>NC_065444.1:62980218-63293634 GCF_917563875.1 Diabrotica virgifera virgifera | reverse complement strand
TCGCTGATGCAGTCTGACTGATTCATTATTAATGAAAAATAAAAAGCGACGTTTGCATTCACACGATTCATGTTTTGCTCCATTCAGTACGCAGTTAGTCCAAACATGTTATACAGTGGTAATAAAGATGGTTAAAAAAATTGAGACCACCTGTTCGCGAAGTATGTTTACAATAAGTAGTAAATGAATTACAGAATATTGTAGTGAATTTTCTGTCGAAGTATTATTAAATGATTGTGAGTATACCCTATTCCACGAACATACGCCTGTTTTGGATTACTTCGACAACGAATATTTTACTGTGCAAAATAAGAAGAACGAAAGTAAATTGCAAATTACATTGTTGTTTATTGGAATAATTATTAGCGCCATTTACTTTCGTACTTCTTATATTGCACAGTAAAATATTCGTTGTCGAAGTTATGCAAAACAGGCGTATGTTCGTGGAATGGCCCATAAGTCTGTGTTTCTTTACTTCATTTAATATTGTAATATTGTTGGTATTTGATTAAATTTATTTTAAAAAGTGTGTCATTGGTGGCAGCGGTGGGTTAAAATAGACAGGACAATAAAGTAGACAAGAAGAGGAAGGGAAAAAGGAGAAGCGTAAACAAGAAGAGAAGAACATGAAGAGAAGAAAAAGCGTAGAAAAGTAGAAACGATAAATAGTTTATCTCAAATTCACGAACATTTTCAGTTAGAGTTAAGTCAAATTACTAGTAGAGTAGACAAAGTAGCAGAACAACAGAACGATATAAAAACTAATATAGAAAGACAAATGAAGGGTCAGGGGGAAGAACGATTAATGTCTGTCTATCTGGAAGCATTTTCGGTAAAACGAAAAACAAAATTCCACATTAATCGTTTTTTCCCCTTGTCTAATTTTCTGACGTGTTTTTAAGGAGATTCTCAACGTTATTTTCCCCTTGGCCATTCACAGGTTGACAGTACTCTTTCTAAGCTAATATAACAGATTGCGCAAGGATCACAAAATTACCCAAAAATAGACATTCATCGTTTTTTCCTTTGACCCTTCAAATACCTGAGTTTGAGAGAAAACTATGTACTGTAACTTCTTTATCTACTATTGTGTTAGTAACTAAAATCGAATCTGAACAAACAGCATCACCATCTTCCATAGTTAAACTAGGCACAATTAGAACTAGCAAAATTTTAAAACTGACCACACTCGATTGTCAAGCAGCAAGGGAAACTGCAGCTAGAGCAAACGGCTGGACTGAGAAAGAAATAGCAGCTTCCTTGGTAGTCTCGCTTCAAGGACAGGCAGCATCCGCCTTACAATGCCTCAGATAGTTAAGCAACCAAATTCTAGGCATACCTACTGCAAAATCTTCAACAAAAAACTCGAAATAAAAACAGAAGATGTTTTAATTGCGGCCGAATGGGATATTTGTAAAATAATTGCAGAAGCCGACCACAGACAGGGAAAGAAGAAACAAAGAATGAAGTCAAAAGATCATCTAGATAGTCCTACTAGAAATAATAGTAAGACGCTACTAAACACAGTTTGTGATACTGAGGAACAGTTTAGTTTAACAATAAACATAAAGAAAACAAAAACCATGGTTATCAGTAAGAGAGGCAAAGGTAGCCCCTAATTAGCATCTCAAATGAAATTAATCGTTACTTCTTCACAAGCTTCTTTGCTTCTGTTGTATTTATATGATCTGTACTGTAAGTTTCATCAGTTCTGAAGTGTTTACAAAATCACCAAAAACGTAGTTTTTTGTTGAAAAATGAACATATTCGCTCGTAAATAACTCGAAAAGTATTGACTTAGTGAAAAAACTGTATAGAACAAAAGTTGCTTAGAATTAATCAATTTGTCCACTTCCGGACTTTATTTTCAAGGTTTCTTTTTTCACCCCCAAAACGGGGGTGAAAAAAGAAACCCAAGATAGGTAACCCAGGAAAAGTGGTCCCCCAGGATAAAAGCACACATCGGCACAATATCATTTATTTTAATTGACATGTTAGCTACGTGTATGTCAAATTTCATGTTAATCGAAGTGGTTTTTGAAAATTTAGAGCCGTGAGTAAACGTACTATAAACCGTTATTTTGCAATAATTTATTAATAACAAAGTCGGAACGTGGTTTAAGCTATCAGGACTGGTTGCAATCCTATAAAAATACTATAAAAAAGACTACAAACTTGCTGTAGATAGCGCATTATTTCGAGATTTTCGGCGAATAAACAACTATATTGTTATTAACAAAATAACAACATAATTTGAGTAATCGCGACTGTCGCATTCGATTCAGCAACCAAAAATATACCAGAGAAGACCTTAACACTATCAATTTCTTTACAGGGCTTCTAATAATACCTGAAAAATACCTAATTTTACCATAATTTGTTAATAACAATTGAACGCACCATATTTGGGCTTCCAGACTACTTCAATTGGATTCAGCGACCCAAAAAACCTATAATACCATCATCAAATCACGGCGAGCTAGAATTTCCCACGGGACCCCCTATGTTGCGACTAGACTATCAGTTTTAAAATGTAAATTATTGTAATTTGTAATATTAAAATAAATTATATGTTAGTTATTATGTGTTACATAAATCAGTGTAAATATTAAATAATTTAAATAAGATTGTATTTAAAAGAATATAAATATAAGGGTTTAATATTCATTGTTTTGTCTAATAAAGAATATGAATCAAGTGTTCTTATTTAAAAATAATTAAGTCAATTCGTGTAACATTGCACTATATTACACTACTTGCTAAATTTAAAACTGCGTCTTACTCTTATAATATTATGTCCTATTCTTTTAGTAACGTAATTTTTCTCAGTGTACGTTTATGTCTTACCGAGAACTTGCTACGTGAGAACAATAAATATGGGGATAATTTGGTAAAAATAAGTATTTTATAACTTCGTGCTCCAAAGAATACATATTTAATTTACTGTCTTTTTTGAGAAAAAGGACTAGCGGCCGTAAGAAAACACGCCTTTCCGTAATTTATTTAGTAAAGTTAAAGTAAGTTTAATTCGATCCCCCACTCACATAAGAAGACACCGTTCTCTTTCCACTCCAACAACTTCTTCAACTCCAAAAGTTGGTTATGGTACTCGAGAGAGACTTTACAACTACTGGGTTAAGAGATTTACCCTTCGACTTATACGCCAACTCTATCGGAATCGAGAGTTTATATTTTATGAAAAGTAAATATACTAAACTCTCATCCTATAGAGACTTACGTCAAGCTTAACTAGTGCAGTGTTGTGTTTGTTCGTAGAAATTACTAATTTCACATCTAATTCGGAGATCTACTTGTAAAAAGCATTAAAATAACGAAAAACTTTACTGAAATACAATATTCGGCAAAATAAACAGTACTGAAATGAATATTGATTTGTTTATGATTATTTATACATCTAGTATACATGATATAGCCTTGCAAACATTATTCACGACGACGCACGTTCCCAATAAAACACATGTTAAAGATGCTCTCTGGCCAGTGGCCGATCTACAGTAAGGGAAAATGAGGGAGGAAATCCCCTCCTCTAACAAGGTCCAAAATTAAAGAAAAAATATTGTTCAAACATAAAAATATATTAGCTGAGATGAAACGGAAACCACAGAAAGACAAATTCAACCCAATACACACGCTAGTTAGGAAAATTAAGGGAACTTAATGCCTATAAAGTTATTATTTATTTCTTTTATGTAATCCGAGTTTATCTTTTTTGTCTTTCGGTTGGGTTTTCAAGTTTCCTCCTAAGGCAAATTTCTCCTTCCAAGGCAAATTCCTAGATCCGCCACTGCTCCTAACACGAAAAAATCTTTAATTCTAGTCCTCAATTCCGAAATGGAAGACGGTGACTCCTTCAGCATTTCCCATATGTACGCATCAGGTGGCGTTAGTTCTGGTGAGTGGCAACTTCCAAAATGATCGCGCAGTATTCGAAGAGACTCACTGGCAGTGTGACAGGTTGTCCGTCCTGCTGAAACCATTATTGATTTTGAGCTTGGACTATTTTCGTGACCTTTTCAGTATGATCGAAAATAGTACTCGACCATAAAAATTTTTTCTGCAAAACTGAAAACCATTCTGAAGCACCTAACACTCAGTACGTGACATATACAAATTTAAGACATATGAATTTCAGTAGTTTATTTTGCCGCATATCGTATATCGGATTTGACAGGTCTAAAAATATATTTGACTCTAAAATGATATTACGAATCACAAAAACGAGTGTTTAACAAAAATAAAGGAAATTAAAGTAGTTGCATCAAATGATATCCCTGGAGAAATGTACACAGCTTTAGTAGGGACAAGTTGACTCATAGGTTCGTTTTACCATTATGAACAAATAGTACATTTACTCACGGTTTTTGCTCCAAATTTTAAAGAACCGCTTAGATTGACATGATACTTGGCATACACATAGCGAATATAACAAAGAAAAAATGTAATATTGTACCGACATGTGCTTTTGTCCAGGGAGTGACTTTCATCCGTTATCGGGAGTTAAAAGAATTACGTTCAATGTAAGCCCGGAAATGAATGAAATGACTAATTCTAAGCAACTTTTGACTAAAATCAATACTTTTCTAGTTATTTGCGAGTGGATATGTTCATTTTTCACAAAAAAAAAACACTAAAATTGCTCTTTCTGACCCCTCTTTCTTTTGACGTACGAGACGTAGGGTACCACAGGAAAACAAAACAAACATGGCAACGTTGACTCAAAAAAAAACATTACATCGTATCTTCGCTGTCATTTGTCCGATTTCACGTTTGAGGCGCCAAATGAAACGCAGACAAATTTTTACGAATGTAAATTTCCTCTGCATGTTTTGTTTGTGGATTTTAGACAGTCATGATAGAGTCGATAGAGTCAAAATTTATCGACCAATGAAACATTTGTGTATACCAAAAACATGCGTATTTAACATGCGTAAAAAATCTAATGGAGAAGATGAGATAGTTAAAACGCAGCGTACAGAGGAGGTTAAGACAGTAATACAACAAATGAAAAATAACAGAATCCTGGGAAAATCGACGTATACATAGACATGACTAAATCTAGTGGAGATCAACTAACAGTAAACGTATGAGAAAATGAAATAATGTCAACTGATTGGTATGAGGCCCGCATATGCTCGCTGTATAAAAAAGAAGACAAACTGAAATGTGACAAGGCAAGAATATTGTGAAATAGACTAAATTACTGTACGGCAAATACCCTACAAGAGTACCAGGCCGGGTAGTAGGATATTGCCAAATGGGCACTATATCGTATCTTCGTTGTTATTGTTCCGATTTTGACGTACAAGACGTCAAATGAAAGGGGATTGGACACCGAGGGTATCATAGAAAAACAAACAAACATGACATTGGCATCAGAGCATTACATCGTATCTAGGGCAGTAACCTCACTCCGACGACAAAAACTGCAATATAGACGATCTTACCATAAGAATTAAAATGGGCGCCTCGGCGTACAACTCGGGAACTGCTCGTCCGATCGTGACGAAAGAGGGTCCGTCGGAAAGGGGAGGGGATGGCGAATACAAAGACAGACAGGCCTATGTCCACGTTTGGACATAGGCCTCTCCCAACTCCTTCTATCGGTCTCTATCCTGAGCAACATATTTCCAATTTGTTCCAGCTACTCTTTTAATATCATCAACCCATCTCATATATGTGGTTTTCATCTGATGATAGCAAAAGTAAGTAACGATCCCACAATAATAAGAAATTATTTTCATTTGCTATAAGTGAATTGAATGAGTTTCCATTATGTTTTTTCTACGAAATCCAGTCTCTCTTATGAGAATACTGCTTCATCAAAAGTGTTTTTAGCGACATTGCTACTAGATTTTCCTTACTGTTCATGTAAATGATGTTTCATTTTTCACACAGAGTAAGTAATAATGTAAATTATTCAAATAAAATGCGACAAACCAATTCAAACTTTAAATTTGCTATAAAGATTGTTTAACAACCAACTTTATAGTACTCTATACGTTTACGAGTCAGACATTTGAGGTTATGGCTTCAATAAAACTCCTCGCAGAAGCACTCTTTCAGCAGAAATATACATTTATAGCTTATATTCGAGAATTTACTGATAAAGTTCAAATTACCAGTTATTTCCTCCTTGGTTTATTGTGTACACACTATTATTAAAGACGTTACTCATGTTTCAAGATTTAGTAAATAGAGGAAAGCCATTCAAAACTTTTCATTACAGTAAGTTACTCACTATCAAAGATAAAAGCATTGTTCATGTGTTCCTTAAAATTTAATAAAAATGTTTTGGATGAAACAAAACGTTCCCCTGTCAACTGTATCTGTTGTTAATGCAAGTAAGTCTTAATTAATTATTAGTAGTATTTACACGAGAGCTCTAAAATTATCGATTTGTTCCCGAGTGACACTTTGACAGTTTTAATTTCACGACACGAAAGGTAGTGAAATTATGTCAAAAGTGTTACGAGAGCAAAAATATCGGTAATTTTTACGAGTTCGATAAGATTATTTCATGAATAAAACTGTTTTTTAAATCATTTTAACTAATACTTTATTCATATCCTCGCCTCAATATTTGCTAAATCTTTTCCTGGTGTTCTCTTTAACAAGTTGTAAAATATTAATTGTCATTAATGTCATTGGATGTTCATTTTTTCGTAGAAATGAAGAGCATTTGACGTAATACTTGACGACGGGAAATATCAAAAATTATCAGTAGTAATTGCACAAGAGCTCTAAAATTCTATATTAATTTTAGAGATCGAGTGCAATTTGTTGCGAATATTTCATAAATAAAACTGTTCAAAACCAAAATTTTAGTGTAATTTATTTATGTAAGTATAAATTAGTACAATTAAACACACAGTTGTTATAAATATTAATTTGACGGTTGAAAGTCATCACTTTTATAATTTTTAAAACATTAATTGTCATTAATGTCACGGAATGTATTTTTTCATAGCAACGAAGGGCATCTGACGTAATATACTTGACGACGGGCAATTATCAAAAATTATCAGTTTAATTTAGATTTCTGTAGCTTTCTATTAGTCAGAATCTCCTATGAATGAAATAATCGCTGTAATTTTTAATCTTGTAGCTTTCTATTGGTCAGAATCTCTATGAATGAAATAATCAGGATTATTTCATTCATTGAGACTTTGACCAATAGAAACCTACAAAAATAAAAATTTCAGCGATTATTTTTTACTTATTTTAATTTCCAGTCGTGTAGTAAGATTTTTCATCACGTGTTTAATTCTGTCAAATTATATTATTATATCGGGAATAAATCTACTTAAATTTCGTAAGGGTCGTAAAAATCGGTAAGGGTCAAATATATTTTAAGTTTAAATTCTTGTATAACAAATTTCTTAATCTTTTTGTACAGTTTATTGACATTTATTTGCAATATTTTTACTTAAGCTAAGTATGCACACCGCAGTCAAAACTAGATTTAGGGGTTAAAATAGTGCATTTTTTATAAATTGAAAGTTGTGTTCCGTTTTAATAAATAATTTTAAATTCGTTGTTTTTTTTTTCAAATCAAATAAAGACCTTGCATATATGCATATTTTGCATATTTAATTTCATATTTATCGTAAATTGGTGCATATTTTGGGTAAATATTACTGCATATCATTCGCATATTTCTTGCAAATTCTGATGCATATAATCCGAGATTTACATATTATCACATAAAACACATACTAGTTCAGTCACTGAAGGTTTTCACCCCCGATTTCGTTGAACCTCCATCGATTTTCATGAAAATTGGTGAGTAATTAGAGGATACCTCAAGGAACAAAGGTGACATTATGCCAACTTGCGCTGATACCCTGGGGGTGGACGACACCCCTTCTCGGGGGTGAAAATTATTTTATTAAAAACGATACCATAAATCGATAGAGGGACACATTCTAAGCAAAATTCGTTATATAAAATTATTAATATAAGTCAATACTTTTTGAGTTATGAAAGATCAAAGATTTTATTATTTCCTAAAAAAATGCATGTTTTAAAGAGGTTTTTCACGTATAACTCAAAAACTGTAAGCTTTTACAAAAAAGTTATTTTTACCGAAATTGAAGATAATAAAAAACTGAATACACTCCTTACTTAAAGAACTAAACTAATCTTAATTTAAAGTGAGTTATGGGCAATTGAATGTATATTTTTTTCGACGAGTAATCAAATCTAAGTATTCAAGCTTAAATAACGGGAAAACTATGTCATTTTATCAAATATACCTGTTAAAAATTTGTTAAAGTACTTCGGAATATGATACCTATCAAATGAGCTCTAGAAGAAGTTAATAGCATCAAAATTAAACAAGTTATGATGAAAATAAGAGAACCCTTTCAATTTTTTTAGGAAAAAGTGAAAAATAAAACATACGCCGTTTCCACAAAAATTAAAATTAATAGTAATCCTTACAAGAATTTCTTTATATTAGCATAAGTAATGATTTCAACAATTTTGACCGGTTTAGAATGCATATTTTTGAAAAAAAAAGATAATTTAAAAAAATCAGAATTTTTAAAATTATCGTAATTTTCATATTCTTTTGATAATAACTCCAAAAATACTCAATATACGTAAATAATGATATATAACCAATTTTAGTTTTTTCTGTATCAAATATTTTACCTTTTTTGCTATTTCTGTAGGGTAAAAAATATCCGAGGTAGAAACGTTT
This sequence comes from Diabrotica virgifera virgifera, assembly GCF_917563875.1. NCBI lineage: Eukaryota > Metazoa > Arthropoda > Insecta > Coleoptera > Chrysomelidae > Diabrotica > Diabrotica virgifera. The sequence goes on along the minus strand of NC_065444.1, from coordinate 63,284,909 downwards.
AAAGCTTAAATTTTGCTGTGAGAAGCATGTAACCGGGGCCATTTAACCTTTTATTTTTAAAAAAAGTGAGAGGTTTAAAAGAGTAAATTCAACGTGATTTAATAGCCCTTGGAATTATTTTTCAAATGGGTTTTAGGTGAACCTAATATCGTAAAAATTAACAGTTATTTACAAAAAACAATAACATTTTTTGGAAAAATTCTTAAAAGATAAACTTTGAAAAAAATTGTAGAATAAATATTAATGCTATTAACTTGTTCGGGGGCTCATTTGATAGATATTTCTAAGTACTTTGACAAATATTTAATAAGTTTATGTTATAAAAAGCACCAGGTTCCCGTTATACAGGGTGTCCAGAAACTCTACCGACAAACGAAGACCGGAGATTCGCCAGATAATTTTAAGATAATTTGACCCAATTCACCTAGTCCGAAAATGCTTCCTAAGGGAGCTAGAGCTATTTGAAGAAAATTTCTGGTAATTAGTTTTTCTTAAATATCTCTAGAACGCTTCTATTTAGAAAAACTAAAATTGGTACACTTATTTATCTTCCAAAGGTAAATCGATTCCATCCATTGCAAATTTCTAGTACCAGCCATATGCGTCCGTTTTGGGTAGGGCAACAGTTATATTATCGCATAACTGTTTTGTTTTTAATTTTTAAGCATTTTTGAGTCTGGATTATTAAAACGTAAGGTATTACAGTACTAGAAAGTACTCTTATTTTAAGTCGATAGGACACACCTTTTTCTAGAAAAATCGATTTGAAAACTTTTCGTTTTTTGAATATAAAAAAAAATTAAAAAAAAAACTATTTAGAAAATTGAAAACTGGTACGTTTATTTATATTCCAGAGATGAATCTATTTCATTTTCGCCATATGCGTCCGTTTTGGGTAGGTCAACGGTTATTTTATCGCATAACTTTTTTGTCTTTAATTTTTAAGAATTTTTAACACTAGATTGTTAAATTATGAGGTATTCTAGCACTAAAAGTTACTCTTGCTTTAAATTGGTAAAATACACCGTTTTTTTTTAATTTTCATTTTCAAAAAATTTCAATTTTTTTTTAAATTCAGGAAACGAAAACTTTTCAAATCGATTTTTCTAGAAAACGGTGTGACCTACCGACTTAAAGCAAGAGTACCTTTCAGTACTAAAATACCTCATAATTTAATAATCCAGTAGCAAAAATGCTTAAAAGTTCAGGACAAAAAAGTTACGCGATAAAATAACCGTTGCCCCACCCAAAACGGACGCCTATGACTGGTACTAGAAATAGATGGAATCGATTAACCTCTGGAAGATAATAAATATGTGTACCAATTTTTGTTTTTCTAAATAGAAGCGTTCTGAGGGTATTTAAGAAAAACTACATATAAGACGCCATCTTCAAAGAGCTCTAGCTCCCTTAGGAAGCATGTTCGGACTAAGTGAATTTGGTTAGATTGTCTTAAAATTATCTGAGGAATCTCCTGTCTTCGTTTGTCGGTAGAGTTTCTGGACACCCTGTATAAGCTTGAATACTTAGATTTGGGTACTCGCCGAAAAAAATATACATTCAATTACCTATAACTCACGTTTAGTTACCATTAAAAGGCTTTTCTAGTAAGGAGTTTATTTCATACAATTTAACAATTTCAACAACTTTTTTGTAAAAACTTATAGATTTTGAGATACTGATGGAAAATCGGTTAAAAACATGCATTTTTCTCAAGAAAAATTAAAAATTTTTATCTTTAAGAACTCAAAAAGTTTTGATTTATTTTAATAACTTTATATAACAAATTTTGCTTAGAATTTGTCCCTCTATTGAATTATGGGGTTATTTTTAATAAAATAATTTTCACCCCTCCCCCCCCCCGAGATGGGGTAGAATCCACCCCCAGGGTAAAAGCGCAAGTTGGCACTTTGTCACCTTTGTTCCTTGAGATATCCTCTAACCACTCACCAATTTTCATGCAAATCGATGGAGGTTCAACGAAATCGGAGGTAATAGTTCATATCCACCTTCAGTGGTTGCACTATACATAAATATTTTAAAATGCAACCCCGGTAGCATCTAAACGTTCCGTATATATATTTGGAACCTAGGGGTTTTCTATTGGTTCGTTGCAGCACGCGGTAATATTTTAACCAATAGGCGGCGAGGTTTCAAATGCATATACGGAATGTTATTCGGTCCCAAATTCATATACGGAATGTTAAATATTCGTACACCGAAAAAGATGTTTTTTTAGAGTCTTTTAAAAGGAGATTGATTTTAAAATACTTGTTACTGTATTATTAAATAAAAATAAAACAATTATAGTATTTCGAATGTTATTTGGTGCGAAATTCATATACGGTATGTTAAATATTCGTAGAACAAAAAGACGATTTTTATTAAAGCCAGTTAAAATGAGACTGGTTTTTAATAGTATATTATGCAACGAGCATTTATTGATGGTCATTATGAAGCGAATACACTTTTGTATTCATTTAGCCATTTATTCATGTCTTCTTCATTTCTAATGTCGACTCGGTACTTATTTTCATTGATTACAATGTATTTAAAACTTTTTGGCAAATCCATTATGTAAATATACAATATTTTATAGAATAAATAATAGGTTTCTTCTAGTAAACAGTCAAACTAGTCAGAAACCGTCGGCAAACAGTTGGTCAGTGAGACAACATAATACAGTCACCAGTGCTATCCCCTCTACTCGCGCTGGTCGACTATTCGCTGATGGTTTCAAACCGTTTGAAAGTGATGCTAGAACAAACCTATTATTTAAAACACAACCGCAAACGTTATCACCAAGTTAACATTTATTTTCGTCTGATAGCACACAGCCCGAACAGAATTGAATTGAATAGCTGAAACAGATCTAAACATACTTAAAAACACGTGCAAGTCATTAAAAATTCTGAGAAAGCGAAACCTTAGTCAAATAAAGAAATAATATGTCTCTCAAATCTATACCATCCCATTTATGAATTTGCACCAAATAACATTCCACATAGGTAATCATTGTTTTATTTTTCTTTAATAATACATTAACAAAATAGGTATTCTAAAATCAGTCTCCTTTACCTGATTAATAAAAAGTCCCATTTTTTGGTCTACGAATATTTAACATTCCGCATATGAATTTACACCAGATAACATTCCAAATACTATAATTGTTTTATTTTTATTTAATACTACAGTAACAAGTATTTTAAAATCAATCTCCTTTTAACAGACTCTAATAAAAACTTATCTTTTTCGGTGTACGAATATTTTTAACATTCCGTATATGAATTTGGGACCGAATAACATTCCGTATATGCATTTGGAACCTCGCCGCCTATTGGTTAAAATATTACCGCGTGCTGCAACGAACCAATAGAAAACTACTTTTTTTCCAAATACATATACGGAATATTTAGATGCACCCCGATAAGACATCAGGCTGTACTCGTACACAAATAAAATATACATAAAGCGTTATAAACTCACATTCCTGAAGTCAATTAGTTGAGTGACGAGCGTGCCGTCGGATCTCTGGAATTCCAACGTGACGGTGTCGTCGCTGACGTTCGCCGATATGTTTTCCTGGACGACGTCTCCACCCTGAAAATAATAAATTGCCATGTTAATGTCGACTCTTTGAAATGCTGCTGCTGCTTTCGCTTCTGTTGTTTTCAGAAACGTATTTTACTGGAAAGGGCTGGGGGAGGATAATAAACAGCCGAAATATGCTAGCAATTATTCTTGATTTATTCGGGAACTAATTTCGCGTTTCATAAATATCTTCATATTTATTACATGACATGTTTTTGATACAGATTCCTCTATACTTCATATGCGAGTAATTTAGTCTTAGCAGTTTATCTGTTCTGTATAAAGGTTTTATTAACCCTGGAAGATCACACCTACTCTTTTATGATTTCCAGAGATATGTTACGATAATAATTATATGTTTAACACTTTATTTTAAATAAAAACACTTCATTTATATTCTTTAATTACACATTATACTTTATACACATTACTTAATTGACCGTCGGTCAGATGGCTCAGTTGGCTGAGGCGCAGTCGATCGACAAGATTAGTGGATTTGCGATCGAGTTTCGAGCCTCAGCCTGGTCATTTGAAATTAATAAAAAGACCAACGTCGTAGTATAAAATTCAATAGAATCTACGACTTGGTCAGGAATAAACTCGTGTCTGATCGGCCTATGAAGGAGCGGTATGGCAAGGGTTAAGATTTTAGGTTTAGATCCCTACCGAAGGGCATTGACGCCTAATAACGGTGGATATATACAGGGTGTAACAAAAATACACGTCATAAATATAATCACATATTCTGGGACCAAAAATAATTCGATTGAACTTAACTTACCTTAGTACAAATGTGCACATAATAAAAGTTACAGCCCTTTTAAATTACAAAATGAAAATCGATTTTTTCGAATGTATCGAAAACTATTGGAGATTTTTTATTAAAAATGGACATGTGGCATTCTTATGGCAGTAGCATCTTAAGAAAAAATTATAGTGAAATTTGGACACCCCATAAAAATTTTATGGGGGTTTTGTTTCTTTAAACCCCTTCAAAATTATGTGTACGTTCCAATTAAATCATTGTAGTACCATTAGTTAAAAACAATGTTTTTAAAAAATTTTTGCCTCTTAGTACTTTTTCGAAAAATCAGGTTTTATCTAGATATTTCGAATATTTGTCAAATCCACCACATATATGTATATGGTTAAGTACGATTATGGAGACTTGGTAATAATTTTAACATTTATTTATGATTTACATTTTTAGGGCTATTTTGAACCATATTAAAAAAGAAGTCACATCTCGATAAAAGGTGCCTTTTTGAAAAAATACAAACGGGCAAAAAAGTTTTAAAAACAATGTGTTTAACTAATGGTACCGCAGTAATATTTTAATTGGAACGTACACAAACATTTGGGGGGTTTAAAAGAACAAAACCCCCATAAAAATTGTATGTAAACATATTGAAAAATAAGCCTCAACTCGATAAAAACTGCCTTATCGAAAAAATACTAAGAGGCAAAAAAGTTTTAATAATATTGAATTTAACTAATGGTACCACAATAACAATTTAATTGAGACGTATACAAAAGTTTGGGGGGGTTTAAGGCAACAAAATCCCCATAAAATTTTTATGGGGTGCACACATTTCACTATAATTTCACATGTCCATTTTCAATAAAAAATCTCCAATAGTTCTCGATATATTCGAAAAAATCGATTTTCATTTTGTAACTTCAAAGGGCTGTAACTTCTTTTATGTGCATATTTGTACTAAGGTAAGTTAGGTCCATTCGAACTATTTTTGGTCCCAGAATATGTGATTTCATTTATGACCTGTATTTTTGTTACACCTTGTATATTACTTAATTGATTTATTATTTACAATAATTTATAATAGACTAAGGGCCGGTTGTTCGAACGCTAATCAACAATGATCATTATCAAATATTTAATTACTGTCACCAACAGTCAATGTCAACTTTGTTTGGGTTGCTGAAAACATAATTAATTACAATAATTATGAGATTTATTAATCGATTATGTTAATAATTGTTATGTTAATTGATTAACTAATCTCATAATTGTAATCAATTATGTTTTCAGCAACCCAAACAAAGTTGACATTGACAGTTGGTGACAGTAATTAAATATTTGATCATAATCATTGTTGATTAGCGTTCGAACAACCGGCCCTAAAACTAACACATATAATTTATCTCCAATTACAATTCATAATTTATTCAAATCGTCTCTTATAGTCCTATACATATGTACTTCTTTTCGCAAACCGTAGAGAAGTCCCGAAGAAAAAATATCCGTTCGGCACCCAGGTAAAAACAACAACTTCGAGAATGAACAAGACCTTCCACAAGTACAGTTACGGGAGGCATCTAAACATTCCGTATATGTATTTGGAACCTAGGAGTTTTCTATTGGTTCGGTGCAGCACGCGTTCATATTTTAACCAATAGGCGGCGAGGTCCCAAACGCATATACGGAATGTTATTCGGTTCCAAATTCATATACGGAATGTTGAATATTCGTACACCGAAAAAGATAAGTTTTATTAGAGTCTGTTAAAAGGAGATTAATTTTAAAATACTTGTTACTGTATTATTAAATAAAAATAAAACAATTATAGTATTTGGAATGTTATTTGGTGCAAAATTCATATACGGTATGTTAAAAAATATTCGTAGAACAAAAAGACGATTTTTATTAAAGACAATTAAAATGTGACTGGTTTTTAATAGTATATTATGCAACGAGCATTTAATGATGGTCATTGTGCAGCGAGTATAAGGGATACGAAACGAGCCGCCTAGCGGCGAGTTTCGTATAGAGTACGAGCTTCATAATGATAATTAAATGCAAGTTGTTTACACAATTTTTTCTATGATCATTCACAAAAAAATATATTCAAATTTATTAATTTTGTAACGCAAACAAATTAAGTAGTTTGTCAGTCTGACAGTTTGTTTACATATTGAGAACTGTCAAAGAGTATGTATTTGATTCACCATTGGTTACTGCGCGTGTGCCACCTTTATCGCGAATGTCATATCGCGATTCCATTGGTTAAAAATCTGTATCCTAATGAAAATATGTATCATAATGAAGTTCATTATGATACAGGTAGTGACATCATAATTGATATATTATAGTATGAGAATAGAAAAATTATTGTTAATGTATTATTAAAGATCCACAAGGAAAAAGGTTTTCTTGTAGTTGGCTGTATACCATATAATACAAAAAAACGAATAAAGCCCTTTATAAAAAGTCTATATTTAAAATCCCTAAAAAGGGCTACATCACAGAACTAGTTTTCGATTGGTTGACCAATCATCATCAGTGCTTTCCTAGAATGAATATAACCTGATAAAATGATGCAAAGGTTTTAAAATTTTGACTACGTTTAAAAAAAGTCGCAGGTTATACCTACTCACGTGTCCTTACTATGATAACCACCAAAATATAATATTACAAATTTTATTTAAATATATTACATAATTACAAATATTTTGGTGGTTAGCATGTAAGATCACGTGAGTATAACGTACAATTTTTTTAAGCGTAGTTGCAATTTTAAAACCTTTGCACCATTTTATAAGGTTATATTCATTCTAGGAAAGCACTGATGATGATCGGGCAACCAATCGAAAACTAGTTCTGTGATGTAGCCCTTTTTAGGGATTTTAAATATAGACCTTATATAAAGGACTTTATTCGTTTTTTTTTGTATTATATGGTATACAGCCAACTACAGGAAAATATTTTTCCTTATGGATCTTTAATAATACATTAACAATAATTTTTCTATTCTCACACTGTAATATATCAATTATGATGTCACTACCTGTATCATAATGAACTTCATTATGATACAGATTTTCAATATGACAGATTTTTAACCAATAGAATTGCGATATGACATTCGCGATAAAGGTGGCACACGCGCAGTAACCATTGGCGAGTCAAATATATACGCTTTGACAGTTCTCAATATGTAAACAAACTGTCAGACTGACAAACTACTTAATTTGTTTGCGTTACAAAATTAATAAAGTTGAATATATTTTTTTGTGAACGATCATAGAAAAAATCGTGTATTCAACTTGCATTTATTACCATTATCAAGCTCGTACTCTATACGAAACTCGCCGCTAGGCGGCTCGTTTCGTATCCCTTATACTCGCTTCATAATAACCATCATTAAATATACTATTAAAAATGTATAATAAAATGTATAATAAAATGTATATAAAATGTATAATATACTATTAAAAACATAAAAACCAGTCTTATTTTAACTGGCTTTAATAAAAAACGTCTTTTTGTTCTACGAATATTTAACATACCGTATATGAATTTCGCACCAAATAACATTAAAAATACTATAATTGTTTTATTTTTATTTAATAATACAGTAACAAGTATTTTAAAATTAATCTCCTTTTAACAGACTCTAATAAAAACTTATCTTTTTCGGTGTACGAATATTTAACATTCCGTATATGAATTTGGAACCGAATAACATTCCGTATATGCGTTTGGGACCTCGCCGCCTATTGGTTAAAATATGACTGCGTGCTGCAACGAACCAATAGAAAACTCCTAGGTTCCAAATACATAATATATGGAATGTTTAGTTTAGATGCTTACGGCAGGCGACGGAAAGTCTGCTGGGGCAATCGAGGCATTGGCAGGTAGCGCAAAAGATCACTATTGAATACACAAAAATAATAAAAACAATCATCATATTTGTCGACTGTTTAAAATGCTGCTGCTTTCGCTTCTGTTGTTTTCAGAATCGTATTTTACTGGAAAGGGATGAGGGGGGATAATAAACAGCTGAAATATGCTAACAATTATTCTTGATTTATTCGAGGACTAATTTCGGGTTTCATAAATATCTTTATATCTATTACATGACATGTTTTTGATACAGTATACTTCTAGAGAGCTATCAATATGTTGTGAACCGATATTGTTTTGATTTCTTATAATTAAACGCCGTATTTGACTGGCACCTCGTAAAATTAGTATGTCATGTTACATTCATGAGTCTCCCTCTTCAATTTCTCTTTAGAGTATAGTTATAGTTGTATTCTTTTAAATCGCCATTTTGTTTTAGATGGCCCAGTTTACAATAATAATTATCGTATTGTGCATAAGCTTCTAATATAAGGCAACTAGTGGAAAATGAAAATTTTGTATGTAATCTCCTACATTTACTAACTACGAATTGACGCATGACAGTCACTGCTTAAAATAGTCCTTAGATCTAATGCGACTCCTCATTTTTAATTTTTAATTAAACCAACCCTGCTTGTTTAATTAGCAGACGCTGGTAAAAGATATCTAAATGTATCCTTGCACCCATATAAGAGGAGCAGAACTTTGCAAAGCTGCTACTTGAGGCTTAAATTGGATAAATTACGTGGTGTATGTATTCAAGTTGGTGAAGATTTTTGTTTGAAATCTGAGATAGCAGCGACGAAGTTGGAAGCCGGAAGGTGAAGGATTTTGTTTCAATAGGGATCAAAATTTCAGGGCAACAATTTTTTGATAAAAGCAAACTTTTATACTTTGTGTGAAAATGTGTAAAAACTCATAAATAAAACAAAAGCGTTTGTTTTAGTTGAAAATTGGGAGTTGTTTTGGTAACAATAACATACTCTCAAAGACGACAATGGAAAACACCACTTGTAAAATTTGGTAAAACTACAGTGCCCTGCAAAATAGACGAGACACTAAGTTTATTTTAAGTTAAACTATAAAATATGAGAAAAACTGACTTTTTTTTATTTTATGTATTGCTATATGGCTGTGAAAGTTGGACAATGGACTCTGAAACAGAAAAGATAATAGATCTACTATCATTGTTTGATTTGCGTGTATAGGTAAATTGCTATGTGGAAATGCGATCAATGATTGTCCCCGTTTAGGATTTTGTCCTCTTCAGGGTTTGTAGTGAATGTATGGTGTTGGCAGCAAAAGCAAACAGTCCGAAAAACACACTGGGGCAAGCGCCGTGTCCTGGTGTTTTTGGATCCTGGGTTATGCCGGACGGTGGTGTCCAGAAGGCTAAGAAGTCAACAGAGAAGAAAGTTTGATGGATTGTTGTTGGTTCCATAGACATTTACGTGTACTGTCCGTGCTTTGCTCTCGACCAGTCTCCCTAGAAACCATTGTACAACGACAGGCGAACCTGCGTCCCTCGTCGGCGGTCAGGAGGTGGCTTTGAGCGCAGCGTGGACAGTGTGCGTTCGAGTGGAGAAAATAGTTGCGGCTATTTTCTTGGGACGAACAGGTATAATTGTGCAATGAAGTTGGGAAACCGCAAAAAACCAACTTCTCCCTGTTCGGGGTAGGGAAGAGGAAATGTTAGAGGTGGGTACGGTAGGCTAACGGGGTAGCCTCGAGGATGTTTTCGTACTCCACCGGGAGTTCGTCAATGCATGTTTGCATTAGAGCGGACGGTAAATGAATCTTTTTGCGTTTGGGCTTTCGGTGGAGTACGTGGCCGGAAGATGAACAGGAACATTTGAGAGATTCTTGTGTGTCGGAGGGGGGCCGTTGATTACTTTGATTGTGAAGTTCCTGTTCAGAGAGTTTATTCTCTCGGTGATTTTGGGGATGTTCGAGATGTTATGGATTTCGTTTGAGGGATATCGCCAGTGCTCATAGTTACATCTACGCAAGATTCTACGTTCAGCGCGCAACAACCACTCTTGTTTTGCTCTAGCGCAAAGAGAGTAGAGGCAAGATTTGTACTCCATGACGCGTCGAATAAAGGTCTTGTAAGTGTGAATGAGAGTCTTCTTGTGTGTCTTGCCAATTCGTCCTGAGAGAGAGTTGAGAAGTCTGGCCCTGTTCCTTACCCTATCTAAAGTTGCCTTTAGATCTGCGTTCCAGTTAAGAGTCCTGGTGAACAGAACTCCTAAATAGTTCGCAGTCGGGCTAATAACAAGCCTTTCTCCCAACAATCTCAGAGGATATTGGTCGTCTTCATTAATTATGATTCTATGTGACACAGAAGGGGCGCGAAACACAATTGTTGTTGTTTTGTTCGCGTTCAGCGTGACTCTCCACTTACAACACCATTCGCCGACACCGTCCAACAGAGCCTGGGCTCTTCTGAAGAGGAGTCTTGGGTTGTATCGAGAGGTTGTTGTGAGCAGAGCCGTGTCGTCTGCATAGAGAAACAGCCGAGTGCCTGGGATATTTTGGTTAGTGATATCGCTGTTGTAGATGATGTACAACAGCGGTGCTAGGACTGAACCCTGGGGAACTCCAGCTTGTGGAGTGAAGGGGGTGGACTTTTGATCACTTATTTTCACTCTGACAGTTCGGTTGTGGAGGTATGAGTGTACAATTTTGGTAAATTGCAATGGTAGCCCGATGTCCAGAAGTTTCCGAACATGTCCGTCGTGCCAGACCTGATCGAAAGCCTTCTGCACATCCAGGAATGTGGCTATGGCGAATGAACCATCGTTGATGGTTTGAGTAACTTTAGTGGTGAAATCAGTTATTGCATGTTTGGTAGATTTACCTGACTGGAATCCATATTGAAATTTTGGTATGATATTATGGTTTTCGAGAAAGTCATTGAGCCTCTCTTTTAGGATTAGCTCAAGAACTTTGCCCAGAGTGTTGATTAAAGAAATTGGTCTATAGGATTCCACGTTGGTTGGGGGTTTGCCTTTTTTCAAAAGCATGATGGTATTGGCCACTTTCCAAGGAGTAGTAAAGTGGCTGTTTTTGAGACATGCATTGAATATTTTAGTTAGAAGAGGGATGATACTCTCTGGAAGTTTTTTGAGGCATCTTCGGTTGATGCCATCAGGTCCGGGAGCGCTGTTTTTACCTATTTGGCAAAAGCTCTCCGTTTCCCTGTTTGTAAGGAGGTCCATGATAGGATCATAGACTGGAACGTGGTGATTGAGAGTAACATTTACTATGTATTCTGTGTTGAGTTTAAACAAGTGATCAAAGTTCGGGTTGTCTGGGGTTTGAAAGTTGTTTTGAAGCGAATTTTTGAATGCTTCGGCTTTCCCTTCTGGGGAATTGACTATGTGAGATAATAGATGCGTTTGAGATGTATATATACCGACGGATGCTGAGAATTCCATGCGCACAAAAAGTTTTTAACAATGAGGTACTTCGTCGCATGAACAAACAAAAAGAATTACTAAGAATAATCCAAGAAAGAAAAATACAATACTTGGGCCATGTGTTGAGAGGGGAAAGACACTAACTACTCCAAATCATATTGGAAGGTAAAGTACAGGGCAAAAGATCAGTAGGAAGCCGCCGGAACTCGTGGCCGAAGGACCTGAGAAGATGGTTTTGTTCCATGGTGTGTTGGTTGCGTGTGTGATAACCTTATTGTCCACAGAAACAATTAAATGAAATTAAAATAAATGTAAAAACAACAAACTGTCTGTCAATAATATATTTATTTCAATCGGTAAAATGAACGTGAAAATATTTCGAAAGAGGGTTTGTTATTTTTAGCGAGGGTGTGACCGCACGGGGTGCCCGCTGTGACTATAACTGAACTACAAACATCAGTTTGTCATTATGTGGTTTTAAGAACCGTCTTCGAATGCATTTAAAATGTGATTTATTGACATTAGGTCTGATAAGGTAATTTATTAAATGTGGAATTTTTGTTTCCCATACATAAATTGAACAGGCCATTAACATCTGGTTTCGTATAGATATTATGAGCCAAAAGAATGTGAATTTTAAATGGAACGTATCATTTCATTTTGAAAAAGTTATTAAAAATTAAAATTGGCAAAATAGTAATTAAAGCGTGCCGCCACAGTTTAATCACTCATCCGCAGAAATTTTTCGTGCAGCAGTTTCCAAAGCTGCAGTTGCCGTTTGGATCACCAACCTTCAAAAGGAGAAGGCGCAATAAGAAGAATAATGCCCCAGGTCGACTCAGACTGAATAAACATGAGTACCTTGAATAAAACCAGTGGTAATAATAGGCGGTTGAAGCGTAGCACTGGCCCTGTTACCTTCCTTGTATACCGTAGACCCTAGATATAGCAGACTGTCCTGTAGTCCAGAGAATAAGGTTTTTGTCGGGACATTTGAGCAGCCAGGTTGCAAATTGGTTTTTTGGGTACTATATACCTAATAAATTATAATTACAAAAATGCCCGTCACAGTTCGGACGAGAAATTTAGTTATTAACAAATAAGGGTCAAAAATGGCAGTTTTTTCGTTTAAATCGCTACAGGTAAAAATAGGGTAATTAAATATCTTATCTGTAATATTCTTCTTTTAGTAGATGAGCCAAGGTTTAAACTGGCATTTTTTGAATTTTGGTCTGATCATTTGTTGCTTTGGAAATTGCAAAATAAGACTAAAATTTCGAAAATAAAAAATTTGCTATAACTTTTGCGAAAATTACCTTAAGACTTTAATATAGCATGAAAAGTTGATTCAAACCGTCCATACTACCGTCCACGTATAAGGCAAAAAATTTTTAAGACGATTCGTCAATTAGTTTAAATTTTATTTAATTTGTTTATCCCAATGTGTTTTTTCCCAATGTTATTGTTCAGAAAATAATAATGATAAGCAATTCTGTGGAAACCCCGTGGAAGAAGATAGTTATGTTTTTAATTTACTGAAAAAAATAATTAAAAAGACGTTTTTGTCACTCCAAAAACATTTTACTAAAGTAGAGTCATTTTTGGCTTATAAACAATTTGAATAACTTTGTTAATATTTACTGTAGAGTAAATCTACTTTGGGATTTCAAAAGCTGGCATTTTTAGACGAATTTTCAAAGAAGCTATTTGCTTAGGTTAATTACGGTCAAAGTTAGCCACTTTTATTATTTAATTCACAGTTACTTCTATATACATAAAATTCTCCTGTAAAAGTGTTAGTTACCATACTACTCCGAAACGGCTTGACCGATTTTTATGAAATTTTACACCTATATCCTATATGACTTTTATTCTGTTTTTCATACCCATAAGTTATAAGGGAGGTTGCCCCCCTGACACTTTTTTTTATATTTTTTGGATAAAATTGTCTACCTTAAAATTATATGATTTATAATTAAAAAATACATACAACCCTTAATTTTCACTTTTCTATCACCAACCCCTATTTGTTAATAGCCATTTATATATTTACTTCTATAAAATTCGCCAGTCATAATGTTAGTGGCCATACTCCTCCGAGACCGCTTGACCGATTTTTATGAAATTATATATGTATATTTGTTATACTTTCAATCGGTCGTAATATATTTTTCATATCCCTGAGTGATAAGGGGGTTCCCTCTAACATTTTGTAATGTTAGATGGGGATATGTGTACATAACGTACTCTATAAGACTACGAGTACATACAAATTTAAAAAATATGATCAAAATCCAACAACAAGCTCCGGAGATATTAATCTGGAGATAATGTTTGAAGAATCAGTTTCATTTTTTGAGTGCACGGATTTTAATAATTCCCCTCCACCGACCACGAATCGATTTCATTAGGACGTCATTTTTAAAGCTTTATTAACCACTCTGTTGAAGTTCAAAGTTTACTCAAATTTTTACACATAAACTATATACCTTCTTCTTCAAAATTGCGCTAGTTAGGTTGTTATTAACAAAGTAGCCGTCAATTAAATAAAAAAAGTGGCTAACTTTGACAGTAATTAACCTAGGTGAAAAGTTCATTTTTGAAAATTCGTGTAAAAATACCAGCTTTTTAAATCCCATTGTAGTTTTAGCCTACAGTCAGTATTAACAAAGTTATTCAAATTGTTTTTAAGCCAAAAATTACTCTACTTTAGTAAAATGTTTCGGAAAGATATAAATGATTTTTTAATGATTTTTTTAAATACGTTGAAAATATGACTATTCTTATATGATTATTCTGAACAATAACATTGCGAAAACAAAGGTTTTTGGGATAAACAAATTGAATAAAATTTAGACTAATTGACGAATCGTCTTAAAATTTTTTGTGCATTATACGGAATGTCTGACTCAACTTTTCGTGTAATATGAAAATCTTATGGTCATTTTCAAAAAAGATATAGCATTTTTTTTATTCTCGAAATTTTAGTTTTATTTTGCAATTTCCGAAGCAACAAATGATCGGACTAAAATTCAAAAACTGCCATTTTAAACCTTGGATCATCTACTAAAAGAAGAATACAGTACAACCTCGTTTAACCGGACTAACTGGGACCGGAAGCGATCCGGTAAATCGAAAATCCGGATAATCCGGAAATATAATTAGGTTAATAAAACTACATGTGAAATGATAACTTACTATATTTACACCCTATATGATTTACGCGAGCATTAGTTTTTATTTACAAAAAAGTCATTGATCTTCATGTGTTTTAATTTTGTGTGACGTTTCAATGCGGCACGATCACGTAAACGTGATCGCATTACATACATACATACAATTATCAAAATTATTTTTTATTTTTTCATTCCGGATTGATCCGGATAATCCGGACATCCGGATGAACGAGGTCCGGATTAACGAGGTTGTACTGTACTATAAATAAGATATTTAATTACCCTATTTTTACCTGTAGCGATTAAAACCAAAAAACTGCCACTTTTGACACTTATTTGTTAATAACTAATATTCTCGTCCGAACAGTGACGGTCATTTTTGTATTTATAATGTATTAGGTGTATAGTACCCAAAAAATCCATTTGCAACCTGGCTACTCAAGTGTCCTGAACATGGTATATTTTTGCCTTATTTCTTTGGTGTACTGCCATTATCCTAAAGCCGCGTAAGCGGTATAAACAGGGAGACTATTATTATTATTATCTATTCCAATTTGGTAAATATTTTTGTTTAAAATCTGAGATAGCAGCGACGAAGTTGGAAGCAGGAAGGTTACGGATATCAATAGGGATCAAAATATCAGAGCAACAATTGTTTGCTAAAAGTAAACTTTTATACTTTACGTATGAAAACGTGTACAAGTTCATAAAGAAAACAAAAGCGTTTTAGTTGAAAATTGGGAGTTGTTTTGGTAACAAGAACACACTCTAGACGAAAATGGAAGAAATCACTTGTATAATTCTGTAAATCTACACTGCCCTTAAAAATTAATCGGACAATAATGTTAATATGATATCTATTTACCTAATTTGAATATTTTACCTGGATATTTTGTATGACTCTTTTGTGATATTTTTATCATTTTAATATTTTTGAATATAGTTGATATAGAGAATATAACCTTTATTTATTTGAATTATATAATATTTTAATGATATTTGAATTAAAAAATAAAAAATGAATAACCATTTTCAATTTCGTTGCAAAACGAAAATACAGCCGAACCATATTCCAGTCCAATCAGAGAGTGCCGCAAGCACCTCTACCGGTTTCGAAACTTATTAGTCTCTCATCAGGAGGCACATATGCTGCTCTCCCTGATCCAACCAAAACAAACTCCAGCGTGCAGTCCCGAATTGCAACGAACGAAATGGCATAGATGCCCTAGCGGCAACTGCTAGCAAAAGACTAAGTTTTCACTCTAATGGCACATAACATATCCCACCAGAATGAAAACTGGTGAACAGTCTGATATTTGAATTCTTAATGTTTGAGTTGTGAATATGAGTTATTAGTAATATCTTTTCTTTCTTACATTTTTCACCTTTAAGAACGACCCCGCCCAGAATCTACTCTACAACGGTGCCTTCGAACCTATTGTGTACCAGTGTTCAAAAATTAGTTCTTTGAAATCTAAGTAACTAGATAAGGTACACAACAGGAGAAACGATATCTCCACATTGTTTACCCTTGCCATAACCGTGACCCTTACATAGTTAACAACTAATGGATTAGGACTAAAACAGAGGGCCATCGAACGCGTATTAGCTGTTCGATTAGCATCGAACGAGCTATTGCGCAAATGAAATGCAGCTAGCACGATATACCATTGAACGATGAACAAAAACCATTGTATACTGGAGACCACGAGAACACAGTCGTAGTAAAGGAACACAACAAAAACGGTAGCTAGACGACATTATAGCAAAAGTGGCATCAAAACAAGAGAAGCGTAGAGAACTCATGGGGAGGCCTTTGGCCAGGAGTGGAGTCCAATAAGCTTAAGGGTCAATTTCTCATATTAGTTCAACTCCAGTTTAACCTGAACTTCTAGTAAACGTCAGTTTAAAGTCAAAATCGTCTTTCTCAATTCGCACGTTCAACCGATTGCAGTTTAAGCTTGAACAATGCTTGAACGGTGGAATTCGGCCGTTCAAAGATTTCAGAACTCAGTTCAGATGATTTCATGGACTACGCAAGCATTGTATTAACACGAAACGCTGTCATAATATAAATATATCCTATTTCATTATATTAAGCCTTACGAAAACGATACACGATAACATTATTTTTGTTTTTATAATATTTATTTATAATTATTAAAATGACTATTTGACTATAAATACTTAAATTTAACTTTATTCAAAAACTTTATTTCTTCAATTTAACTTTATTCATCTATTGGCATTTCTCGAAAGCTGTAGCGCTGACATGAACGTGCAATGAGAAATGCATTCCAAACAAAACCGAAGATCACCGGTGAACCTGGTTCAACTGAACCATTCATAGATTACCGCAGGTATGAGAAATCGACCCTAAGAAGAAGAAAATCTATTTCCAACAGTTATAGTTTTGGTTTATAGTAACGCAAATCATAAAATAAGTTTGTTATTGGATTTTACCAAATCCAATAACAAACCAAAAATATTTAAAGAGTGTTCCATTAATTATTGTGTATCCGTTTAGCTAAATTGTGTACACAAATGTAGATCATACGCAGATAAAAAATACATAGGTGTTCTAAATAGTAGGTAGTTTAAATTTTAAAACCACTATAACAAATATTGTTTTAATTGTTTTGGACATTTATTGTATTTATTTATTACATTAAATTAAACTAGCGTGCACGAAAATACATTAAATACTTTCCCATTTTCTAAAATAAACAAATTTTATGACAATATTGACATACTAATTTACTTTATGTATTTGTTTAAGCCCTAAAAGCCACTTTACACCAATAATACATTTTTGAAAAAATTCATATATTTATTCATGGAAATATGTTGGAAGAAAAGTTTGTTTGAGTCCAAATAAAATTTTACCAAGTGCCAGTATTTTCAGTAGTACCAATGATTTTATTATTGTATTTTATTTATAATTCTTTCTGAATATTATCCTGAATAAATATATATAATCAGAAAACAATAAAGAAAACATTGATTAAGTATGAAGAAGAAGTAACACAACATTATGAATTTAGTGAAGAGCTTGAACAAGGGGTAAAAATCTCAAATAAATAATGTATATTAATTAGTGGATAATTGATTAGTTGATTTTTAGACAGAAGATAATTTAAACTAACTTAAATAAGAGCTAAATAAATAAAAAAAAGTGGTAATTTTGTTTTTTATATAATTGAACAAGAAAATCTAGAAATCAAGAAAATTATTTTGACTTTAAAATGAATAAAATTTAAATCAAATACCTACCTGGACCAAGTCGAAGAAAAGAAGAAAGAGAGGTACAATATTTTTATAATCTTTTAAAAGCTATTCAATTCATGACACAATATAAAAATGAATAATTAAAAATAAATATGAAGTAGATAGAAATAACCAGTAATACTTTACCTTTATTTTGTGAGCTGATATTTTACAATTTTAATGATTTGTCGTTTACATATCACACTAATTTGCTATATTGAATAGTAGGGTAGGAATAAACTGAATATATCAAAATAAATAATTTTGAAAGATATAATTTAAATGGTAAATAAAAGAATCATAATAAAGGGAATAAACTCTTATTTTAATATTTGCTGTACATACATCATATATGATTAGGTCTCATTTTAGGTCAACAAATTAATATTTACAAATTTTATCCCAAGCACCTAGGAGATGAAATCCTACGTTTTTAAATAAAAAAAGTCAATTCAGGAAGAAAACAAGAATAATAAAATAGAGAGCCTATATGTTAGAATGAACAAAATATTAATTAATTAAATCTTAATTGATAGAATGAACGAAATAGAATAGTAGCAGGTAGAAAAGAAATTAATAAGTAGAAAGAATAATAGTAGGCCAACAGCTTCATGTAGAAAAAGGAAAAAATGAGGATTTGGAACGGCAGAAACATGTCAGAGAAATGGAAATACCAGAAGAAATGCACCAAAAAGAAAGAAATAGATTTATTAAATTTAAAATTTAAATTATGCAAAAAAATATAATAAAGAATAAAAAAATTAAAAAAATAATATAATACGTATATTATTGATCCTTCTGAAATTTCCCCATGCCTAACAAAAAATATTTTATAAGCTTAGCTCAAACATCTGCAACCTAATTTAACTTAAGAGGAAAGGTACATTTTGAAGCCTGTCAAAATTTTCAATGTATTTTAAATGTAATCATTTTTTTCGACTCCTAAGAAAACTAATAATAAGCGTTTTTGAAAAATTTAAACGCAGAATGAAAGATTACTTTATTACCGAGGGCCGAAAGTCCCATAGAATGAATAAAAAGTTTCTTTTGAATGAGATATTTGAAATTAAAAATCACACTAAATTTTCTCTTAGTTTTTTACCCCTGTAACTTATTAAAATAATCATTATTGAAGTTTTCAGGGACTTTCGGCCCTCGGTAATAAAGTAATCTTTCATTCTGCGTTTAAATTTTTCAAAAATAATTATTAGTTTTCTCAGGATTCGAAAAAATAAATCCCATTTAAATAGCATTGAAGCCGAAACTTCGTACCCATCCCCTTCAGCGAGTTCAATAATGTCTTCATTTTGATCATTCACTATGTTATACAATATTGCGATATGCTGAACAATTGAATAAGTATCACCACTTCTATTGTCTAAAATGGGATGGATCTGTATCTGCTTTCTGTATCTATGTACTTTCATACACAAATAGTTTTGTTACACATGTGAAATTCATTATACAAATTTTTAGTACGTTTTTGTGGATTGTTTTAGTGGACATATTATAATGTCTTCAGTGGATAACCAGAATCTCCAAGTAACAACCCATTTCTATGATCTTAATTTAAAGATTTTATCAATAATACAGAATTATCTTTGAAAATAAATTATCGAAATTGTCAGAATTCAGATTCAGAATCAACCTTGGATTGGATTTATTTTATATAAGGTTTGCAAGTTTTGAGAATTTCATGATACACCCTTGCTATGTTGTTGATACTACCACTACGTCTTTTTTTACAAGGT
This sequence comes from Diabrotica virgifera virgifera, assembly GCF_917563875.1. Taxonomy (NCBI): domain Eukaryota; kingdom Metazoa; phylum Arthropoda; class Insecta; order Coleoptera; family Chrysomelidae; genus Diabrotica; species Diabrotica virgifera. Next base: position 63,265,057 of record NC_065444.1, on the reverse strand, counting down.
GTTAGATAGAAGGTGTTCATGCGCAGAATCTGAAATTCTATCTTCTGCTCTTAGCTGCTATATCCGTCCTTATCATTTTGGAATCTTATATTACTAGTCAACTTAAAGAAAACCAACCTTTCCTCTTTCAGAAATATGTACTATGTATTTAATCAATAGCATTCATATTGCTTGGAAAACGTTAATCAATTCACTTTTTATTGAATTTTCAAGACGATTTTTTTAAATCTAATGACTTGACCCAGTAAAGACAGAAGCTAAGAAAAAGAGGTAGGTCTTTATCATCATTTATTACTTAACAAATATTTACAATATACATATTTTCAAAACATTCAATAATTAATATTTTAATAAACTATGTTTTTTTTTTCTAAAAAATACATATTTATCTTTTCTTCTTTCTTTTATTATACGATAATAAACTTACCTCTGTTCGACCACTCTTTTCTTTTTAATTCTCAAATAATAAACGAGGTAATTTTACTTCCAGCTCTACCATTATTTTCTTGCTTATATCGGAAAATAACGACCGCACGAAAAAATGGGTACAAAATAAATTATAGGAAACCGCATTTCATTGAAAATAGTGGAGATATTAAGCAAAAACGGGTGTCCTTTATATTCAAGATGGCAGATAACGCGGCGGCGGCTGAATTCAGTCGCGATTTTAAATTTACACGACTATTGACCTCCCTAAAGCCTGGTTTCCTCGAAAGCGGCACCAACAAACTGCGACCGTAACACTGCCATGAATGACGTCAGATTACGGTGAAAAATTCAAGGTTCTTCACTGCGGCAATGAAATGTGTAAACTCAGCGAGCGGTGGCTTCGAACGCATCCTTGGAAACTACTGCTATTTATTTTGCGTGGTACAGTTTTTTATGACGTCATTCAACGCAGTGTTAAGGTCGCAGTTTGTCGGTGCCGCTTTCCAGGAAACCCAGGCTTAAGGGTTAGAATAATGAAATTTCGGGCAGCTCACCATGCAAGGTTAGGGTTTTTTTTCTTCTAACTCGACTGGACTAATAAACGAAATAAATATTAGCCATATTTCGCGTCACATTGGTGACACTGAATTCACGTTAGTTCTTAATTAATTCATAAACTCAATAATGGCAAAATTGTATGTCAAATTGCGCTTTGTCTATGTCCAATTTGACCTTGAAGCTGCTTATAAATTTCTTGGTGAATTTATTGTTGATGTACAGCGGTTATAAGCTACCATAACTTCAATTATTTCAAATACGTACGTCGAATGTTTCCATGGCGTTCATTCTCACCACAAACAAATATTGTTATTCAACTGTCAATATTTGTTTAATCGTTTATTTTAATAAGCAATTCTATAAGTAAAAGCTTACAATTTTACGGAGTCATTAATCAATTTTGAAGTCTGCGAGGTATTTATTAGACAAAAGAATACAAATGAGGAAATTCTGAACTCTCAAATGTAAATAAATTGTGGTAAATTTATTTTCAAATGTCACTAATTTATTCCTTCCTCTTGAAAAATACGGATCAGTTTTTGTACACACTTAATAGGGGAGTGCATATAGATTTTCACTTCGGAAAAAATCAAACAAGATAGAACTTTTTGTTGTATTTTCATTAAGAAATGTTTAATAAACAACATATCAAAAAGTTCTACTCGAGAAGTGGGTGCTTCATTTTTTATTAAACAAATGAAGTACGAAGTTTGATGTTTTTTTAAATAACTCCGAAAATATAAATTTTAGAACAAAACTGACTTGACCATTGAAAAATTAAGAAAATTTTCCAAAAAAAAAAACTTAAATAAAGAATTTTCTAAAATTAAATCTGTATCTTCTATAATTTTTTATTTATAACGCTAAAGTCACCCTTCTCACAAACATTGGCGCACTGTAAACTAGCGTAAGGCGAAGTGCATGGTTGAGTTATTTTAATAATTTTGCACTTCCACCCTCAATTTTGCACAACTTACCTTTCAAGCATCGTACTAAATGATGTTTTATTCAAAAAAAACCTCAAAAATTTAATTTAAATTATATGACGTCTTAAAAAATTTATTTTTTAATCTTCGTAGTTTTATAGAATTACCACCACTTTAAGACGGTATTACTCAAGTTTGAACAAATTTATTACAGTTTAATAAGTGCTTTTTTAAAGCTTAGGATGTAATCTTTAAACTGCACTGAATTATTTTACTTTAGAAATAAAATAGACTATTTCTTTTTGAGAAAATTGAGAAAGATAACAAAAATGTAATACAAAAACCGAAAATTACCAGCTAAAAAAATGTTTATATAAAGTGATCAAAACTTTTTTCTGTAAAACTTACCTAAAATACATTTAATAATAAACTTCAACAATAATAAATGTTCAGCACAAAAATTTTTTTTAGCTCTTATACAGTATGTCTTCGTAACTTGGAACCTATTGATAACTTTTTTTATTATCAGTTTTACGAAAAAAAGTTATTCTTTATAAAATACTCTGCATCGTATATAATCTAAGATGCAATCATCAAATATCAAATTTAATGAATTTTTACGAGGTATGTCAAAAAATATGAATTTCACTCAAGAGTAAAGTATCGTTAAATTTCACAATATCGAAAATTGTTATTAAGAAAAGTTGTTTGGAATTAAAAAAATTGTTTTAGTGTTCGATTACATCTTTCTAATTAAAATATTGTGAATAATAAAGGCACTTCACTCTTAAGAAAAATTCATATTTTTTACATACCTCGTATAAAATTAAAAAAGTTTAATATCTGGTGGTTGTATTTTAGATTTAAGACCAGGGAGAGTCATTATGAAGAATAACTTTTTTTCGTAAAAGTGATAATAAAATAGTTATCATAATTGTAATAAAATGATGATGAGTATCCGTAATTTGAGAAAAAATTGAAAAAAATTTTTCGATGAGAATAATATAATTTTATATTTAAACATAGTTTTTAATTTCAAACAACTTTTCATAATAGCATTTTTTGATATTCTGAAATATAAAGGTACTTTACTCTTCAACGAATTCATATTTTTGACATAACTCGTATAAAATTAATAAAATTTGGTATCTGATGGTTGAGTTTTAGATTTTTGACTATCCAGAGCATTTTATGAAGAATAACTTTTTTTCGTAAAATTGATAATAAAAAAGTTTTCCATGTGGTTGCTACGCTGACATAATGTATAAGAGCTTCTGTATAAGAATTTTCAAATTGCAATGCCATATTCGGATTCAGTATAATCAAAAACAAAATATAAACATATTTGATCAAAGTAAAAGGATGAATTTACCGATATTTTTAAAATTATTAATACAAAACAATTGTTATTGTTTAAACAATTAATAAACAATTAGCGGCCAAATCCGCGAGTAGAACTTTTTACTTTAACATGTATATAAACTAACAAAAAAAGTTTTAGAAAAATATAAGCTTTTTTGAATTTTTCCGAAACAATGCATGTTTTCGTTCTAATTGCACTCCCCTATAATGACGAATGAATGAATGGGAAAAACAAGAATTTTAAAATTGTGTAGAACTAGTTATAATTCCTAGCTGAGGACTTTTGGCTTACAACGAAATCTTCGAGCTATGGTCAAAATCTAAAAAGTATCACTATGCTATGGGAGCAAAGTATGCTAAATGTGCAGTCACTCGAGCGTTATGGGGACCTATTGGGTTGTAAAGAGTAGGTCCTAAAACCAAAAAAAGTTAAGTAAAGTTTTCCATTTTAGTGGGAACCTTCCATTTTTAATTTAATTTTCCATTTCCAACAATCGTTTTTTTAGATTATAGCGCCATCTATCCATAATTCGAAAAAATGTCTCGAATGAAAGTTACTTATTTTGAAGTAAGGAATCCAAATCTGCAATCAAAAATGGGGGCTCCTATTTAAGATTTTAAAGTAACCCCCTTAGCCCACCTCCATGCGAGGTCGTGTTTGGTGCCATTCGATAGATTTTTCAAAAATATTGAATAAGTGTATTTTTCAGTTTTTCGATCTGATGTTCATTTCGCGAAATATCGCGGGATTCGTATTTAAAATATTAAATTTACCCCCCACCCCTGTCCGTGGAAAGTCGTGTTTGGTAACATTCGATAGAGTTTTGAAAAATATTGAGTACGTATTTTTTAGTTTTTCGATGTGTCATTTATTTCGTGAAATACTCGCTTTTTTCTTGTGAAACTTTGGGACTCACCCATTTCCTTACGCCCCGCTCAAATCGTCAGATTTTTGAAATATACACTGTTTTGCATGTGGGACCGTTCAAGTATTACGTAACGCAGGTGGGGGGGGGGGCTCAAAAATCTTCAGAAATCGCGTTACGTAATACATGAACGCTCCCTGTACTTAACTTACCTTATCTTAATCTGACAATTTCGATTTTTTCTAAGGATAGATCGGCCCCCTCTTAACGAACTCCCCTGCATTAAGAGCCAATATATGGTAGAGGTTCATTTTCAGGGTACAGGGTTTCTCCCCATGTAATAATCTGACGCGCTCGAGTAACTGCAAAAATCCCCGCTTGGGCTCCCCTACCACTACTAATTCTGTCTGTCGTCTCGACTCCAGATGGTTGGGTGCTTGCACCCGTACTATGATCAAATTTTTTTTGGGAAGTAATAAGGTGCCGTTTATTAGATTTTTTTCCAACTTTTTTAATTATCATCCAAGTTCTCAACTTAAAGAGAAGAATTTTATAATTTTTTTTTTAATAAAAATTGTTTTAATAAAGATGCCAGCTATGAATGAAATATTTTTCCACCTACCTCTACAGAAAGTATACTTTTCCGGACCTGATTTTAGGGAGCAAAGTCGTACTTTTCCTCCCTAGGGAGTAAAAGTACTTTTCCTTTCTAGGGAGGAAAAGTAAAAGTGACGTCATGGTATGTCATTCAGGAAATAACTTATTGACGCCCTATACAATATTCTATTATCTATTACGTAAGTATCTATACATTTTAACGTTTATTTATAGAACACCCTGTATTTTGCAGAATGTAAAAAACAGTAAATTGATATTTTAATTTAACAATGTTTACATTAATAATATGACTTATATTTGACAGTTGACAGTTCTTCTGTACCTACTTGTTAGTTTTAGTTTTCTAATAAATTGTGTTAGTTACATAAATAAATTATTTAAAAATGAAATAATCACTTTTTTTCAAAATATTTTGCAGAAAAACTAAAAAATAAACAATAACGTAAAACATTTTTAACCAGTCATATACTGTTATGATCTGCTTTCTATTACTTTTATATTAATTAGTATTTATTTGATTAATTATTTAATTAACGCAAATCATACAAAAAAATTAAGAAAAAATCTCAGGGTGCCTTTTGTCATAAAAAATTTAATTAAATTCTCTTAGGTTATACTTATCCTTTCTCGTGGCTTCAGTATCTCTTAGTTGATCCTTATCGGGATAAAATAGGAAAAGGAAATAAATCGAAAATTCATAAATAAGCACATACAATTAAATTTATTATCAAAAGCAATGTTCTGTAAATTTATCAATCAAATTCTGTGGGCATAACTGTCCAAAAGAAACTTTTACCATATAAATTAATCTAATTCAAACAAATATGTATCGCTTTGTTCTTGATACCATTAATAAAACCAGCTAAACAAACAAATTTGGTATTCGCAAAATTACTTATACTTCCTATTAAATTTTTGAAATGTTGAAATCTTAAATTCATATGCTTTTACGTAAAAAAAATTAACTTCTGATTATAAAAAAAAATCTATCACATACGTTATTGACTAACCTTTTTGATTCACACACAATGATGTCTCCCCTTGACCCAAACAGCTCCTCCTTGTTGATTATGTTAGGCTACCAATCAAAGCCCTCTCCGTTCTCAGCAAACAAACCAGCAGGATACCAGCAACTATTTCTCCAAAAACACAAGCCAGGCCTCTTTTTTGCCAGTACTCGTTCAATAAACTCCAAAACTCTCTCCTCTCTTTCTCTCAACAATAATCTCCTGAGACCCAAGTATCTTTTTTACTTGGTATCACAAATAATTTTAATAATGATAATTCTTGTAACTTACTCTCTTGGACTTTACAGAATCAAAGAGGTATTTCTTCTCGATTTGATTTGTCTCTCGTTCCACTTTTCAGCTACTCTCACTATCAAAACAAAACACTAGTACTTGCTTCTGAACTACTCACGAAAACTTTTGACTGCTCTTTTCGGATGCCGGTAACACAATGATTCCTCTTTCCAAAACTATCTGAAAATTCCACCTTCGCTCCTTCCTATTCCAAATTGCCAAACCAATCAGAGACATTTCTTCTTCCCCATTCTTTTTTTCATTCGAAACAACCCACTCATACTTTCAAAAAATATTCCTACCATCATAATAATTACTTTCGGGAAATTCTACAAAATTTACTCGGGGTTAAACAAAAAGAGATTCAAATTCCAAACTTTCTTTACCTTAATTTTCTAAGAACTAATTACCTATGGCTTCTACCTTTCCCGTAATAAACAATCGGTTTAAAATAATAATCCTAAATAACTTTCACTTCACTTTTAATTTACAAAAATGTTTTTAATATTCTTCATGGAAAAATTCATTAAGGAGAAACCACCTTGCGTGAAAGCTAACTTCTAATAAATATTTACAAATCAATATAAAGGGTGTATCAAATTTATGTGCCCGCGTTATATTAAAAAAATAAAAATTTTATTCTATCTTTGATTGATAAATTGATACACAATAATACATATTATAGAAAGTTCAATTATCGCTATTTTATTTTAGTACAACTTTGCTCCTTTAAAAGTTATAAACGTGATAAGTACGAGTTGTTGTAGCTGATTATAAAGGGTCCTGGTACACTTGTTCTTTTTTATTCATTTCTTGTATACTTTGTTTTTTTTTTTTATTCCCGACCTATTTCAGAACGAGCATATGTCAATTATTATTATTGAAGTTATTACATAACTGTTTTTGAAAGTATCAGAATGTCACCTCTCACATCCATCTCAAAACTGATCCACCCTGTCTTTATTCTAATGACATTAAAAAAGATTTTTGTATAAAAAAGTCAGGATGAAAATACATATTCAAAAAACAGAAACTTTAGTAATATCTAAGGGCCGGTATTTCAATAGCTACTTAAGCTTTTGCTTAGCTAAGCCTGTGTCAAAAGTTAAGGAGAAACTTAAGCCGGGTGCCGTATTTCCATCATTTCCTTAACTAAACTGATGCTCAACTGTAAAGTTAATTGGTTTGGTACCTCTGAATACGTCAAAATGCCAAAACTAACTGTTCTGAGGTAAAAACGACTACTGTTGACGTTTAATTTTATCTTGTCATCGGTATCAATGTCATTTACTTCACTTAATTTTGTGTACATGGTGCATGTGTTGTAAGTTTATTTTATTGTCGATATTTTCTCTGTTCTCTGGTTATATTGTTATTGTTATTTTGCATAAGCAATATTGTAATTTTGTTTATTGGATATATTCCTTAAAATGTCAAATTCGAATGTAAGTTTATTTTTGTAAAATAAATATACCTACCAAGCATTGTAGAAATAAATAATTTTCATTTGTCTACACCTTCCAAAAGTAGCAAGAATTTTAATATTCGTTATTACGATTAATAAATAAATAGATTATTTAATAATCTATTAATAACGTTATTACTCAAAAGTTGGTTTTCAAAATAACTCTCTAATTAATAATCTATAGAAATAACCTCAAAAAACAGAAAACAAATTTTAAGCAAAGGCTTAAACCAACTCCTGCGCGAGCCTAAAATTATTTGGTTTAAGCCTAGGCTTAAGCCTCAAATTGAAGTGGAAATACAGGCATCTAAGCTTAAGCAAAGGCTTAAAGTAAGCTTTGGATTAAGTGAGGTTGGAAATACCGGCCCTAAAACTCAAGAAAATATGAAAAATGTAAAGCTAAATAATGAGACCATTAGACAAGTGCGGAGAGAAGAGTAGTACGGAGTGATGACGACAGACTGATTAGAGTGATTAGCAATGTGTTTTGGGAAATACCAGATGGTAGAAGATCGGCAGGATGGCTTAGAAAAATGTGGAAAGATGCAGCCAGAGAAAGACCTGAAGAAGATGGCATTGAGACCATGGGAAATAGTAGTACAGGATCGGAATCAATGGAAGACAATAGTAAACGCGGCAAAGACTCACGAAGAGTTGTAAAAGCAAAGGTGATTAGACAAGAAGAGCACTTTAAGATTTAGGGTAATGAGTACGACAATAGTTATTTTCCTAACAAGTGCAGAAAGTCATTCCTTTCCGCACGCGACTGCAGTTTGCCGAACGACGCGAAGCGGGAGTTCGGCAAGCAGTCGAGTGCGGAAAAGAGACTTTCTGCAAGAGTTAGAAACAATATTTTTTCTAAGTCTTTAAAAAATTACCAAATCTTAATCAATTAATTTAATTGATATGAAAATACATACACAAATTAATTCTTTGACAAGGTTGTCAAAACCAAACTTTCAATATAATTAGTTAACATGACGACGATCTTGGTTTCCATGATGATGATTCAAAACGACTGTTATTGTCTACCGATTTGACTTTCGAATATTATGTCAAAATAATTTTATTTCATCGAATTGTCGCGTTAATTTCATTAAAACAGGAACACAATAAGATATATTTGAAATAAATTAGTAAATAATATCTAAATATTAGTTTATTGCATGTATTCTAATTACTTTAAGGCCATATTAACATATCTAAATTAACACGCGTGCGGAAAAGTAAAAACCGCGTGCGGAAAAGTAACACGCGTGCGGAAAAGTGAAACTTTCTAAACTAAAATGCGTGCGCGAAAGTAGACATTTTTGCACGCTCGTAGAAAAAATTATTATACTATGCCTTAAATTAGATTATTAAAAAGGAAGTAAGCCTTAAAACAAAAATTAAAGTATATATTTAAAACTGTATATAAGTCGGTGCTATTCTACGATACTGAAACTTGGACAGTGAAGGACAAAATTCGCAGTAAAATTTAAGCATGAGAAATACGATATTTGGGAGTGGTAACCGGGGTGACCAGACATGATCGTCTAAGAAACGAAGAAATACGTGAAAGGTGCGGTATTGGAATGACCGTACTGAGTTCGACAAAACTGTAAAGAGACCAGACCATCAAAAATATGGAACGCAGATATTGGGAAGACTTTCGCAAAAAGAAATATTGTGTGGAGAAAGGCAGAGACACTAGCTACTGAGTGAAAGGCATGGAATGTCGGATAACTCCACTTACCTCGACACCGTAAAGGTACGTATCCATACGTAGGTGCTCCGTGCTCGGTGTAGCTGCTCAAATGTGTACGGCATGCGCTCCCCTACATACAAACCGGTTAAATCGAAGAGGGTAAGCGACGAACACTTCTTCTTCTTCTTCAAGTCCGTCTCCTATCGGAGGTTGGAAATCATCACAGCTATTCTTATTTTACTGGCGGCTGCCCTAAATAGGTCGATGGAACTGCAGCCGAACCATTCCCTCAGATTTCTTAACCAAGATATTCTGCGCCTACCGATACTTCTCTTACCCCTGATTTTACCCTGAATGATCAGTCTCAGCAGCGAGTATTTGTCACCTCTCATAACATGGCCAAAGTATTCAAGCTTTCTTCTTTTAACAGTAAGTACAACTTCACATCCTTTTCCGATCCGACGTAAAATTTCGGCATTCGTCACGTGGTCCACCCAAGATACACGTAGCATTCTACGGTAACACCACATCTCAAAAGCTTCAATGTTTTTAATGCTGCCCATCTTGATGGTCCATGACTCAACTCCGTATAATAAAGTGGAGAAGATATAACACCGCAGCATACGCACTCTCAGATCAAGATTTATGTCACGACTACAGAGAAATATTTTCATCTTGTTAAATGCTGATCTAGCTATTTCTATTCTTGCTCTTATTTCTTTTGTTTGATCGCCTGTATGATCCAGGCAAGCTCCAAGGTATTTATAGGAGGATACCCTTTCTATAACCGTGTTATTGACAACCAAATCATTCCTGGCGTGTGGATCTTTTGTTATTACCATCCATTTAGTTTTTCTGAGGTTTAATGTAAGTCCGTAGCTGTTGCAGTAGTGGTTAGTGCGTTCCATCAGTCGTTGCAGATCTGTAAGATTGTCTGCTAATATCACTGTGTCGTCAGCGTATCTCAAATTATTGATTGTATTTCCGTTGATCACTACACCACAACTAACGTCCGACAGAGCTTCTTTAAATATGACTTCGCTATAAAAATTAAACAAAAGAGGAGACAGAATACACCCCTGTCTTACTCCTCTACATATTTTGATCTCCTCAGTCATTTCATCATCTACCTTGACTCGTGCTGTTTGATTCCAATACAAATTAGTTATTATTCTAATATCTTTTTCATCAATGTTCTTTTCGACTAAAAGTTGTCTCAGTCGGTCGTGTCGGACTCTATCGAAGGCCTTCTCAAAGTCCATAAAGCAGGCGTATACATCCGGATTGATATCCAAACACCGTTGAAATAGTACGCCCACACCAAAGAGCGCTTCCCTCGTACCAAGGCCGTTCCTGAAGCCCATTTGTGTTTCACTAATATCTTCTTCAAGTTTGCGGAAAATTCTATTATGAATGATTTTTAGAAAAACTTTAAGCATATGACTCATCAAGGCAATCGTTCTGTAATCCGAGCACTCTTTTACATTTGATTTTTTAGGTATTAAAATGAATGTGGACCTTAACCAGTCTTGTGGTATTATTCCAGTATCATATATGTTGTTAAATAACTCGAGTATCATGTTCATCACTTCTCCATCAATAAGTTTTAATACTTCAACCGGTATTTCATCAGGCCCTGGTGTCTTACCATCCTTGGTGTTTTTTAAAGCATATTCCAGTTCTTGTTTAAGTATCCTTAAACCCTTCATTTCTTCTCGTTTCACTGTTATTAATTCTCTTTCGTCGTCAAAAAGTTCTTTTACGTATTCTTTCCATCTTGTTGGCGAACACCAACGTATCCAATATGTGGAGCTGCTACATCGAGCACGGAGCACTCACGTATGGATACGTACCTTAAGGTATAAGGGCGGCTTAAGTAAGTACGTATTGAACATGAATTAACATCAAGTAACCGCCAATTTCATAAGTAATAATAATTTACAGTTTGGTAAAAAAGAGTAATGTCATTTTTCTTGTAACATCTAGTAGAATTCCTAATAAATTTCTTGTATTTAATTATCAATTTCAAATATACGCCTACATACACAGCAAATCAATTTACGCTATATGAGTTTTCCCTTTAATTATATAAAATAATGAAAACAGTACTATGTTCCACAAATTATATCGTCGGATTCATGCTAATGATTATTAACCTAACCTAAACTGAAACATTGGTAAATTGGCAACATGTGCCATTCTCAGACGAAACCAGGAATTGTGCAAAATCAGATGGCAGACCAATTCCTGTACCTAGTACCTAGGCGAGGAAGACTTGCTTGTCTTCCCCGTCGTCTAAGTACAGAACGGAACGGAAAGTGTCAGGTCTCTTCACAGATATAGAGGAAGAAGTATCATGTTCTAGGGAAGTGTTATCGGTGAAAAAACTGCTTTAATTTGCATACAACCAACTTTAATGGCTCGCAAGCATGATACAATAACCCAAGATGCAGCGTTCCTAATTTCGTTCAGGTCGCGCATGACGTCACGTTGTGAGTAGGTATATCCTTTACATTTCGAATGCATTGCCATTATGATTTGGGGATTTTAGCTTTTAATATCAGTTGTGAAATTTTCGAGAAGTGCTGTTTTGTTTAGTATGATTAAATATAATTATTGAGAACATAATCTAATAATAGAAATCAATTACAAACATGATTTTTTATTATTAGGCAACAAACGTCTCATTAGGTATATATTATACTGTATAATACACAGCGTTGCTCTCTACTGTTGTTCTGAAGCTACTTTCTTGTGGCATTTTTATAATTAACTATTTTTAATGGGAAATAAGCCACAATTTTACCAAAAAAATGATTCTATTAACGTTTCGACGTCCAAATCGGATGCCGTTCTCAAAATACAAAAAAAAAATAATGAATTAAACAAAAATGTTGTTGCTTAGTAAAAAATTCTTTTAATAATTTATTTAATCTGACTCATTTATATCGGCAATTCAGACATAATATATTATACATTTTAAAGTAGAAGACTTTAAAATGATATTGCCAATTGTTCATTCGATTACATGATACAACCCCAACTCAAGTATATCCGTCACAAAAAAAAATCATAGCATGTGATCTGTCTTTAAAAATACAACCACATGACCACATGCAAGGGTGACAGTAAAATTCTCGCATTAGAGATTCCATAGTAAATCACGAGTGAAAACCAGAAAAAAAACCTCGTAATACTATCATGACATCGTAAGTATTAGGTCTTACTATTATTATCGTAAGTATTATATTAGAATCTGGTATTAGTTTTGAGAGTAAACTAAAGTAAGACCTAATACTGACCATGTCGGGATAGTATCACGAGGTTTTTTCCTGGTTTTCCCTCGTGATTTACTATGGAATCTCTAACGCGAGAATTTTATTTTCATCGTTGCTTGTGGTTGTATTTTTAAAGATAGATCACATTCCATGATTTTTTTTGTGACGGATATTCTTGAGTTGGGGTTGATTTCATGTAATCGAATGAACAATTGGCAATATCATTTTAAAGTCTTCTACTTTAAAATGTTTAATATATGTCTGAATTGCCGATATAAATGAGTCAGATTAAATAAATTATTAGAAGAATTTTTTACTAAGCAACAACATTTCTGTTTAATTCATTAATGTTTTTTGTATTTTGAAAACGGCATCCGATTTGGACGTCGAAACGTTAATAAAATCATTTTTTAGTAAAATTGTGGCTTATTTCCCATTAAAAATGGTTAGTTGCTCTCTACCAGAATTCACTTTGCCTTTTCCCGCTTTGGCTAAATTTTGGGATGGAATAGCTTTTTTTAAGGCATTGAATTTTTAGGAGAATATCCAAGCAGCTCGTGTTTCAGATTGCGTTCATAATCGTCGCTGTTACAATGTGTTGAACAGATACGTTGTTAACGTTAAAATTATCTGCACGTTTAAGTTTACATAATTGTTTTCACACACATCGCACTTTTTTGTCTTTTGGGAAACTAAAAAACTTGATATTCGTATCGAAACCTTGTGATTGATTGTCCAAATTACAACCAAACACGGCACAACTCATTTTTAATAAAAGTTTAACAAATTATAAGTAAAATTCACCTTAAACAAAAAAATAAACACCGTTTACTATACGACCACACTGAATTTAATGCTGTTCTAATCACAGAGTGACGTAGCTACGTAGGCCCCGCCCACCGACTCCATGTCATATCTTCAGTTATTGTATCATGGCTCGTAAGCATGTTGATTTGATTCTAAAACCTATAGTTGGGCTCTTGAGAGATGCAAAGGAAAAAAATTTTAATTTTCATGTATGATAATGAACCTCCACATACAAGCAGAGTGTCTACAGATTTCCTTGAACCAGAAGATATCTCTGTTCTGGAGTGGCCTGCTTGTTCACCCGACCTTAACCCTATAGAACATTTGTAATATTTGCTTAAAAGAAAAATCTAGACTATCCACACAAATTTACCGCACAACTAGTACAAGCTGATCTTAAAGAATTGAACTACCTAATAGTTTTTCTGCGTCCTGATTTAGATAATTTTTTTTTACTGCACCAGTTCGGTTAAACTTTATACCAACTTACTCAAACTAGATTACTTAATATGTAATTCTCTTGTATTTAATTATCAATTTCAAATATACGCCTACATACACAGCAAATCAATTCACGCTATATGAGTTTTCCCTTTAATTATCTAAAATAATGAAAACATTACTATGTTCCACAAATTATATCGTCGGATCCATGCTAATGATTGTTCGTTGTAAACAACATTGTAAATTAATAAAGCAAAGCTCTATTTTCGTCTGTTTAACAATACGTTTTCAAAACGAGTTACTTTGTTCTCGAACATTGTTGCTCTCTATCGAAATTCCATAATAAACCATTTTTTAGATGGGTCCATTCCGAACGTATTGTTTTTAGCGATATATTGGAATGGAAATGCTATTATTTCTAGTATGGCTTTTCAAAAATAGTAATAATATTTTGGGAATATCTACACAACCTAGAATAATGATGAGATGAAGAGATACGGTAATAAAAAATAAAAATAAAATTTTTATCTAAAAAAACTCTACATTTTTGTACAGTATCTTTTTTTCGTATCTCGAGTATCATTTTCGAGTTACCTGGAGAAAAAGGAAGATTTTAAGAAAATTTAAAAATGCGCTCTATAATTTGATCAAATTGATTTGTTTCAAAAAAACTATTCATTTCAAACCCGTCCAACTTTTTGAACATAGAAATAACACTGTAATAAAATGCCCTTTTTTTCTCTGATTCTGGCCTTGGTTTAGAACTAGAACCTTTAGCTACGTAATTGTATAACTTATCACTAACATAGGTGTAATGTGAAGTCGACGTCATTTTCTTTGCAAAGAGACGCTAATTGTATCCGAACGTCTGCGGTCCCTCCGGTGAGTACCCATCCCACAAGAACAGAAACTATTTTCATTTATTAATTTATAATAAATGAAAAAATTCCTGACCCTGGTGGGATTCGAACTCGCTACCATTCAGAACTTTCGATCCAAAGGTTAGGCGCTCTTACCACTGAGCCACAGAGGGGGTTTAATAAAAGGTATTGTAGAAATAAAACTATGCATTTAAAATCTGTTGAATGAGGGATTAAATATACTTCTCATATTTTCTTAAAATGCATTAGCCATCAATTTTTTTCTGCAGCATATATCGCTTAGTTTTAATGTAATCGACATTTAGTATTGCTCATCTTAAAGGTCTTTTCAAGCATTACAAAAAGCATTGGTAGCATTATACACCTAAAATCAACCGTTTCTCTGTTATTTCAAGTTGAATACACCGATTTGAGCATGCCCCAAAAAAATAAACTTTTTTTACCTACCCTAGGATATATCTTTTTGTATTATAACTAGAAGATGGAACGAATCTCTTTGTTTTTTATAAGCTACAAAATTGTTTTATAAGTATAGTTTTTTTAGTAAGATACATAGTTTTTAAGGTATTCGCAAAAACCGTCAGAAAAGGTGTAATTTTTCAATGAAAATGGCCAATTTTTATCCACGAAGAACTCAAAAAGTATTGAGTTTTCAAAAAAAAAATTATAGAACAAAAGTATGGAGAAATCATATCAGGGGGAAGTATGGAGAGCATTGGGAGAGACAGGAACAAGGTGGCTAGCAGGTTCATTTAATAGAATTATGGAAGTTGGACAAATGCCAGACGAATGGAGAAGCAGTATACTAGTACCTGTCTACAAAAACAAGGGAGATATACAACAATGTACAAACTACAGGGCTATAAAACTGCTTAGCCACACCATGAAAATATGGGAAAGAGTAATTGATAGACGGACCCGTGAAGAGACCGAAATATCCGAGAATCAATTTGGCTTTATGCAGGGCAGATCAACAACAGATGCAATTTTCATTATAAGGCAGTTGATAGAAAAATACAGGAGTAAGGAAACAAACGCTCATAAGGTATTCATTAATCTTGAGAAAGCATATGATACAGTTCCTCGAGAGATTCTGTGGTGAGCACTCAATAAGAAAGGAGTCCCTGGTGAATATGTAAAGATTGTGAGGGATATGTATGACGGAGTAACGACTAGTGTTAAGACAGGTGTGGGAGAAACTGATAAATTTCATGTGAAAGTAGGATTGCACCAGTGCTTAGTCCGTATTTATTCTCATTAGTTTTGGACCAGATAACAGCGAAACTACAGGGTAACATTCCATGGTGCTTAATGTATGCTGATGATGTCGTATGTCGTGTTAGTAGGAAATAGTGAAAGAGACTTAGAACAAAAACTGAAACAGTGGAGATAAGCTCTGGAGGAAAAAAGGTTTAAAATTTAGTAGGACAAAAACAGAGTATTTGGAATGTTCATTTAAAGATGGAGTTATTACAAATAAAATGGTATCTTTGGATGGTGAACTGATTGTAAAAAGCAATAGTTTTAAGTACCTGGGATCGGTATTACAGAGTAATGGAGAAATAGATGGAGATACATGCAGTAGAATTAGGGCTGGATGGATGAAGTGAAAGGAAGCGAGTGGTGTGCTGTGTGACAGGAAAATTCCAATGAAGTTGAAGGGAAAATTCTATAAAACAGCCATAAGACCAGCTATGATGTACGGAAGTGAATGTTGGGCTGTGAAAAAGAAAGAGGAACAACGAATGAATGTGGCGGAAATGAGAATGCTTAGATGGATGAGTGGAGTGACAAAAAAGGATAAAATTAAAAATGAGTATATTAGGGGAAGTCTAGATGTGGCACCAATTGATGCCAAAATGAGAGAGCATAGGTTGAGATGGCTTGGTCATGTTCAACGTCGAGACGCTAATCACCCAATACGAAGAATTGCTGAAGTGCAGGTTCCTGGAAGGAGTAGGAGAGGAAGACCAAAGAAGACGTGGGGGGAGACGATTAGGCAGGACATGTTGGTAAAGGGGATTAATATTGATATGACCCAAGATAGAATTGTATGGAGAAATGCAATTAGGGAAGCCGACCCAGCATAGGGATAAGGCAAAGAGAATGATGATGATATGAAGATATCCAGTAAATCGATGTAGTAGGATGGAATTCAGAGCCAAATACCCTCATTGACTTCCCGATTTAAAATCACGTCAATGATATTTTTTGTAATAACAATTTTTACCATTTTTTTAACTTTAAGGCCAATTTTGTATTAGGACCGCCAATTTTGTATTAGGCTATCATGTAAGAGTCACCTGAAAAATTTTCACATTGCTTAAAATACCTACTCAAAAATGTCTAAAACAGCTCTCATGCTAATAGTTTTATAGAATATTGTACAATCTTGCTGGGTAAAGATTACTTAACCCTTTTGGTTAATTCTTGTTTGTGAAGCCAGTCGCTACGGATATAAAGAATGTTTTACGTGCCTTGTTCAAAGTTTTTTTATCCCGTTTGTAAATCCTTATGGTAATGCACGGCTCTAAGGCTTGGCGATAATTACTTTTACATATTTTTAAAACGTATTTAAAAGCCTCGACTAGACAAAACATTTAGAACAAAAAACCGTTACATATTCAAACCAAAATATTTCCGGTCATTACGTTTTGATTTCTGTTCGCCAACATTCCGCATTGTTCTCGAACCCCACCATTACCCCGACATGCTTCTTTTAATTCCGGGCGATACTTCTTTTGTGGTTATAAACAATGTTCGTGACAAGAAAAATCCACGAAGTAGAAACAACTGTAGCGTTTAAAATCGGAAATGAACGCATTTGTATGCTACAATGAAAAAGCAATTATGTTAAAAGGAGGATTCCCGATTTATTAATCCTGATGCATGTGGCGTGTAAAAAAGGATGTCGTCGGGTAAACTGCATTTACTACAGTGCTGTAGTAGGTGAAGAAGGATTTTTTGCAGGAAGGGTGTTTGTAAATAAGTATGACAAAGTTTAAGGGGTAATTCTACATGAAAAAATAATGACAGTTTGCTCTATTAAGATATGTTCGACAATGCTTCGTTTGTGAGATACGAGATCAACAGGTAGCCAAAACGCGTTCCAAAATTGCGGCTGTAATTTTGAATACTTTTTTGAGATATTTGGCACACGTATTCGTAATATAATAAAGAATGGCGGTACAGAGCCCAATTGGAAAAATATATTAATATGTGGAAATTACTCTGTAATTAAATACAATATTAAAAAAACGAGCCTGTACCGCCATTAAGAAGAACAAAAAAATACACTTTCTTCAAATAAACTTTTTTATCCGATGCCTAGATTTTGTGTCATTTTGGAACTACTAATGAAATAAAAAAATTTAGTAGTTACAAAATGACACAAAATCTAGGCATCGGATAAAAAAGTTTATTTGAAGAAAGTGTATTTTTTTTGTTCATCTTAATGGCGGTACAGGCTCGTTTTTTAATATTGTATTTAATTACAGAGTAATTTACACATATTAATATATTTTTCAAACTGGGCTCTGTACCGCCATTCTTTATTATATTACGAATACGTGTGCCAAATATCTCGAAAACATATTCAAAATTACAGCCGCAATCTTGGAACGCGTTTTCGCTACCTGTTGATCGCTACTCTTTCCTCTTAATGAAATTAGCGCGATTATTTCATTCATAGGAGATTCTGACGAATAGAAAGCTACAGAAATACAAATTAAACTGAAATTTTTGATAATTGCCCGTCGTCAAGTATATTACGGCAGATGCCCTTCGTTTCTATGAAAAAATACATTCAGTGACATTAATGACTAATGACAATAATTAATGTTTTATAGTCCAGAAAGCCACTGCGCATCCGCTAGGAAAAATATTCTAATTCGGATTTTTTGCACAATCTTACTCAAAAAGGACTCCTTTTAACAAATTTGCATGTTGCCAGGACCAAAAGGTGGTCAAAAATTTTTTAAACGTTTTTTTTTTGTTTTTTTTCTAAAATTATTTTTTTTGCATGGAAAAAAGTTTTTTTAGGTTTTTTGGATCATTCCAAACAAAAAAGGTCTTCAGCGACTTTTCTCTAAAAATGATAGTTTTTGACATATAAGCGATTAAAAATTGAAAAATTGCGAAATTGGCCATTTTTAATCCTCAAAAACTATATGAAAAACTGAAAATTTTAATGTTGCCAAGGTAGGTACATATTCTTTAAACATCGATTGATGAAATCCCGAAGAGTTTTTTGCAATACAATATTCAAAACTCCTTTGTGTTTTAATTGCTAATCAAGCGTGCGCGGCACTATTTTCCACCGACAGTATGGTGCAAATTAAAGCAATAAATTCGTTATTTCATAAACTGGCGACTTTAAGGAAAAATCCCGAAACAGGTCGATTTTTATTTTTAAGTTATGATATGATATTGTGGCATATATGGTATACTAGTGACGCCATCCATCTGGACGTGATGACGTAATCGATGATTTTTTTAAATAAGAATAGGGGTCGTGTGCTAGCTCATTTGAAAGGTTCTTCAATTCTCGATTCAGTAATATAAACATTTACATAATTATTTATACAGGGTGTCCAAAAAATTTTTATTAAATTAAATTATTTGACAAAAAAAGAAGTAGAAGGACACCCTGTATAAATAATTATGTAAATGTTTACATTACTGAATAGAGAATTGAAGAGCCTTTCAAATGAGCTACCACACGACCCCTATTCTCATTTAAAAAAATCATCGATTACGTCATCACGCCCAGACGGATGACGTCACTAGTATACCATATATGCCACAATATCATACCTTAAAAATAAAAATCGACCTGTTTCGGGATTTTTCCTTAATCTCGCCGGTTTACGAAATAACGAATTTATTCCTTTCATTTGCACCATACTGTCGGTGGAAAATAGTGTCGCGCACGCTTGATTAGCAATTAAAAAACAAAGGAGTTTTGAATATAGTATTGCAAAAATCTCTTCGGGATTTCATCAATCGATGTTTAAAAAATATCTATCTACCTTGGCAACATTCAAATTTTCAGTTTTTCACATAGTTTTTGAGGGTTAAAAATGGCCGATTTCGCAATTTTTCAATTTTTAATCGCTTATATGTCAAAAACTATCATTTTTAGAGAAAAGTCACTAAAGACCTTTTCTGTTTGGAATGATCCAAAAAACCTAAAAAAACTTTTTTCCATGCAAAAAAAATAATTTTAGAAAAAAAAAACAAAAAAAAAACGTTTAAAAAATTTTTGACCACCTTTTGGTCCTGGCAACATGCAAATTTGTTAAAAGGAGTCCTTTTTGAGTAAGATTGTGCAAAAAATCCGAATTAGAATATTTTTCCTAGCGGATGCGCAGTGGCTTTCTGGACTATTAAAAATTATAAAAGTGATGACTTTCAACCGTCAAATAATTATAATAACTGTGTGTTTAATTGTACTAATTTGTACTTACATAAATAAATTGCAATAAAATTTTGGTTTTGAACAGTTTTATTCATGAAATAATCGCAACAAATTGCACTCGATCTCTAAAATTAATATAGAATTTTAGAGCTCTTGTTCAATTACTACTGATAATTCGATGAAATAAAATTACTTTAGACATAATATTTAAAAGTAAGATCAGTAGACAATTACAATGGCTTTGAATAGTCGTCATTTGGTTTTGACAACCTTGTCAAAGAATTAATTTGTGTATTTTCATTAAAGTGATACTTTCACGCATGAGACTGCCGTTGATCCGAACGACGCGATAGCGGAGTTCGGGCAAGCAGTCGAGTGCGGGGAAGACACTTTCCTCATGATTTAGGAACAATATTTTTTCTAAGGACGTACGTTTGGAAAAAAAGCCACAAAAAAATAGAGTTATATCAATTTTTGTTTAGAAGTGAAAATACACAAATTAATTCTTTGACAACTTGTCAAAACCAAACTTTCAATATAATTGGTTACCACGACGACGATATTGGTTTTTATGACGACGATTGAAAACCACTGTAATTGTCTACTGATCTGACTTTTAAATATTATGTCAAAATAATTTTATTTCATCGAATTATCAGTAGTATTTGCACAAGAGCTCTAAAATTATCGAATTTTCCCGAGTGACACTTTGACAGTTTTAATTTCACGATCCGAAGGGGAGTGAAATTATGTCAAAGTATAACGAGGGCAAAAATTCGATAATAATTTTAGAGATGGAGTGCAATTTGTTGCGATTATTTCATGAATAAGACTGTTCAAAACCAAAATTTAATTGTAATTTATTTATGTAACTACAAATTAGTACAATTAAACACACAGTTGTTATAAATATTTGACGGTTGAAAGTCATCACTTTTATAATTTTTAAAACATTAATTGCCATTAATGTCACTGAATGTATTTTTTCGTAGCAACGAAGCGCATCTGGCGTATTATACTTGACAACGGGATATTATCAAAAATTATCGGGTATAATATCACAAGAGAGTGAGAATAAATTGAAAATAATGCGACAGTTTTTAGAAAATTTGTTGTCTGGCAATAGACACGAGAGCCCACAGGGCTCGAGTGGCTATTGCCCAATGACAACAAATTTGAGTAAAAATGAAGCATTATTTTCTTATTTATTCTTACTGTCGTGTGATATTCGTAAGATTATTTTTTAATACGTATATTATGGATATTTTCTTAAATGTGACAGTTGTCAAAACTAGGAAACTGGTTGCCAATAAACAGAAACAATCTGCTTAAAAAAATTATATCGGTAATTTTCTACAGTAGATAATTTTCAGTAGTAATTGCACAAGAGCTCTAAAATTCTATATTAATTTTAGAGATCGAGTGCAATTTGTTGCGATTATTTCATGAATAAAACTGTTAAAAACCAAAATTTTATTGTAATTTATTTATGTAATTACAATTTAGTACAATTAAACACACAGTTATTATAAATATTTTACGGTTGAAAGTCATCACTTTTATAATTTTTAAAACATTAATTGTCATTAATGTCACTGAATGTATTTTTTCATAGCAACGAAGGGCATCTGACGTAATATACTTGACGACGGGAAATTATCAAAAATTATCAATTTAATTTAGATTTCTGTAGCTTTCTATTGGTCAGAATCTCCTATGAACGAAATAATCAGTATAATTTTAATCTGATTGGACAGAATTAAACACGTGATCAAATATCTTACTATACGATTGGAAGTTAAAATCATCAAAAAATAATCAGTTTAATTTTTATTTCTTTAGCTTTCTATTGGTCAGAACCTCCTATGAATGAAATAATCGCGCTAATTTCATTAAAACATGAACACAATAAGATAAATTTGAAATAAATTAGTAAATAATATCTAAATATTAGTTTATTGCATGTATTATAATATATTATAATGCCATATTACAAGGTATTTTACTTTCCCGCACCCCGTGCGGGAAAATTTACTCTCACGCACGCCGTGCAGGAAAGTGCAACTTTTGAAAACGAAATGCGTGCGTGAGCAGTCCGTAAAAAATATATCCTTTAAAAAACTCGAAAACGCCTAATTAAGACAAGTAGATGTAGACGAGTGTATATTTAAAAATCAGACAATTTAAGCGGGGAGTAAGGAAATGGGCGAGTCACAAACTTTCATAAAAAAACGAATATTTCGCGAAATGAACATCAGATCGAAAAACTGAAAAATACATGTTCAAGATTTTTCAAAAATCTATCGAATGATACCAAACAAGACACCCCACAGAGGGGGTAGAGGTAACATTAAAATCTTAAATGCGAAATTTTCCGAAATAAACATTTCAAAAATCTATCGGATAACACCAAGTTGTGGTGGGTATTTTAAAATCCTAAAAAGGAATCCCCATTTTTATTGCAGATTTTGATTCCTTACTTAAAAATAACTCACTTTTATTTGAGACATTTTTTCGAATTGTGGATAGATGGCGCAATAATCGGAAAAACGATTTTTGGAAATGGATAATTAAATTAAAAATTGCTTGCTGCTATTTGGAGTAGTCCAGTTATGAACATAGTGAACCACTTCCTCAGGTTTTGAAGCAAAGATATTCTTCTTCATCCGGGTCCTGTCTTTCCAAGTATCTTGCCTTGAAGAATGAGTTACAACGAGCCATATCTCTGTTCATTCCTCATAACATAGCTATAAACTCTAGTTTGCGCTCTTTGATGGTGTTAATAATCTTCCATTCCTTGTCCATTCTACGTAGGACTTCAACATTAGTCACACGATCCACCACGAAATTCTCAAAATGCATCTGTAATACCACATCGCGAATGCCTCGAGATTTATTAAAGATGTTTCGGAAAGTTTCCAGGCCTCTACTCCGTATAATAACGTAGAAAATACATAGCATCGAGTATACACAATATATTATTATTATTATTATTATAATAGCTCGGCGCTTATTGTTTCCACCTAATAAAAGGCAACTCACCTACAACTCAACCAGTTGCTCATTGGTTGCTAGCAGCGCTGCATGCCGCGTTGCAGTGGCCAGTTGCGGCCTACGGTTGCCAAGAATAGCTTAGTCATGGCGGACGAGACGGCAAGAATTTTGAATTTTGTGGCCTCCATCGAAGTACACCCATGTTTATATGATATGACAACGGCATCTTGTACTCGTGTCGACATAAAAGAAAAAGCCTGTGCCACTATATAAGAACTGTGGCGACACGCTTTAATTACTATTTTGCTAATTTTAATTTTTAATTTTTAATAACTTTTTCAAAATGAAATAATACGTCCCATTTAAAATTCACATTCTTTCGGCTCATAATATCTATACGAAACCAGATGTTAACGGCCTGTTCAGTTTATGTATGGGAAACAAAAATTCCACATTTAATAAATTACCTTATCAGACCTTATGTCAATAAATCACTTTTTAAATGCATTCGAAGACGGTTTTTAAAACCACATAAAGCAAAAGCACAGTTTTTTTAAAACTGATGTTTGTAGTTCAGTAGAGTCACAGCAAGCACCCTGTGCGGTCACACCCTCGCTAGAATATCAAACTCGAGCCGGATATATGCATGGTCGGACTCAACAATAACCCTGGCTTGGATAAAGGGATCATCAAGAAGATGGAAAATGTTCGTCGCCAACAGAGTAGAGGAGATAAAAGGAGTTATAGGACCAGAAAATTGGCATAAAGTGGATACGAAAGAAAACCCAGCGGACATCCTCTCACGTGGAAGTACCGCATCAGAGTTATTAGAAGCAGAGTTATGGTGGAAGGGACCAACTTGGCTGATGAGTAAACAAGCACTTAGGCTAACGGCAGAGGATATACCTGAAACAAATGAGGAGGAAGTCAAAACGAAAGTAACGGCGCACATGGTAACGATAAAGGAGGACATATGCGAGAGATTCTCGAATTTAGAAAGAATGAGAAGAGTAGTATCATATTGCATGAGATTTGCAAACAACTGCAGAAA
This sequence comes from Diabrotica virgifera virgifera, assembly GCF_917563875.1. Taxonomy (NCBI): domain Eukaryota; kingdom Metazoa; phylum Arthropoda; class Insecta; order Coleoptera; family Chrysomelidae; genus Diabrotica; species Diabrotica virgifera. Next base: position 63,240,971 of record NC_065444.1, on the reverse strand, counting down.
GAAGGACAAAAATCAAGGACAACTTACAGTCCGAGAATTAGAGGAAACATTGTTAAAAGTGATAAAGCTCACACCGCTCAACAACTTCAAGCAAGAAATCAATAAGCTGGAGAAGAAACAGCAACTAGACAGGAAGAGCAAATTAGCATCATCGGTACCATTCCTGGATAAACAAGGGATTCTAAGAGTCACCGGAAGGCTGAGGCACACGAAGCTACAGTACGCGAAAAAACATCCTATAATTTTACCTAAGGACAGTGCACTAACAAAATTAATTATATCGGAGAGTCATACAAGAAATCTACATAGCGGACTACAACAGACATTACAGTACATAAAGAGGAAATATTGGATAATAAACGGAAGAAGAACCGTGAAAAATCAATTAACTAAATGCATAAAGTGTAGGAGGTATAAAGGACAAGTAGCACAACAGTTAATGGGAGACCTGCCGGAGGACAGAGTGAACCCGAGTCATCCCTTTACGAATACAGGGATAGATTATGCCGGGCCGATAAAAATAAGTACTACGAAAGGCAGAGGACAAAGGAGTTATAAAGGAAACATTGCAGTATTTGTGTGTCTGTCAACAAAAGCCGGACATCTCGAGGTAGTAAGTGATATGTCTACGGATGCATTTATTGCGGCGTTCAAAAGATTTACGGCACGCAGAGGACAGTGCATCAACATTTACAGTGATAACGGAACCACATTCGTAGGAACGGCAAATTTACTAAAAAAGGAAAATCAAAACATAGAGGACGAGATAAAACAAGGATTAGTTGCACTAGGCACCCAGTGGCATGTCATACCTGCATATGCGCCACACTTCGGAGGATTGTGGGAAAGAGCAGTGCGAATAATGAAATATCATTTGAAAAGAATCATAGGGGAAACAGTATTAACATATGAAGAACTGAGTACGGTGCTAACACAAATAGAAGCCTGTATGAATTCGAGACCATTATGTGGATCATCAGAAGACCCAGAAGGGAAAATAGCAATTACACCAGCTCATTTCCTTATAGGGAAAGAAATCCTATCACCGAATCGGGAAGAAGCGCTCACGACGTATTTGAAGATGCCAGCAAGGTGGCGAATATTGGAAAAAATAAAAAGAGATTTCTGGAAGATTTGGAGGCAAGAGTACCTGCAACAGTTACAACAAAGGAATAAATGGCATAAAACGCACCCAAACACAGAAAAAGAAGAAATAGTCATAATTAAGGAAGAGGATACACCTCCAGGTAGATGGCCATTAGCAAGGGTAATAGAAACACACCCTGGAGCGGAGGGATTAACCAGAGTGTCAGTGAGAAAGGCAAACGGGAAAATAACAAAAAGGCCTATACATAAGCTGATAAAATTGGAAGAAGAGAAACAGGAAAAACCAAAGAATTCATCAGGATAAAGATGGAAGAAAATACTAATCGCAATAATGTTTTTAACACTATTAAAACCCATGAATGCAGAACTGTATAAAATATACAATCCGGAACCAGGGTTATTTACAGAAGACCTTGGAGAGGTTTACATAGACCGGGGAACATTCCGAATAAAGGTGCTAATCGAAAAAGGAAGAGTTCAAAAGGAGCATCAACTGATAGGAAGTATGATAGAAGGCATACAGGATCTGTGTCAAGAGACAAAAATCGTAAACTGTATAGATATAATAGGGAAGTTAGAGGAAGGACAAAGGAAGGCGGAGTCAGTAAGCGAGGCATTGACAGTAGAAATAAAAGGAAGTAGAAATAAACAATGGACTCAGGTGACTTACAACCACCGTGAGCGACAAAAGAATTCGGTGCCGGATGCAAAATGTTCGGAAGTGTATGCGAACTAGATAGGGATTAACTTAAGGGTTGAAAACTAAGTCGTGTGTGATGATGCTAAAGAGGTAGGCCTAGGGTGGTAGTACGAAGCCCACTCGGTTTGAGGATCTGCATATTTAACACGAAAATAGATTGTGTACATGATGAGAAATAAGCAAACGGAACTTGGAATTATGGAATTAGGATATTTTTTTGGAAATCAGCTATAAAGCTGCAAATTGTGGGGATTTTTATTGCCTCGCCCCAAGGAATAATCTACTAACTATAGAAAGTAGATTATTATTCTACACTTCTCTACAAACCTTATACAACTTTTGTATACAACTACAGGGTTGATAATTTAATACTTCACTTATGGTCATCCAAAAGGACAATATAAAGGTGACTGCAATAATTAAATACTCTAATAATAAATCGTCTAATAATAAAAATCAGTAAAATAACTTTTATGTAGTTCAAGGCTGGATGGAATTAAAAAATGCATCAGCATTTAGGAAATATTAGCCTACATATATTTATCATGTCATATAACACGAGTTTACAAAAACTCAGCTGGTATGTTATGTAATAATATACAACGGTATCTACAATAACACCGACACAAAGGCAAAGCATATCAGGATATAAAAATAGTCCGAGAGCTAGTAGCACGATCTATAACATTAATAATAAACTAACGAATAGTACTCGATAATAATAATAATAAAATAATACAATAATAATATTATTCTTAACTAACATATTGAAACATATCCCACTCAATACCTTTAATTTACCCTTACCTAACCTAAACTTTCATTTGAATGTTTTGATTTAAATTCTGATTCAGATTTAACTTGATTTATTACCTAAGGTGTTGCAGTTGGAAAAGTATTAGTTGTTCAAAGACTAGTGTCTTTACATTACACATTATATTAACCTATCTTTGTAACCTAATGTATTATGTTATACTTGTAAACTTCGAACACTGACACTTGAGACCGCTTTTCCGGCGGGCAGTATGTCCAATAACAAATATTCAGAATTCATATCCGATATTGAACAGAATAATTATATCACCCAGTAGATTGCACGAATTTATTTGTTTTTATATTCACACACGTAGATTATTAGTTTAGATCCAAATTGGTCAATTATCAACAATATAATTTGGAAATGACACGAAAGTGCTGACAAAAGTAGAATTATTTACCTTAATTAAATATACAAATCACGCGGACATCGTGTCACCAATGACCCAATTTAAGCTTCTATAAAACCAAGATATCTGGCCTAGAGAAAGAGCATTCATCAGTCTACATCAGTCTTTAGCTAATCGCGTATCAGTAATTAGCCAGTGTTCGGAAGTACTCCCGGGGTAGAATTACCCTAGTGTCGGTTCTATCAATAAATACCTTTATCGCTATTCGGTGTTTATATCCTTATCTTTATACAAACCCTCTTTCGAGACATTTTCACGTTCTTTTTACCGATTAAAATAAATATATTTATTATTGACAGACAGTTTGTTGTTTTTACATTTATTTTAATTTCATTTAATCGTTTCCGTGGACAATAAGTTCACACACGCAACCTCCACACCACGGAACAGAACTATGTCTAAAATTTATGGTATAAAAAGAGTTAACCCAAAATTGTCGGTGTGTTTTTTACGCTTTTTCACTGGCAAGTATGCAGCTGCCACACAAGAGCAACTCAACTCAAGTTGCGGTCTCATTGCAATTGCGATTCGGTCGCCGGTTACTTTAGGTAAAACACGGCCTATAAGTACCACGCTGTCGATCGAAACCACCGTTGAACAACGTTGCTTTTAGCTTTTGAGAGAAACATCGGTTGTAGGTGGCTTAACACCAAAAGAAGAGACAACTAAAGGCCATAAATAGCCCTATACCACATAGAGGTCTCTATCTAGCCACTAGTTACTGAATCGCTCAAACTTGACAGAGCATTGGCAGTATCAAGTTTACAGAAGTGATCCGGACACAGAAAGTAATCAAGTAGTAGCGGACCTAGATTACATTTTCAAAATTCGAATATAACCAGACAGTACCTCTTGTATATTTGTTTATAGGTTTTGTTTAATTAGCTGAAACGAAGCATTTCGTCGTAAATTCCACATGTACTTCAATCTTAAACTTCATTTAAAGTTAGTTTGTTGATATCGCGTTAAGTTTGGCAAAATATTCAATAAACCGAAAATTTACTAAAAGATTAACTTACCTACTTATTATAATCCGCTCCGAGCTATAATTTCTCATTTAATCGTTTCATGCGAGAAGTTTCTCAGCACCGAAATGTCTGAAAACTTATTAGCAGAAATTCAAATTCGTAACAATCCTTTCGCGGGTTTCAGTTTAGTCCTTATCAAACTAACGCAACTGTAGAGATGCGTCAAGTTTGGACCATTTTGCATTAAGTTATTTGCTATCACTACCCTAATGCCTAAATGCACCCACAGTATCAAAAACCTGACTAATAACGTAGCTTCTAGATAGATATCCAGAATAGATACGTATACAGGGTGAGTCATGAGGAACTGTACATACTCCTACCTCGTATACAGGCCCCTATGGGGAATAACAAATGAGCATTAAAAAGTGTCTGCTCCCATTGTTTAATAATATACAGGGCGAGTTTCGCATTTTGACAGAAATTTGCATTCGTCATAATTTTTGAACGGTCAGACCGATGTGTCTCTTATTTTGGTCAATCGTTACACTATTACCACCTAATCAACTGATTTATTCAAACTAGAAAAAAATCAGGTCCGGCTTTAAAAAAATTAGTTCGTTTGGGTCTTAGAAAAAATTTCACCCTGTATACGCTTTTTGAAAACTCTAATATGAATTTTACAAATTAGACAAATAGGCAATTAAAATGGCATATTTATTTTTTGCCCCACACGATTACTTAATTTTTTATAAAAAAATCAAATTTATCATATGAAATATGAAATTTATCATATGATAGAGTTCCTCGAGAGATTCTGTGGTGGGCACTCAATAAGAAAGGAGTCCCTGGCGAATATGTAAAGATTATGAGAGATATATTATATGAGGGAGTAATGACTAGTGTTAGGACAGGTGTGGGAGAGACTGATAAATTTCAGGTGAAAGTAGGACTGCACCAAGGCTCGGTGCTTAGTCCTTATTTATTCTCATTAGTTTTGGACCAGATAACAGCGAAACTACAGGGTAGCATTCCATGGGGCCAATGTATGCTGATGATGTAGTGTTAATAGGAAATAGTGAAAGAGACTTAGAACAAAAACTGGAACAGTGGAGACAAGCTCTGGAGGAAAAAGGTGTAAAACTTAGTAGGACAAAAACATAGTATTTGGAATGCTCATTTAAAGATGGAGTTACTACAAATAAAATGGTATCTTTGGATGGTGAAATGATTGTGAAAAACAATTGTTTTAAATACCTAGGATCGGTATTACAGAGTAATGGAGAAATAAATGGAGATGCATGCAGTAGAATTAGGGCTGGATGGATGAAGTAGAAAGAAGCGAGTGGTGTGTTGTGTGACAGAAAAATTCCAACGAATCTGAAGGGAAAATTCTATAAAACAGCCATAAGACCGGCTATGATGTACGGAACTGAATGTTGGGCAGTGAAAAGGAAAGAGGAACAACGAATGCATGTGGCGGAAATGATAATGCTTAGATGGATAAGTGGAGTGTTAAAGAAGGTTAAAATTAGAATTGAGTATATTAGGGGAAGTCTAGGTCGGGCACCAATTGATGCCAAAATGAGAGATCATAGGTTAAGATGGTTTGGTCATGTTCAACGTCGAGACGTTAATCACCCAATACGAAGAACAGCTGAAGTGCAGATTCCTGGAAGGAGTAGGAGAGGAAGACCAAAGAACACCTGGGGGGATACGATAAGGCAGGACATGTTGGTAAAGGGGATTAACATTGATATGACCCAAGATAGAATTGTGTGGAGAAATACAATTAGGGAAGCCGACCCCGCATAGGGATACGGCAAAGAGAATGATGAGAATAGTTTTGCATTATTTAGAACTGAAGTTTGGGTTTAACTGATAAAAAATGACAGTTTACAGTCATATTAAAGTAGCATATAAGATTTGGTCCCCAAATTGGTGAAAAAACAATAAACGAAAAAAAGTCGATTAAATCTCAAAGATTCAATGCGTTCAAAGGAACAGGTTGGCCCTAACTCTATCCGAAACTGTTTTAAAGTTTATCAGCTTGCCTTAACGTTGTTGGAGAGTTTGGTAGAGATATATTTGTTATTAAGAAACTAGATATTTGAAATGATTGCTGAGGACATAACTGCCTTGCTCGACGTGCTAAATGTCTTATTGTGTGTTGGAAGTAAACTTAACTTTCGTGGCATTAGCTGGAAGCACAGGATATGATGCTAATAATTTAAAACTTTGTATGTACGGGGGAGAGAACATTTGACTATAGTACACACACTCAAACTTATATGGAATCATCTTATATTTCTTACTATATCGTGTGAATTTAAAAGAAAACAAACACACGAAGTCAAACAATATTTATTTTAAAGCAATTTAATAACAAATACATAACAATTAAATAAAACAATAAAGTATTTAAAAAACAAATTGAAAGTAGTTGTTTTAAAGTCAATAGCATACAAAAGTTCAATGTAAAACGAATAATGTTTAAATTGTTTTTATTTATTTTTTTTTGTATTTTGGGGTAGTCAGTGTTATCACCTCTAGTCCTTATGCAAGCTTCAGTTTGCTTGGGCATGCTCCTAATCAAATTATTAATATTTTGTTGTGGTAGGTTGCTCCATCCGTTAAGAGCAGCTTGTACTAGCCGTGCGGTGTTTTGTGGATTATCCCGGCGAGCTCTAATTTTTCTTTTAAGCATATCCCACAAATACTCTATAGGATTAAGCTCGGGTGAGCAAGCCGACCACTCCAAACAAGGGATACCTTCTGCTTCAATGATGTATGTAGTCATTCTAATGGTATGTAGAGGTCCATTATCATGCAATAAAATTAAATTTTCTCCTGTTGCACCTCTCCAGAGCCTCAGATTATAAACAGCTCTCCCTCAGGTTATCAACATACCTGTGAGCAGTTAAAGTTAATTGGATGAAAATTAAAGGAGTTTTTTTACGGATCACAATTTCCCTCCAGAACATTACACTTCCCCTTGTATATTTGTGAATAGATCTGACAGTTTTCGTTCTTGCTTGTTTCCTCGACCTCTAAGTACACGATTTCATGGGTCATCCGATTTTACATAAATCCTGACTTTTTTTAAAAATAGCACATTTTGTCAATTCAAAATGTTCCAGTTTTGGTGATGAATACACCAATTTAGGCGGTCAATCTTGTGCTGCCTGGATAACTCGGGAACCCATAACTGTCTCCTGCTGTATACTTCTTGGTACGAACTCTTCTTCTTATCGTTTCAATTGAAACAGTTACACCTGTAGCTTCCAAAATCTGCCTTTGGAGCTGCTGGTGAGAAATGGTTGGGTGTCTTCCAGCTGATTTGACAATTAAACGATCTTGGAGAGCCGTTATTACTTTTATTACCTTCCTGTTACCTAGCATAGGTTTTGGACAGAATGCCCTGTATTACGCCTAGCTCTACAGCTGTGTCCCTCTGAGAACATTAATTTCTCCACAAGAGCAATAATCTTTCCTCGTTATAAGTTCTATAACCCCGCATCAGGCATATTTTCGTTTTTGGACGCAAATGTTAGCTTATTTATTTTCGTTCAATTTGCAACTCAAGCAAATAACCTATACCGTACCGAGCTGTACTATCTGATTGTCTTATATATTCGTTTATTTTCAATAAAAACCTTTATTCTTCGCAACAATAACAAGTTTTTTCAAAAGAAATAAATATTACTTTGAAATACATGGTGATCCCATATAAGTTTGGGCGTGTGTATATATTTTTAAATAGTAAAAACTCTTATTTTCTATATATTCGCAAAGATCAAGACACATAAGAATAACGTTTAGCGAAGCAATATTAGTGGTGGGTTTAATGCTTTAAGAACATAAACCTGAAAATTGAAAAGGACCTCTAGTTCTAATACTAGCTGCACACAAAAGACTGCTCCCTTATCTCACCTCATTTTATCTTCACAGTTCAGCTTGCTGGAGACAAAACTATCCATTTATATGGGAAACTTTTAAGAAAATTAAAGAATGTGAACTCACAAGCAGACTAAATTCATCATCAGAAAAACATCTCAAAAGAATTTATATGTCAGCTTCAACAATCTGATAGACAAAGGTAACTAGACAATCTCAAATTCATCACGGTTTCCAATATTCAAAATATCTATGTCTATTGCTAGTAAAAGGTGAACGATTCGCCAGTTACTTGATGTAACTTGATTTGATATAAAAATAATTACACTTTTATAAAAAAAAACCTTTTATACTACCATGTTTTTATTATTTATAGGATACAATATAAAAAGTATAATAAAAACAATTATTTTTCAAATCAAAATGTCAATTTTAAAAACAAAAAGGGTTTCGATACCGGGAATCGAACCTGGGCTTCCTGGGTAAAAGCCAGGTATCCTATCCTCTAAACTAGACCAATATACTTGATTGATATAAATATCTGACATATAAGTTAGATCTAAATGTCATTGCATTGTTTAGATTTAAAATGGATTAAAATTAAAATAAAACTCAATGGATCCAGGTAAAAACCGTTGAATATTGCATTGTCTTCGAGTTCTGAGCTATTCTGAAAATTTCCGATGTCTAGCTAGTGGAAAAGTATGTTTCCACTAGCGACGGACACAGAAGAAGCCAACTATATAAAAACGCTTTAATAAAACACTGAAAACTTTTATTTCCTACAGTTCCACAATAGTTATTTATGAAAGAGTTCGTGAAGTATGATTTTTGCGAGCGCACGCGAATTGTAGAGCACGAGCGACAACGGAGCGAGTGCTATAAATCGCGTAAGTTAGCAAAAAGTACTTCACGCACAGTTTCATACAATATTTTATCTACGATAAACAAATAGAAAAAGCTGTAACTCTTCGTCACTGGAATTCATTTCTATTCTACAATTTTTAGAACTTTGACATTTAAAAATTCTAACTATTTTCAAACCACAAAACTGTCAAAACTTTTGTTGTAATTCATTGCTCATATTGTCATCACCATGACAACGCGAAAAATAAGGATTGTCACCATGACAACTCGAAAGTTACAAACAGTGCGAAAAAGTAAATCCCATTTAAAATACATTGTTACTTCACGCACACTTTAAATCCTTCACGCACTGCTATATATAATGACAGTTTTCACAAACTAAAAACTTATACATAATATGACACAGAGTAGATAAAATGTATTATAATTTCACTACAATTGTTTCGGTAAACTGCCTTTCACAAGTAATATAATTTTACTATAGGTCTACCTTGATAATCTTTAACTGAAGAAGTTGAGAAAGTGAAAGCTGTTTGTCTCAAGTAGGTCATTCGGAATTATAACTGTAATTTTTAATTTATTAATTTTCATAGATTCTAATAAAGGGGTCTTTATTTTAAATATGGAGAATTTAAAATTGGTTATTAAAAGAATTATTATGATCTGGAAGGTAAAAGGAGTACGTAGAATATGTTTTTCTATTGTCGAATACCCATCTGTGTTCTGCTATTCGCTTGTTTAAAGTTCTACTAGTTTGAATGATGTAAGTTTTTGGGCAGTCACCATATTATGTAAGTTTGCATACACCACTGTCTATTTGCTTTTAAAGTCGCCGGTTTGCGAAATAACGAATTTATTCCTTTCATTTGCACCATATTGTATATTGTGAAGATATGTGAACGGTACACTAGTATGATTAATAGGAACTAACAAGCAACTTGAGTAACTCTGTCCAAAAACTTACATGGTTCAAAATGGTAGAACCTTTAGCAAACGTTTAGCAGAACATAAAAGGGTTCTCAAGAATAGCAAAATAGATTATGCGTACGCACTTCACCTTCTAGAACATAATTATTCTTTTAATGACCAATTTTAAAATTCTCCCTATTCAAAATAAAGGAGTTAGCTACTTTAATTAGAATCATTGGAAATTAATAAATTAATTAAAAATAATATGTCTACTTTGTACGCACGTAAGAAGTTATACTTCTAATATATAATGTCAACGAAATAAAATACTTTATTTTATTTTTATTTTATTTTTACAGTTTATTTTTATTTTATTTAAATATTAAACTAATTTTAATACTTACCACGTTCCAAAAATCCAACAGTTAAAAAGAAACCGCAATTGTCCGCATTTGAACCCGGGACCTCTCGATCTGTATACCATATTCCACGAATATACGACTGTGTTGAACGAAAGTAAGAACGAAAATAAATTGCAAATTACATTGCTGTTTATTGGAATAATTATTAGAGACATTTACTTTCGTACTTCTTATGTTGCACACTGAAATATTCGTTGTCGCGATAATCCAAAACAGTCGTATGTTGGTGGAATGAACCATATAGTTCAGAGAAATAAGGAAAAAAAATATCCTGTTGGTAACACAACCCCTTCCAGGCCGAAACCAAATTTTTTGCGTAGTGTGAACATCTATATTAATAACCTATATGTTTCCTGTAGCCGATTTTGATGATATACATAGTTATAAACAAATGAAGATCAAAAAACGGCAAATTTTCGCTTTTTTCGTCTATAACCAAAAAATTAGGTATTTTAAACAAATTTGAGAGTGAGAAACTCATAAATCGTATAAAAAAATTTAATATGGCGTTCCCTGAATATGTCTATCCTTGTTGGTTGTTTAGAAAATTGCAAAATAAATCATAAATTTTGAGTTTTTATAAATATTAATAACTTATGTAAAAATTAACTTAGAACGTTCTCGTTACACGGAATGCTGAGACTTCTGGTGCTTAAATCATACCCTAAACAAAGCAATTGGTCAAATAGTTTAAAAGGTATTTAATTTGTTTATCCCAAATTAATTTTTTTTGCAACGCTATAAGTCAGAAAATGATGAAGTTACACTAATACTTTGGATAGTTTATGAAAGAAGAAGATTTATACTATTAATTTAATTAAAAAAAAAGAATGTGTGTGTACTTTGTACGCACGTAAGAAGTTTTACTTCTATTACATATTATGTGATTTTAACGAAATTTATATAATGTATTTTAAACAGTTTATTTATATTTTATTTAAATATTAAACTAATTTTAATACTTACTTTCCAAAAATTTTTATTGACAATACCAAAAATTTAAAAAAATAAAAGAATAAAACGCACACAAACACATTGAAAAATGCCACAAAGAAAAAATGATTTCTGAACGATAATAATTGTTGGCAAAAATTTTAAATACGCATTTTCTGAAAAAAAAATTATATAATAAATATACTTACAATCATAAAATGCATAAAAAAAATAAAAAAATAAAAACTTGCATCGGGATTCGAACCCGCGAATTTGGGGACGCTTTGATTCGTAATCGAAGCCTAGACTCACTCATCCAATTATTCATTATTTGTCATGTGGAAAAATAGGGCAACTAAACGTTTTACTGTTTGACAGTTATTCGGAATTTAAATCAAATTATGTAGTTTGATTTTTGTGGAAGAAAATATTAAAATATAAAAAACAGTAAGAAAACAATATATTAGATGAAGATTGGTGAAACTTTTGTTGGTAATCAAATTAAGCATGTAAATCAAAGCATTACATACCTACTAGATAAATAAATCTACGCCAAAAAATCATAATTTAAAAATAAAAATCGGACCTAATTTCGGATTTCTCTCTAAAATCCCCATTCTTGAGAAAATAAATTTATTCCAACCTAATCCAAATGTATAATTACAATATGATTATGATAAAAACTACTTACCAAATTAGAATGAGTTTTCCTTATCCAAAATAGTCCAAAAGTCCAAAAATATATATGAAAACTATTTAAAAAGGCAGTATAACTATTAACTAACTTTTGTTTGTTGTTTCTTTTCACACAAATTTCAAAACGCAACAACCATAAATAATCAAACCACAGCTTCGCCACAGCCGACATATTGAATAATTTTTGACATGTCATTTGAACATCCAATCAGAACAAAGTTATAATGCGCATGCGCCCGGATCGTAGGTTTTAACATATAAAAATTCACCCTCATATCGCGCGTAAAGCAGTATAACTTCAAAAATGACAAAAAATAATTCTATATACTGCAAAATTATTTTGCAAAAACATGTAAATTAAAAAAAGGGGGCTAACGTCGTCCCTAATAATTGTCCTAGGACAATTGTTTTTCTTTCTAAATGTGTATAAAAATTCAGTATTTCCAATTATAAAAAAATAATTTTTTTAAGGGTAACGATTAAAAAGTTATTCTAATTGTTCATAAGTAAGCAAAAAATCGACGTGTTTTTGCAAAATAATTTTACACTATTTGAAATTACTTTTTATCATTTTCTTTTAATTACGTCAATAGCATAAATGTTCTTCTTCCATAAACTGTCAGAAGTATTACTGTAACCTCATCATTTTCTGACTTATAGTGTTAAAAATGAATATGGGATAAACAAATTAAATAACTTTTAAACTATTTAACCAATTGCTTTGAAATTTAAAATTTAATTTAAGCACCAGAAGTCTCAATAATTCGTGTAATAAGAAGGAAGTTAATTTTTACATAAGTTATAAATATTTATAAAAACTCAAAATTTATGATTTATTTTGCAATTTTCTAAGCAACCAATAAGGATAAACATATTCAGCGAACGCCATATTGAAATTTTTTTGACGATTTATGAGGTTCTTACTCTCAAATTTGTTTAAAATGCTTAATTTTTTGGTTATAGATAAAAAAAGCGAAAATTTACCGTTTTTTGATCTTCATTTGTTTATAACTATGTATATCATGAAAATCGGCTGCAGGAAACATAAAGATTATTAATATAGATGTCCATACTACTCAAAAAATTTGGTTTCGGCCTGAAGGGGGATGTGTCACGAGAAAAATCTTATTTCTCTGGACTAATAGTCGAATGCTCTACCAATGACCCACGATTTCACTGTTTATACGCTTTCTCAGACATTATGACAAATCACGGTAACAAATACACGAAGTGAAGTATAAAAAAAAAAGGTTTTAATAATACGTATTATCTTACTCCCGAGGAAGACAAATCCAAAGACACAAAAATTATAATAAATATATTTACTAAAAACACTAATATATTCTTTCCATACCTTTTCTGGGCTGATACATACATAACTTAAAAAATTTAAGCAACGAACTCCATACTGTCTGAGTGCACATGCGCGCAGAATAATGAAAATTTACTCCCAATCACGCCTAAAGAAGTATAACTTCAAAAATACAGATATAATATAGCTCCCTCCTCAATCAGTGAAAAAACAGCTCTCTCCTCAACTTATTCGATTAAAAACTTTAAAATGAAGACAGAGTAAGATTTTTTGCCAAAACACAGGCCACAGTAACACACAAAACATTATCAACGATAAAATTCCTATCTCTGACGTTTCGTAAGACATGTTGTTGCCAGTCTAATTTATTTATGTACAAACCAAATCCAAGGGTGTCTAATATATTTATAATCTCGATGAATTTTTATGTCCCGGTAGCACTGAGAACGTTCTTGGTAGAATCAAAGGGCCAAAGGGTAGAATCAGTAATGCAAATAGGTTACTCCACTCCTTATCCTAATAAAATCTTAATGGTAGTATTGGATATTGCTCTAATCTAGAGTGTGTGTGGAAATTAACCGTAGGAGTATATAGTATACAGTTTTCGTGCATGGTGTGGAGAGAGTTGATTATTATAATGACGCGAGGTCGATGTGTTGGTAAGTGTGCTATTAGAGCCGTTATTGGTTATAGAGAAATTTATATTTACGAGGTGGTCGTCAGAAATTCTACGAATGAGAGGTTTATATTAGTTTTAGCTGGTTGGTGGCAAATACTTGCATATAAACTTCGTCTAAGCACTTTTTGCGAAAGTTGACGAAAAGTTTTTGAAAGAAACGAAAATTAATTTTAAAGGCTTTACTTTGCTATTTCTTATCGTCAAAGTTTTTCTTTTTCTTTGGAAATCATCTCTCTTTATTGTGCCTTTAAATAACCTTCTGATTGAAAACACGAGCCTTCTTCTTCTTGATGTGCTGTGACGAATGCTGTGACGAATGTTGGCGATCATCAAGGCAATCTTTATCTTGTCTGCAGCAGCGCGGAAAAGCTGTACACAAGTTATGTTAAACCAGCCCAAGTAGCACCGAACGGGTTTATAAGTCTTTTAGGGATGCTTTAAAACTGTAGAATAGAAATAAAATTAAAACCATTTGGTTTTTACGTAAACCTTAAGGTTGCAATAAAACCGCTTTCAGCATAAAAGGGACCACGCTGAAAGAGGTCAATAAAACCAAAAATAAAAACCTTCTTAAAACTTTGCTTTCTTAAGCAACTGGTTTTAAAGCTGCTGTGAAGGTGCTTTTAAAACCATGTTAAATAAAAGACACTTTGAGTGCAGGCAGTTTTATAGCAAACTTAAAAAGATTTCTTAAATGGAGACTTCTAAAGAAAATTTACCATATTAAATGATTCTTTAAACCCATATACTCCATATAGGCCAACAAATTTTTACGTGTTGTGATAGGTAGATACGTGTAACCATAAAATAATAAAAAGTAGGTACTTGGTTATTTCGGACTGTCAAGGTAGAAAAACACTTGGACACGCCACTTTATTGATAACGTTAGAAAAATAGTTCTAAATAACTCACGCGCCCTAAAATTTCTGACTTTTGGGGATTAAAAAATAATAATAATAAAAAAATTTAAATCCGAAAAATATTAATTTGAAAGAAAAATAATTTTATCTACAATTTTAATGTTTTAATGTTAAAATAAATTGAATTTATGTCTCTAATGCCCGGTTGCACCAACAGATCTTAAGCTTAAGTCGAGAATATCATAAGAATTAATATAATGTAATTATTATCAGAGAACGGCAGTTCTCGCCAGTGGCGCACACCAACACCCTACTACACGCGACACTATACATATATATATATATATATATATATATATATATATATATATATATATATATATATATATATATATATATATATATATATATATATATATAGTTATATTTCTATTTGATATGAAAATTAAATTTTGATAATTATAAACAAAATTCAATTTAATATAAAATATTTTCAATTTTCTCAACCACGGGCATATAAATTTAGAACAACCTGTATGCAACAAATTGTTATATGTAATTTTAAGAAGTGATTAGAAGAAGCTTACGAAACTCGGGACAATGCGCCGAGAATAAACAAAGTGAATAGCGCGTACCACTATCGTTGTTCGCGGAAGGTTCGATCATTAGCCTATGCTAAATAAAACTCAAGTGAAATCGATAATAAGTCATTATCGTTGTTCGCGGAAGGTTCGATCATTAGCCTATGCTAAATAAGACTCAGTTGAAGTAGATAATAGGTCATTAAATTTTGTAAATAGTAGAAAGTAATTTTAGAATGGGAATTAACTATTTTTTTTGGAAATCCATTAAGCATATTTAGAAAGATTAAAAATTGGTTTTGAGGAATACTGCGAATGAGAGTTGGTGGTGGAAGGTTGATTTGTGAATCTGGAAGGGATATTTAGAAAGTAGGGGAATGAATGACAAATAGAGATCAGAATGTTTTGAGCTGTCGAGAAGGGAAGTCCAGTAGTAGACGGTAGTGTACGGAGAGTGAGAAAGGCGGTGTAGTTCCGTGAGTGTGGAGTATCTATCGTGGAACGAGAGGTAGGCCAGGTTGAGAGTAAAAGAACCTCCTTGAGCCAAGAGTGTCCCGGTAGCTGATTGCAGTTTCGAAAAAGGTAGAATACAGCATCACGACAGAAGCAGGTACGAGAGCTATACGAGCTAGTTTTCAAAGGAGAACATTACTGAAAGCCAGGACGAGGTTTTGATCGCAGCCAAGGATAGCAGGAAACGGGTCTTGTGTGAAGACATTCTCAGTTCACCAGAGAAAGGTCAGTCTCATTTGTTTGGACATGAATGTATGGGTTTTTCGTATTAAATACCACATTATAAATTGAAGAACATAATAAATAATATCAGAAAAGCTTCATCAAACTTAAATAGAATTGTTGCTAATAAATCCTAATAGTTAAATGTTAATAAAAACTTTCAATTGGAGACCAAAAGGAAATAAGATTCCCATTTGTAAATGTTATGTTTAAGAATAATAAGATCTAGCAAATATTAAGCAGTGATTGCCATTTAAATAAAATAAACAATATTTTGATTATAATTGTAACCCATATGTGTGTATTATCTTACTCTTTTCTTTCCTATCCCGATTAGGAACCATTGAGAAATACTTAGAAGCCACGAGAGTAAGTAATTAATTTTATAATTCGCCCTGAGATTGAAAACATATTGAATTGATATGTGATCTGGTAAATTAATTAGATTATGATTAATGCATTGATTAAATTAAATGACATATAAGAATATTATCTCATATCAATAAGTAGATCACATCAACTGTCGTCCAACGTGGAAAGCATTGAAAAGTATTTCTAGTGGCAAATTTGAAGGATAGAAAGAGTAAAGCCGGTATTTGAAAATTTATATGCCTGTGGTAAAAAGTGAGATACTTACATTTGATAACAAAAAATTTTAGATCTCTTTAGGTACAAATTTTACATAACTGATTTAATATTTTATTTTTACGATATTTACATTTGATATATTTATTGACAATTTATAATATTTGGGTGAGAAAAAGTCGTATTGGTAACACACTAGTAAAATTTCATATTTGGCGGGGATAGTACTTCTTGAAAACAAATGTCTGTGACAAGAAGCCAAAGCAAAGACAACAAGAAACAAAAAGAACATTCAGACCAAGAAGATATTTTAGACACGACAATCATGGCATCAGAACAGCAAGAATTATCAGGAATAGAAAAGATATTACTACTTATGCAAATCCAGTCACAAAAAATGGATGAAGCAAAACGAACAATGGATAAAAATCAGGAAGAAACATCAAAGAAAATGGATGAATCAAATCAAAAAATGGATGAAACACAAAAGAAAATGGATAAGATCCAAGACAATCAAAGGGAAACAAAACAGGCAATGGATAAAATGCAAGAAAATCAGGAAGAAACATAAAAAAAAATGGATGAATCACAACAAAAAATGGAACAGAAAATGGATAAAGTGGAGCAAAAAATGGATGACAATCAACAGGAAACAAAACAAGCGATAGAAGAGAACAATAAGAAAATAGAGGAACGCATAGAAAAGTATGAAATGAAAATTAAAGATCACATGCAAAAACAAGAAATGAGAATGAAGGACCACATGAAAGAACAAGAAATGAAAATTCAAAATAAAATGAAGAAGATAACGAATTGCCAGAAAAAAGAAATGGAAAGTTTGGAAAACAAGTTGCAAAACGCTATTCAAGCAGACATAGAAGAAGTGGAAAGAAAGATTGCGGAAATCAATACTCAACAAAATGTCGGAGAAAGAAGAGAAATGGTTATACATAGCACAGATGACGTGAAGATAAGGTTTGGCGGGGACGTAAGAAGATTACACCCAGTGCCGTTCATAAATAGCCTGAAAAAGAAAATACAGCACATCGGAAATTTCGAAACAGCAAAAGAAACTATCAGAGACCATCTAAAATATGAAGCAGGCCTATGGTTCGATTGCAAAGAAGAAGAATTTGACAGTTGGCAACAATTTGAACAAAAATTTTTGAATTATTTCTGGGGAAAAGTCCAACAATTGGAAATTAACAAGGAATTGCAAAATGGGAAATACAATGATAGGATGGGTATATCAGAAAGGACATATGCATTACAAATTTACTATAACGCAAAACATTTACAATATAATTACTCATCGGAACAATTAGTCGAACTGATTGCAAGACATTTCGAAGAAACGCTGGAAGACCATATCACATTGCAAAACTACAAAGACATAGATAGTTTATGCCAATTCCTACAAATAAGAGAATCACGTTTAAGAGAAAGAAAATCAAGAAGGTCGCGAGAAGATTACAGGCCCCGAGAAACACAGGATTACAGAGATAGAAATCAAAATAGGAGGGACTATACAAGACGAGATTTTAATCCCAGAAGGGAAAACGAAAATAGAGACAACGGAAGAGGAAATTATGAACAAAGAAATAGGCAATGGAATGAGGACAGAAATCGAGAATACCAGAATAGAAACACCACACTCGCAAATCAAGAAAACAGAAATAATGGTAGACAAAATGAACAGGGATATCGAGAAAACCGAAACAGATCCGACAGACCAAGAGAAAATAGAAGAGAAGTAAATAATACCCAGACAGATGAATATGACGGAGAGAGACATTATGACGAAAATATAAACAACGATGGGCAACCGGCGTCTTTTCACGACGGCGCTCACTAAAAACCAAAAATCAAACAGGAATCTTTTGTAACCCCAAGGAGTTTATTAAATTGGCAAGAAACAACGAAAAGAAAAATGGAGTTAATTTAAAATTTGTGGATGGATTTATCAACGAGAAACCAATTAAAATTATGATAGACACTGGATCTGAAATAACATTGGTCAACAGAAAACTAATAGAAGAAGTTAACTTAACAAATTTAATTTACAAAATACCTAGGGTAAATTTAGTGGGCGCAAACACACGGACATTGGCAACTATAAATGAAGGCATACGAGTAATGGTACGACTGGGTAAGAAGATGTATGCACTACAATGTGTAATAATGCCAAACATGTCACATGACATGATAGTAGGAGTTGACGAATTGGCAGAAAAACATGTAGTGATAGATTTGAAAAATAATACGATGAATCTAACAGAAGAAAAAGAAGAAGAACAGGACAAGGAACAGAAGAAACAAAATACGGACGAATCAGGTAAAGAACAAACAGTGGAAATGAATTTGGCAACGAAGCAAGGACAAAGAAGAAAAGGGAGAAAAAGTCAGAAAAAGACAAAAGAAAATGAAACCTGTGGCTCCTCAAAAGAAGAGTTGAGCCCAGAAGAAGAAAAATTGAGAGTATCAAAAGCAAAAGACAACTGGGATTCCTCAAAAGAAGAGATGAGCTCAGGAGAAGAAGAAATAAAGCTAACAAATGAAAGCGAAAAAGATATGATCGAAACAGTGGCATTTGAAGAGGAGGCATATGAAAACGAGGATGCAGAATGCACGGTAAAAGTATGTGAAAAATCTGAGGAAAAAGACAGAAGATTGATATGGGAAAAAGGGAAAGACAACATAATAGCCGACACTCTAACACAGGATGAGGACACTGAAAATAAGGAAACAATTACTCTACAGGTGGGACTAATTAGAGTAATACAAGAAGGGGCATAAGACGTAGATTAAAGTAAGGAAATATACAGGGAGTTGGTTTTGCCTCGAGAAAATTTATTTAAAAATGCAGATAAATTTTATCGAATACAAGGCGGGGATTTGTTATATTTCTATTTGATATGAAAATTAAATTTTGATAATTATAAACAAAATTCAATTTAATATAAAATATTTTCAATGTTCTCAACCACGGGCATATAAATTTAGAACAACCTGTATACAACAAATTGTTATATGTAATTTTAAGAAGTGATTAGAAGAAGCTTACGAAACTCGGGACAATGGGCCGAGAATAAACAAAGTGAATAGCGCGTACCATTATCGTTGTTCGCGGAAGGTTCGATCATTAGCCTATGCTAAATAAAACTCAAGTGAAATCGATAATAGGTCATTATCGTTGTTCGCGGAAGGTTCGATCATTAGCCTATGCTAAATAAGACTCAGTTGAAGTAGATAATAGGTCATTAAATTTTGTAAATAGTAGAAAGTAATTTTAGAATGGGAATTAACTATTTTTTTTGGAAATCCATTAAGCATATTTAGAAAGATTAAAAATTGGTTTTGAGGAATACTGCGAATGAGAGTTGGTGGTGGAAGGTTGATTTGTGAATCTGGAAGGGATATTTAGAAAGTAGGGGAATGAATGACAAATAGAGATCAGAATGTTTTGAGCTGTCGAGAAGGGAAGTCCAGTAGTAGACGGTAGTGTACGGAGAGTGAGAAAGCCGGTGTAGTTCCGTGAGTGTGGAGTATCTATCGTGGAACGAGAGGTAGGCCAGGTTGAGAGTAAAAGAACCTCCTTGAGCCAAGAGTGTCCCGGTAGCTGATTGCAGTTTCGAAAAAGGTAGAATACAGCATCACGACAGAAGCAGGTACGAGAGCTATACGAGCTAGTTTTCAAAGGAGAACATTACTGAAAGCCAGGACGAGGTTTTGATCGCAGCCAAGGATAGCAGGAAACGGGTCTTGTGTGAAGACATTCTCAGTTCACCAGAGAAAGGTCAGTCTCATTTGTTTGGACATGAATGTATGGGTTTTTCGTATTAAATACCACATTATAAATTGAAGAACATAATAAATAATATCAGAAAAGCTTCATCAAACTTAAATAGAATTGTTGCTAATAAATCCTAATAGTTAAATGTTAATAAAAACTTTCAATTGGAAACCAAAAGGAAATAAGATTCCCATTTGTAAATGTTATGTTTAAGAATAATAAGATCTAGCAAATATTAAGCAGTGATTGCCATTTAAATAAAATAAACAATATTTTGATTATAATTGTAACCCATATGTGTGTATTATTTTACTCTTTTCTTTCCTATCCCGATTAGGAACCATTGAGAAATACTTAGAAGCCACGAGAGTAAGTAATTAATTTTATAATTCGCCCTGAGATTGAAAACATATTGATATGTGATCTGGTAAATTAATTAGATTATGATTAATGCATTGATTAAATTAAATGACATATAAGAATATTATCTCATATCAATAAGTAGATCACATCAATATATATATTATACACGAAATAATTGATAATAAGGTAAGAATCTAAAATTATGGTGCAACGTAAGTGATACTCAAGGAGGCCCTATCTATAAGTAGAGCTTAGCTAAGCTTGAGCTTAAGATCAGTTGGTGCAACCAGGCATTAGTCACTTATTTATAATTTTTATTTAAGTCTTATATTGTAATCTATCGTGGCTTTCAGCATCTCCAGGAAGCAATATGGCCGAAATCCAAATAAATCTATTTAGTCTATCGATAGATAATTGTTAAGATCAAATGGTTTTATTTTATACCTTTCAAAGAGCATATATCCTACATAAAAGAAAGGTTGCCTTGGAATTAAAACTGTTTAGTTTTAATGCTGCTGTCAATAATGTCACTCGGTTTTAATGTGAATCTAACCTAAAATCAAGGGGTCGTAGTGTTGTGTGTGTGCGTTGTGTTCTTCGAAAAATAAGCCATTTCCACTTTTTACAACACACTACACCACTGTTTCGCTCAAAAAAATGGCCGATCATTTTGGACATGAAAGAAGGGGGGATGAGTTTAGTTTTATTGTTTTTAACAAGAAGCATAGTTTAGTCTTTACGATAACCAAATTGATTCAGTTAAGAGCGTTTGGTTTTAATACAGCCTACTAATTGCTTTTAAGAAAGCAATTTTAAAGAAAACTAAAAAATAGTTTTAAGGCATAAGTTTTACTGACATAATAGTCTTGAGATCAAGTAGTTTCAATAATAGGCTTTATTAGTCATATTAGGAGAATCTTTAAAACTGCAATAAAACTAAAGGGTCTCAAACTAAAATCTAATAAAACCAAACAGTCCGGAAGTTTTTCATAAAACTGATTAGTTTTAAAGTGAACTGAGAATAAACCATTTTAAAACTACAATAAGACAAATTATCTATTACGATTAATTAGTCTTATTTGATACTCTTATTTGATACTCTAAAACTAGTGACAAATTCTTAACATTTTTAAATTTCTGGCAGTATACCTACAAGGTAACTTTAAAACCATTATCTTCCTATTTACCACAATAAAACCTTTATAAACTTTAAATAAAACTAAAATGTTTTTATTGTGCTACTTGGGAGGTTGTGAGGTTCTTTAACCAGGATATTCTTCGTCTTCCTGGAACTCGCTTTCCAAATATTTTTTTGCAGGGTGGCTTAAAGGAGCGCATATCTAGATTTATTTCGCATAATGTGTCCGAGTGTACAGTAATACATTGATATATGTTATTGTACTTGTTATCAAATTAGCTTATAGAATATGTAATTCTGATTGTTAATAAATGCTTACAAAAAAAAAATAATGTGTCCGAAGTATTATAACTTTCGGGATTTTATGGTGTAGGCCAATCAAGTTAGGTTTTTACTAGACATAACGGAAAAGACAAGGTTTGACAGTTGAAACGTGTAGTATGAGATATTACAAAAAGACTACCATCTTGGGATTCATCAATTTTTTAGTGGAACATTTTTTAAATAAACAATCAAAACGTCAAACTTAGTTTTTTGCTCATAACTTAAAAACTTGTTTATTTAGAAATTTGACGTCCACAGGTAACTTTTTCAGAAAAAAAAAGATACATCGAATGAGATACGCTAAATGAAAATCGGTTAATAAACAAAAAAATTATTGCAAAACGGATGACAAAATCACTGTTTTTGAATATTGTTAATAACAATTTTATTGTTTATTAAAATATGTTTTAATATACCTAAAATTGAGGGCATTATAGTGTTTGAATGGTTTGCAAAAAATGGTGCAGATCTGTTAAATAGTTTTCGCAAAATTGATTTTGTTTATAAAATTTTTTGAAAAACGAGCTAATTTCTGAGGCTGGTCCAGTTAATATGGCTGAATGTATCTCAACAATCCGGGGCTCATTTCCTTCGAAAAGATGTATACTAATAGCCTATGAAAAAAAAAGTAAAAAAAATTACATAGACGTACACAAAATTATTTGTTAATAAATAGCAGTTTTTAAGCTTATAAACAATTACAATAATTTCGTAGAAATTACATCAAATTAAATGGCAATAAAAAATACGGAAAACTGGTTAAAATACACAACTTCTAAAAAAATTTTTAGGTCCTAAGACCCTTGGGGTCTGAGATGGCCCCTTTTTTTGAAAAAATCACTGTTACGTTAATTAACGACACTAAGAGCTGAAACTAACCAATCTTTTATAAGAAAAGTCAAAGTTTTTAACAAAGTTTTTAGCAAGAAAAAATGTTAAAAATTGTTTAAACAGTAATGTTATAAACAAAGAGTATTTTGCGTTCCGACTGAAGTAAAAAATATCGGGCGCAGTCGACCGACTGAATAGTGGGCGCGGTTGGCGACCGGCAGCAACTCCTAAAATTACGTTATACCGACCACCAAAATCAACTTTAAGGTGAATGACAAATTTTCATCATTCCTTATGTTGTCGAGGTCTCTGAATCCGAATATGGAGTTTATTTTTTTCTAGAATTAGTAGAACATGTTCAAAAATTAAATTTTATGATGATTTTTCAATTTTAACTCACTGTATTTTTGGTCACTGTAAATATTTCCTTTTGAAAATTGTACTGTGTTATCTTTGAAGCATTTAGATAACAATGAGATTTGTCCAAAATGATTAAACACATTAAAAGAGAAGTTGTTAATTTTTAAACATTTTGTCGTCAGATTTCGTTAGTTTAATGTTTACTTAAAAAAGTTGAGTGACGAACTTTTTAGTTTATAATTTTAACTAACACAGAAATAAAATATAATTCATGAAGAAGTTTTCCAAAAAAATTTAATTTAAAATATGCAATAGGAAAAATATTATGTGACTTTATAGACGAGCGGCACACCCCAAAAAAGTTTATTTCTCGAGATACTGATACTAATTTTGGTCATACTTTATATTTTTGATGGTGTTGAAAACGAAAATTAGGGTTGTTTTGAATTTTACGTGGGGGAACATTATCAAAATCGCAACTTTACCCTAAAAATAACAAAAATCACGTTTTTTTGCGTTTAACTTGCTACAACTCTGTTCCATTGTAATATTTTTTTCTGAAATTTTTATAGTATATATTTCTCACCTTTGTGAAGACAATGGGACCTGCTTCAATATTTCTGTCTTGCTATGAAGAAAGTTATAAATTGTTTGAAGTAAAAGGAGTAGATTCTTGAATTGCAAAGTTTAATCGCAAAAGTTGAGTGACAAAATTTGAAATTTAGCTGTTTAATTAATTTTATGGTAAAATCTAGAGTACAGAGAACAAAATGCTTTATAGAAAAAAGTGGTGTAACTTTTAATTTTAAGAAAAACGTGATTTCATTTTTTTTTATTTTTAGGGTAAAATTGCGATTTTGACAATGTTTCCCCATCTAAAATTCAAAATAAAACTCATTTTCGTTTTCAGCACCATCAAAAACATAAAGTAAGACCAAAATTAGCCATTCACCACACCGTGGTTGATATCTCGAGAAATGAGTGTTTTTTTTTGGGAGTACCACTCGTCTATAAGGTTGAGTAACTTTTTTTCTGTTGCATATTTTGACTTGAAATTTTCCAGAAAACTTCTTCAGGACCTATGTTTTAATGCTGCGTTGATTAAAATGATAAACTAAACAGTTTGTCACCCAACTTTTATAAGCAAACATAAAACTAATGAAAAAATAGTTTAAACAATTTTCCGGTCGCGGTATCTCTTGGTACCCTCTGGATTTGTTATAAGGAACTTTTTTTTGAGTAAGTTTGTGCAAAAAATACGAATCGGAATAATTTACCTAACGGGGTCGACGATACAGCCTGGACTACACACGGATTCAAAATAGAGAAGAAAAATGGCCTATACCTACCAATCGGGTTCTACTGTACCAAGTTTACTATTTTTTTTATCTATTGTACCACATTAAAATAATAACATTTATCTTATTTTCATTGCAAAATTATCCAAAACAAAGCAGTTAATGGGATGTATAAACCTTTTTTGAAGTGGCCTTTTTATTGTTATTTTTCAAATTTATTTATTTAAAATATAATTTTATTAAATAAATGTGCAATTTAATAATATTTATAAAATTCAAGTGTACCAAAATATATAAATATACTATTAAGCTTCAAATCCGGTATACTGTCAATGTTAAAAATGGGCTGCAACGGTCTAGCGCTAGCGCATAGTAGTCCGCGAATTTATTCTCATTCGGCTACGCCCATTATTTTTTTTTACTTTAGTCGCAACGCAAAATATTCTTTGTTTATAACACTACTGTTTAAACAATTTTTAGCATTTTTTCTTGCTAAAAACTTTGTTAAAAACTTTGACTTTTCTTATAAAATATTGGTTAATTTCAGATCTTAGTGTTGTTAATTAAAGTAACAGTGATTTTTTTAAAAAAAGGGGCTATCTCAGACCCCAAGGGTCGTACGACCTAAATTTTTTTTTAGAAGTTGTGTATTTTAACCAGCCTTCCGTATTTTTTATTGTCATTTAATTTGATCTAATTTCTACGATATTATTGTAATGTTTATAAACTTAAAAACTGCTATTTATTAACAAATAATTTTTTGTATGTACATGTAATTTTTTTTACTTTTTTTTTTCATAGGCTATTAGTATACATCTTAACGAAGGAAATGAGCCCCGGATTATTGAGATACATTCAACCATATTAACTGGACCAGCCTCAGAAATTAGCTCGTTTTTCAAAAAATTTTATAAACAAATTCAATTTTGCGAAAACTATTTAACAGATCTGGACCATTTTTTGCACACCTTTCAAACACCATAATGCACTCAAGTTTAGGTATATTTAAACATATTTTAATAAACAGTAAAATTTTTATTAACAATATTCAAAAACAGTGATTTTGTCGTCCGTTTTGCAATAACTTTTTTGTTTATTAACCAATTTTCATTTAGCGTATCTCATTCCATGTATCGTTTTGTTCTAAAAAAGTTACCTGTGGACGTCAAATCTCTAAATAAACAAGTTTTTAAGTTATGAGCACAAAACTAAGTTTGACGTTTTGATTGTTTATTTAAAAATTGTTCCACTAAAAAATTGATAAATCCCAAGATGGTAGCCTTTTTGTAATATCTCATACTACACCTTTTAACTGTCAAACCTCATCTTTTCAGTTATGTCGAAAAACGGCATATTTTTTACTAACTTGATTGATCTAGTGGTTAGTACTTCTAGGTTTAAGTGCTACCAATTTTCTCTTCGTTCAAGGTCCACGATTCAACGCCATAAAAAATAACAGAGAAGACGTAGCATCGCAGAATTCTTACTTTTATACCAAGAGAGAGGTTGTGGCATTCGAAGAAGACCCCAACCTGTTGAAGGTGAATCTAGATTTTTCGATGCGCGCTCTTATCTCTTGGTTTTGTGTCCATTCTTCATTTATTACGGTGTCGAGGTAGTTGTAGTGTGTTACTCTTTCTACAGAGGTTTTGTTGACATTTTGTCCTTGAAAAGTTGACATGTTATCTTTTTCTTGCTAATGATCATAAGATTTGTCTTCCTTACGTTATATTGAATCCATATTGGTGACGGTTATCTAGTTATCTGTAATACGTGATTTTGTTCACAAGAACTTAACACTCACCGGCAAGAAAAGCGGTCACCCCAGAAAATGGGCTATTTTTGATGTCTCGTATCTCCTAAACCTGTTGTCCGATTTAAGTATTTTCAACGAAAACATTTCGTTTATAAATTCGCAAAAGTCTGTGTGTTATTGCGTTGCCGCTCCTGCAATACTCAGATCAGATTTATCGATGGATTCTTATGTAGTTTTTCCTTCTGAATCCAAATCTGAAAACGGCATTTCGATATTTCTAACCGCCTTCGAGATAGTCGACCCCAAAGTCTAAAATGTGACGTCACAATCGGGTTATTTTCTACCGACACACTACACGTCCAGCTGAAAGCGTTGCTATTAAGTAGGCTAGTTTTTTTAATCTCGATTTGTTAAGCAAAGCATAAGACTTAGGTTACTTTATATTTGAGTTTGACACTTCGTGAATATCAAACTAAATTTTAAATTAAGTATTAATAAAACATCAATGACATTTGATAGTGAATTTAATTATTATATAAAATAAATAAGATGTTCAAAAATACAATTTGAGTATATTTTAAAAGCAATAATTTATTAACAACTTCAAAAAGGTTTATACGAGTATGCGGCCTCCCCTTTATGATAAATGGACTGTTCCATTTGCTATAAAATTAAAATATAGTCGGTTTGCTAAACTCGACACAACTGGCTAGTGATTTTAGTAGGTAATTTTTTGTTTCTGCGAATTTTGCCAAAATTGATAAAATTACTAATTATTTAGTAATTATTAACTAATTAGTAATTTTTTTTTGCCAAATTGGCAAAATTATTTACTAAAATCACTAACCAGTTGTGTCTGAGTTTAGCGAACTGACAGTGTATGAAAGAATATTGTTTCGTATAAACAATTATGGTCTGATATGTGCAATTACATCTTTCTAATGGAAAAAAATATTTGAATGTTTTTCTCAAATTATGGATACCAGCAACATTTTCATTTATAACTCTTTTATTTTTAATTTGACGAAGAGAATTCATAAAAAGCTCTTCATGTTCTAAGATTTATGATGCAACCATCATATGTAAAATTTTATTAATTTTATACGAGGTATATAAAAAATATGAATTTCGATCAAGAGTAAACTGCCTTTATAGTTCATAACATTTAAGTTAGAATGATGCAATTGCACATTAAAACATAATTATTAATTCTAAACTACTTTTCATAATAGCAATCTTCCATATTATGAATTAAAATACGTAAATAAACAAAGTTTTTATTATGATAATGCTCGCATTTTCAGCTTGTTTTAATATGTTATAGCCTTATTCTTTAACAATATAGCTGTAATAATATTGTTGCTAGACAGGTAAATTTTCATTGTATACCGGGTGTACCAATCAAACTGGGTTTTTTTTTCAATTTTCATAACACCCTGTGGAATATTCTAGCCTTTATAAAATATTGAAATTAAAACCAAACGATAGCCGCAGGCTTTCTTAACATTCTGTTTTTCTATTTATTTGCTTATGTTGGATAATAAAAAAGTTGGGAACTTTAACAACTAGCCATGTTCTTTATCAATACAGGGTGTTTCTAAATAAGGGCGACAAACTTTAAGGGGTAATTCTGCATGTAAAAATAAAGACAGTTTGCTTAATAAACCTATGTCCGCAAATGCTTCGTTTCCTGGATACGGGATGTTGAATTTTTTTTACAACCTGACGATTTATTTATTGTACTAAAGCGGGTTGAGATATGCAAATGAAATTTGGTAGGTTTTAAGAGGTAGTTATTGCGCATTTTTAAAATACAATTAAAAGTTTTATATTCACCATTGGCGTGCATACGGATCATATTACCCGGTCATATTACCGGCATGCACGCCAATGGTGAATATAAAATTTTTAGTTGTATGTCAAAAAATGCGCAATAACTATCTCTTAAAACCTACCAAATTTCATTTGCATATCTCAACCAGTTTTAGAGCAATAAATAAATTGTTAGTTTGTAAGAAAAAATTCAACATCCCGTATCTCGGAAACGAAGCATTTGCGGACATAGGTTTATCAAGCAAACGTTCATTATTCTTTCGTGCAGAATGACCCCTTAAAGTTTGTCGCACTTATCTAGAAACACCCTGTATTGATAAAGAACATGGATAGTTGTTAAAGTCCCTAACTTTTTTATTATCCAACATAAGCGAATAAATAAATAAAAAAGATTGTTAAGAAAACCTGGGGCTATAATTGGGTTTTAATTTCAATATTTTATAAAGGCTAGAATATTCCAAAGGTTGTTGTGAAAATTGAGAAAAAAACCCAGTTTGATTGGTACACCCGGTATACAATCAAAATTTACCTGTCTAGCAAGAATATTATTGCAGCGATATTGCTAAAGAATAAGGCTATAACATGTTGAAAAAATTACTTAAATCGGACAACAGGTTTAGCAGATAGGAGACATCAAAAATGACCCTTTTTTTGGGGTGCCCGTTTTTCGTGCCGGTGAGTGTTAAAGTCTTCTAGGTTGTCCGCAACGGGCGCGCGACTTTTCCCCAACACGACTCTACCTTATCGGCAGAGTCTACGAGAAGTGTACGGTAAATTGAAGCTGTAATTACTAAGAATCAAATATGTATGTCTTTGTACTCACTTTATCACGCTTAACGAATTACGGGATCTGGATTTCAATGCATATTTTTTTTATAATTCTCGTATCAAAGTGACGCGTGAAGTTAGTCGTATTGATGACAGTTGGGGAAACGTCCGCAACTACTATAGTAGACATGATCCATCCAGTGCATTTTGAAGAGTCTTTATAACTGTGGTATAATAATGGTAATAGTATGCATCTCTGTCTAGTTTCTTTTTTCTGTTAGAGCGCATTTGAATATATCCCGTGTACTGTAACTTTGATATTAATAATTGATGGATTCGACCGTTACTTGATGGAAGTTCATTTTATCTCACAATAAAACACTGAAAACGTTTGTTTTCTATACTTCCACAAAATTTATTATAACTAAGTGACTACAGCTGTTTCGGCGGAGTGCCTTTCTC
Organism: Diabrotica virgifera virgifera; assembly: GCF_917563875.1. NCBI lineage: Eukaryota > Metazoa > Arthropoda > Insecta > Coleoptera > Chrysomelidae > Diabrotica > Diabrotica virgifera. Next base: position 63,211,568 of record NC_065444.1, on the reverse strand, counting down.
AAGTGATATAGTTTACAATGTGTTTGCCTTTTTAAGTCTTCAACTGAAGAGGTTGAGGAGTGGGGAGCTGTTTGTCTCGAGTTGGTCATTCAGAATTATATCTGTATTTTTCAGTTTATTAATTTCCATAGATTCTAAAAAAGATAGCTTAAGGCCTTTATTTTGAATATGTAGAATTTGAAACTCTTCATTGAAAGAATGATTATGATCTAGAAGGTGAAGTGCGTATGTAGAAGTGTCTGTTTTTCTATTGTTGAATGCCCTTTTGTGTTCTGCTATCCGTTTGTCAAAAGTTCTGCCAGTTTGACCGATGTACGTTTTCGGACAGTCACCACAAGTTAGTTTGTACACACCACTATGTAGTTGCTTTCTCTTTCGGCTTTTATTGTTCTTAATATATTTGCTTAAGTTGTTGTTAGTTCTGAAAGCTGGTGTTATTCCTTTAAGACCTGTAGTTTCTTTTTATACAGCTCCGTCATATAAACTTTCAAAAAAACAGTCAGATATTATTACAGAATACACTAAATTTTCACCTAAATTCACCGTAAAAAATACACTAGAACTAGTTAATAAAATACAACATTTTCAATTGCCCAACAACTCCAGACTAATTTCATTTGACGTAAAAAAATCTTTTTCCTAGTGTTCCTCCTACAGACTACAGAAACTTTTGTTTTAGTTAAAAATCTTTTAGACCATAATAGTACAAATCCGATCATTGCATCTGAAATTTTACACCTTCTTGAAATTTGCATAAATCAAGACTATTTTGAATTCAATAATCAAATATACACAAACAACAGTGCAGGACTTATTATGGGTAATCCTCTAAGCCCATTGCTATCAGATATATTTATGAACCAACTTGAAACAACAATTTCTAAACATCCCGTATTTAAACAGTTCTTATATTGGTGGAGATACGTGGATGATATACTAGTATGCTTTACAGGTACTAACAGACAACTTGACCAATTTCTATCATATATTAATTCACTTCATAATAATATTGAGTTTACAATAGAAACAGAACAGAATAACTCCATAAACTTTCTAGATGTAACGATTTCCAGACTACACAACAAACATGAGTTCTCCGTATATCATAAACCTACCCATACTGACACAACTATACACAATTCATCATCCCATCCTACACAACACAAATTAGCAGCCTACCATAGCATGATACATAGACTGACAGAAATTCCCATGACAAAAAATAACTTCGAGATAGAACTAAACATCATTAAACAAATAGCAGTAAACAACGGCTATAACGAACAAACAGTTAACAAAATTTTAAACCAAAAACTCCATAAGAAAGCCCTGAAATTAGTGTATCCACCACCACAGAAAGAACCCAGTACCTTCTGCTCTCTCACATATACTGGCAAGATAACAACAAAGATAGCCAGATACATAAAAAAGAAAGGAATAACACCAGCTTTCAGAACTAACAACAACTTAAGCAAATATATTAAGAACAATAAAAGCCGAAAGAGAAAGCAACTACATAGTGGTGTGTACAAACTAACTTGTGGTGACTGTCCGAAAACGTACATCGGTCAAACTGGCAGAACTTTTGACAAACGGATAGCAGAACACAAAAGGGCATTCAACAATAGAAAAACAGACACTTCTACATACGCACTTCACCTTCTAGATCATAATCATTCTTTCAATGAAGAGTTTCAAATTCTACATATTCAAAATAAAGGCCTTAAGCTATCTTTTTTAGAATCTATGGAAATTAATAAACTGAAAAATACAGATATAATTCTGAATGACCAACTCGAGACAAACAGCTCCCCACTCCTCAACCTCTTCAGTTGAAGACTTAAAAAGGCAAACACATTGTAAACTATATCACTTGAGAAAGGCACTCCGCCGAAACAGCTGTAGTCACTTAGTTATAATAAATTTTGTGGAAGTATAGAAAACAAACGTTTTCAGTGTTTTATTGTTAGATAACTTTGATATTGTTCGTCCGTTATAACTTTTCCCATGCGTTACGATGCATTATCAATCAAATTGTCAAAACATAAAGTGAAACGTACGCCGATGTGTGTAGTATATTTATACAGTATACAAAATTTATCACATCGAACGTTCACATGTAGGTACACATTCAGATGTACACATCGACGTTCGTTTCACTTTATGTTTTGACTTAATTTTTTTGAAAATGAATCATGACGCATAGGAAAAGTTATAGCGGACGAACAAAGCTGAGTTTTAATCATGTAGATGTCTTATTGGTTAAGGTTATAAGATTAACTAGTGCAAGGTGCACAATCCAATAGTTAGTTAGTTTGGGTCAAGCTCTATTACCGCATTTACACTCAGTCCATCTGGACAGGGAATTGGGCAGTGAAGTGGGCAGCGTAAATGTGTAAATAACTCACTCGCGCTGTCGCTGCTCATGCTACTGCCATTGCACGGCGCTCCCTCAAAAGTCGGTTTCCGAGATGGAAGTCAAAGGACTGGCAGCGCGAGCGCGAGTGAGTATTCCCCATTCAACTACTCTCTCTGCCGCCGGCAAAGCGGCAAGTGAGTAAGGGAGCAAGACGATGCTGTCGTTACATTCCATTCTTGAGAGTCGTTCGGTAAATGAGTTGTGAGGACATTGGTGAGGAACTGATGTGAACACCTCACTCGCGTCGATATCGTATTTCGGACAATATTTCCGACAGCGGCAGCAGCAGTGGCAATGGCTGAGTATAAATCCGGCAAACGAAAAACAATGAATTAATCCTATATGTACGTAACTGCATGTTGTATTCTCACTAGAAGGTTTAAATAGCCAGTCGCAAAATATTTTATCGCTTTGAATTTCCTCTTATTGCGCCGTCTCCTTTCGAAGGCTGGGGTTCCAAATAGCAATCATAGCTTTGAGCTCTGAGCAAGATTTTACTTAACAAACTTGATTTGAAAACCAAACTTTGATATCTTTGGTGTCTTTGATAACTTGAAATCAAACTTTATCAAACAGTTTGAAGTTTGAATATCATATTGCGTAACGTGTGTATTTCCAATTCTAATTGAGAGCTTACCGCCTTTTGTTTTGACTTATTTGGACAGGTCTGTACTCTGCTATTCCGCAAATTAGTTATACTTATATAGTTCACATTTAGAAGTATACGCTTAGCTTGTTACCTTCGTTTTGAAGTGTGTGCTTTGTGCAATAATGTCTGAACATGAACCTTTTTTGGCTCACAATACGTATCAGAACAAACTGAATCTGATTTTGAAGATATCCCCACTGCAAAAATAAGAGAAAAAAATCTGTATCCGAGGCAGAATTAATTAACAAGAAAAATAAATATACTGATTGATTTGATGTTGCGACAGGCGATTCCAAAACAATGAAAATGGAAAAGTGCAAATTATGTACAAATAAAGAACAACGTTATAAAATGACAAATAGTGGAACTAGTTTTTTAAAACGACATCTGATGAAAAGTCACAAAAAACTGTACGAAGAACAACTTCCGTAGGAAGCAACAACCTCTAGGACAAGTAGTATTTGTGATAGTAACACCATAAAACGTTGGATCTAAAATTATAAAAATGACCTGGTGAGTTTTTATACAATTAAGTACATTTAGTACAGCAACGATTTACTATTTAGGTTGTGGCCTGCTGGAGGGGTCGTTTCCCAGTCCTGAAACGTTGAACCTACTCTGTCAAAATTATATTACACTTTGTTGGTCCTTAAATCAGATAAACATAAAAAAGTGATCAAATCACAGGCAACCGGATATCATTGACAGAGTCAAAGGCATAAAAATATTACCAATAAAGGAAACTTATTTTTAAATAAAATATTTAAAGTAAAACAATTTTACGCGCAAATTAATAATTTTCTTGAATCTCCGATAATTCCCCTTGCCTAAACAAATCCTCAATTTTGACTTGAATCGCAACCCGTATCAAGTTATTTTTGGATGGGACTCGTTGTATTTTTAATTTTGATATCTTAATTGGTATCTTAATAACAGAGCGAAATGTAATAATTATTACATCTCTACTAAAAAAACTGTATCTGCTAAATACATTATTGTTCAACTCTTTCAAACTAGTTTGACAAACAGTTTTAATTTTCAAACCTGTAAACATTGACCAGCTGGACTTCACTTGGATTATTTGTCAGAAGGATTGACTTGAGTTTAAATTGAACTTGAAATTAAGTCAAACTCAAGTCAATTTTAAACATTCAAGTCCAACTTGTGCAACTGTAATAGGAGGAGATTTTCACGATGTTTTTACGAAAAGTGCTGCTTGAAAGAGTTCTGCAGATGAGGGGTCAATCCATCTCCTGAGACCTTTCTCTCTCGTTCGATGTTTATACTTTTCGAAGTTATTTTGTCCATTTTTATACATAGTTTATAGCCGTAACTGAATGATCAGAATAATTTTAAAATATAGAGTCTTCTTCTTCTTTTTATATAGACATGACCATGTCTGTTATTCAATGTGCCTCTAGTAAGCTGTTCCATCCTTTCGTGGTCTTCCCACTGATCGTCTTCCTATTGGGGAACCGTCTCTCGACGTCCTTACTACTCTATTTGTTGTCATTCGGCTTATGTGGCCGTTCCATTCTACTCTTCAGTTTTTCGCCCAGTTGTTAATGTTGTCCACCTTGCATATCCGTCGTATATCTGCACTTCTAGCTCTATCCCACAGTGTCTTGCCATCGATTTTTCGCAGTGTTTTCATCTCTGCTATTTCTAGCATTATTTTTGTCCTTTCTGTGTCAGATCGTGTTTCTGCCGCGTAAGTTATTATTGGTCTGATGACTGTTTTGCAAATTCTGCCTTTCATCGAGCTTTCCATAGTTAGATAGTGTGATGCCTAGATATTTAAACTCCATGACTTGTTCTATTATTTGACCCTCCAGCTCTAATTTGCACCTTATTAGATTTTTAGATCATAATAACAGACCATGCATTTTGTATTTTTTGAGGAAATTAACACGTTAAATTTTCTAGCAATTATATTAAATTAGTGCAGCATACGTTGTAAATCATCTTCACTTTGAGAGATTAGTATTGTGTCGTCTACATAGCAGATTATTTTTAAGTTGTTTTTCTCCCATTTGGTATCCTTTTTTTGTTCTTACTATTTTTATTATTTCGTCCATGATCAGGTTGAACAATAGAGGACTCAGGAAATCTCCCTGTCTTATCCTATAGCCAGCTTCAATTGGGTCAGTTAGTTCTTTATCTACTTTTACTTTTATTATGTTGTTCTGGTAGATATTTTCAATTGTTTTAATTATTCCTAGAGGTACCTCTCTTGCGTACAATAAATGGATAACGTCCTTTAATTTGACCCTGAAAAATGCCTTCTTAAGGTCCACGAAACATAAGTATGCCGGTTTGTTGTATTCTATCGATTCTTCTTGAATCTGCCTCATTATAAATATAGCGTCGGTGCATGATCTTCCCGACCTAAAACCTTGTTCTTCTGCTAATGTTATAATTTTATTTTGTTTGTTTGTTATCACTTTGGTCGTTAATTTTAGTGTTGTGTTTAATAAATTAATTCCTCTGTAATTCTCCGGGTCCGATTTGTCTCCTTTTTTGAAGAGAGGTATTAGGATGCTTGATCTCCATTCTTGTGGTATTCTGTTTTGTTCTATTATTTTTTGGATTAGTTTTAATAGTTGTTTGGTCAGATATTCTGTCCTCTCCTGGTGATTTTCTATTTTTTTAATTCCTTAATGCTTCCGTTACCTCTGCTTCTTCAATACCAGGTGTTGGTGGTTCGTTATCTTTAGCAAACAGAGATTGAAAATAGTCTGCCCACGTTTCCTTCTGAATGTGTTTCGTTTTTATTAGTTCGTTCATCTCTTTTCTTTGTCCTCTGATCATTCTCCATATTTCCTTTTGTGTTCCGTAGAAGCCGTGTTCCATCTGTTTTGGGAAGCTCTCCCAGTGTTCCCTTTTTATTTGTCTGACTAAAGTGATTGTTTTGTTTCTAACTCGTTTATAGTGGTTGTATGCCTGTTGTGTTTGTTGTGTTCTGTATTGTAAAAAGGCTTTCTTTTTTTCTTCACATTTTATCTTCACTTCCTCGCGAAACCATGGAGTTTTCTATTTTGATATATTGGTATTCGTTACTTTCCTCTCTCCAAGTGATTCTGTTGCTCCGTTAATTATGTAACTTTTGAGTTTTTCTCAGCTTTCCTCGATATTATCGTTTTCTAGCATTCCATTATCAGCAATCTTCTCTGCAAAATATAGAGTGTATTACTAAACATATACGAGTAATACATATAAGACTTTCTTATTAAAAAATCTTCAGATGACGTTAATATAACTGTAGCTTTAAGCCCTTTAAACCATGCAGACAGTTTATTGTATCCACCTCGTATGATTGTACATTCGTTCCGCCTTATCGCCACAAATAATAACATGCTACATCTATTTAAATTTACTTTAGCAAGATTTATGATAAAGCTCTGGCTTCCATAGAAAGCAGCCGCATGAGACACAACAATGTAACGAATTGTTGGAAATAATTGATATAAAATATCGTATTAGTTGCCTCACTAATTTTGAGCTACATAGCTCGCATCTATTTGAACACATAAAATAATGTAAGGAAATACATGGGGTTCCATTTATATTATTATTATTATATAAGACTTATATTAAACATAAAATATTATACAGTCGGAAAATTATCCGTTCTTAATTCTTGGTTTCACGTACGAACCTGAAATAAATCACAAATACCTGCCCATACATTTAATTTTTGATGTTGCTGTATATCTCTCATTTCGTCTTTTCGGAAAAAAAAACATTTTTTTTCCAGACAGTCAGAGAAACTGTCACAGTAAAAGTTGTCATACTCCTTTGATACGTCTAAAAGTGGGAAATTATGTAATGTAATTTTAATTTATACGTTTATAACGATCATTTCCACCTCCACTAGTTTCATGCCTTTTTGTTTCGCAATGTATTATGTTTTCCATCTTTTGCGTTATTTTGCGGGTTATTAGCGCGCTCATCACTGTATAACAAAACATGGTAAACAAAATAACGTAATATACTGATATAATTTTTATTTAAATACGATGAACAAGCTGCCTTTGTGCACCTCCACCTACTACGTTTTGTATTGTTAATGAAGTTTTTGCTTTTACTGTACATGAATTCCATGATCTGCTCTCTAGTCCATTCTTTCACGGTTTTTGCTCTAAATTTTAAAGAACCGCTTGGATTGACATGAAAGTTGGCATGCGTATAGCTTACATGTCAAAGAAAAAAAGTGATATTGTGCCGATGTTTGCTTTTGCCCTGGGGGTGACTTTCAAAAATAAAATTTTTATTAACCCAAATTAAATTAAATAAAATTATTTATTAATTTTTTATTATTAATTAAGAATACCCATGAACGAACATATAAAACACGCTGTATTTTCCTGTCACCGTGTCACAAAGAAAATTATCCAGTGCAAGTACACGTAACAATAAATATGACATGTACTTGCGCTGGCCAATTTTTTGTGTGACACGGTGACAGGAAAATACAGCGTGTTTTATATGTTTGTTCATGGGTATCCTTTCATTTTTCCGACTGTAAACAATATATACACGAGTCAAGAAACTTGTGAAGTCGTAACGATTAAGTTCATTTAAGATACTAATTAGTGGGTGATTTTCTCGATTTTTTTACCAAAACCAAAAGGGACTAACTTTATTTTGAGCGTAACTTGTTTAATTTTGATGCTAGAAATTTTTTTTATGAAACAAAAATGAAGCTTTTTTTAAACACTTTAAATAAGTTGTAATGAGTTTTCCCCGAAATGTGCTTCATTTTTGGTTATTTCACGTTAAAGTATTCCATTTGGAATTTGACGAATATGAACCTATTTTTCATTAGCTATAACTCTGCTTCTACTAGGTGTAGAGACGTGATGTATACACCATTTTTTTAAATTTTTTACAGGCTATATTTTTGCTAAGAATGTTTTTTCGACAAAATACTTACTATTTGAGTTATTTGCGAAAAACCGTCAAGCGTGGTTATTTTGTTGAAAAAATGAACATATTCACTGCCAAATAACTCGAAAAGTATTGACTTAGTGAAAAAACTCTATAGAACAAAAGTTACTTAAAATTATCCAGTTTATCCATTTCCTGACTTTCTTTGGACGAATATTTTTTCACCCCCAACAGGGGGTGAAAACCACCCCCATGGCAAAAGCACATATCGGCACAATATCACTTTTTTTCTTTGAATTGTTAGCTATGTGTATGCCAAATTTCATGTCAATCCAAGCGGTTCTTTAAAATTTAGAGGTTTTGCAATATTTTACCGTTAAAGAACGGACTACTCTGAATGATAAAATTTGATCATCTACGCAAAATGGATACCATATTATTTACATGCAAAATATGCACAATACGGATATTCCCATTTTTTCTACTCTACTCCGACGAAATATCATGCATGTGAAATATGTGAGGGCTCTGTCAATATCAACAAAAACACTATTCCATTACCGACAAATACTTCCTGTTTCGAACGAAATTTCTCTGCTGCAAAAAAAGAATCAATCAAATAGATTACCAACAAACTGCGATTCAACTTGCAATTGCTCATTCTTTTTAAAATCCAGTTCGCATCCCCCAGTAATTCTATTTAGTTACAGTGTCTATTTCTACGATCGCAGGGCGAGGACGTCATTTACTAAAGTTTTAAAAGGTTCTCTGAAATTCAGGATCTATTCTAGATCGTATTCCCGACTGTCTAGTATTTAACATTCTGATCGTTCACAGTAAATACTTGTTTCAAAGTTTATCAAAGATCGATACCTTGTTAATAATTCAGGCTTAGTCTGTTCTATCGCATATTCCATAACGAATTATTATCGGAAGGCTAGGTAATGCTGCAGAAAATTAGAATTTGTTTCGCATATTTTGTCACTAGTCAACAAGGTTCATAAATAAACAGGTTGCATGGTAACTTTCCACCAATCAGCGTCGAGAATCTAATGGCGGGAGTGACGTCACCCAGAATGCTGCATTCAAATTCATTCACTTCACTCATTGAAATGAACTCGGAAAGTAGGAATGTTTTTAATGATTGAAAATATATATGTATATTTAAAAAAAATACTTTGGATTTTTAATGACTATTTATTTAATATATTCTTTAAAAAATGTGGTAGATACCTGTAGAGTTACAAAAATCATATAATATAATTGCAATTAAATATTTGCAGTAGAATAGCATTACTACTTAAGAGGAAAGGAACATTTTGACGCCTGTCAAAATTTTAAATGTATTCATTTTTTTCGAATCCTGACAAAACTAATAAATATTTTTGAAAAATTTAAACGCAGAATGAAAGACTACTTTATTGCCGAGGGCCGAAAGTCCCTTAGAATGAATAAAAGGTTTCTTTTGAATGATATATTTGAAATTAAAAATCACACTACATTTTCTCTTAGTTTTTCACCCCTGTAGCTTATTTAAATAAACATTATAGAAGTTTTCAGGGACTTTCGGCCCTCGTTAAGAACGTATTCTTTCATTTAGCGTTTAAATTTTTCAAAAATATTTATTAGTTTTCTCAGGATTCGAAAAAAATGAATCCCCCATTTAAATACCATTGCAGCCGAAAATACGTACCCATCCCCTTAATTAAAGCAGAAGTAGATTCTTTCTTGTGTTTATATATGGGACTAAATCATTCAAATATCCTAGGTATATTAATAATGGGTTAATACAATTTACTTTTTTAAATGATTTTGAGTAGGTATATAATCATTTTGAATTGGGGATAATGCATGTAGTACATTATTATAAATTCCTCCTAACATGTAAACCATGGTGAAAAAGAGATTCAACTAAAGATTTATGTACCTATCAAAATTAGTAGCTTTTCACTTAAGTTTAACATAAGAGCATCTGATTACGTTAGGTACTGGATTATAGTATATAAAACTATTAAAACATTATGATTCCATTCAATAGGTACCTGTGAAGTTTTACATTAACAGTAAATTATAAAAAAAATACAATTTCAGTGCAATAAAGGGAATTTTCCCCATTTTATATATTCATTTACTTTATAATTGTTTATTCAAACGATCTTCAGATGGCTGCAATATTAGTTATAATTTTATATGAAACAATTAGGTACAAAGATCTATTATCTATAGACTTAATTAGATATATTGTTCAATAAGTCTAAGCAGATTGTAACGTACACAAATTATGTAAACTTGATGTGAAGAGCCGCAAGAGATATTACAGAACTCTATGTGGAGCTTAAAGAAAATGCGAAAGAAATAGGGCTATGCGTCAACGTATATAACACTTCTTGTAAAAGAGTTTTGGGTTTAAGTTATTATACTAAAAACACTTAATGATATCTATAGACACATTATATCTCAAGATATAAACACAAATTAAAACACTAACGATATTTAGTAACAAAATATAGCCTCCAAACCACGTATCCTATTATGTTTACAAACAATTCGTAAAATTGATCGTCTGGGTGACGTCACGATGACAATATTTCATTTGTCAATGTCAAAGTTACCATACAACCTATGGTATAGGGACCTTGACTAGTCAATATCTTCTCGTATGCTATCTATACGGTGTGTTCCAGAAAGCTTTATACAAATCGAGTAAAAAATTATACAAAAAATTTAGAAAAAAAAATTAAGCAAAAGTGATCAAATATTATTTCTAGATAGATGTAAAAGTAAACAGCTATACAGGGTATCCAGAAACTCTACCGACAAACGAAGACAGGAGATTCCTAAGATAATTTTAAGACAATTTAACCCAATTCATCTAGTCCGAAAATGCTTCCTAAGCGAGCTAGAGCTATTTGAAGATGGCGTCTGGTAATTAGTTTTTCTTAAATATCTCCAGAACGATTCTATTTAGAAAAACGTAACTTGGTACACATAATTATATTCCAGAGTTAAATCGATTCCACCCATTGGAAATTTATAATACCGGTCATATGCGTCCGTTTTGGGTAGGTCTACAGTTATATTATCGCATAACTTTTTTGTTTTTAATTTCTAAGCATTCTTGAGTCTGGATTATTAAAATGTAAGGTATTATAGTACCAAAAGGTACTCTTACTTTAAGTCGATAGGCTACACCGTTTTCTAGAAAAATCGATTTCAAAATTTTTCGTTTTTTGAATATCAAAAGAATATTTAAAAAAAAAACTATTTAGAAAAACGAAAACAGGTACGTTTATTTATATTCCAGAGATGAATCGATTTCATTAAGGCCGAATTTCCAGTACCGGTCATATGCGTCCGTTTTGGGTAGGTCAACGGTTATTTTATCGCATAAATTTTTTGTCTTTAATTTTTACGAATTTTTAACACTAGAATATTAAATTATGAGGTATTCTAGTACTAAAAGGTACTTACTCTTGCTTTAAGTTGGTAAAATAAACCGTTTTTTTTTGAAAATTTTTTTCAATTTTTTTTTTCAAATTCAGGAAACGAAAAATTTTCAAATCGATTTTTCTAGAAAACGGTGTGTCCTACCGACTTAAAACACGAGTACCTTTTAGTACTAGAATACCTCAATTTAATAATCCAGTATCAAAAATGCTTAAAACTTAAAGACAAAGAAGTTATGCGATAAAATAACCGTTGCCCCACCCAAAAAGGACGCCTATGACTGGTACTAGAAATTCACAATGGATGAAATCGATTTTTCTCTAGATAGACCAGGGCGCATCTGTAAAAATATTAGTACATTTGGACGTTGAGAGATGACTCAAACTTTTTTACAGAAATTGCTTGAAAATAACTCAAATAATAAAATTTGAGTTATCCTCCCACTCAAAATGGTCCGGAACATTGTTTAAATAATCAAAATGTCAAAAAATGAAGGAAAAATTCGATTATTTCTTCATTTTTGATTATAACTTTAAAAGTATTTATTTTAGAGAAAAGTTGTACTGATATAAAAGTTGTTTAATTAAATTTCCTACAATGTAGAATTGGTTAAAATTTTTAAAAATAGTCACACTTGTTGCAAAATAGCAATAGTTGCGAAAAAACCATAAAAAAATAAGTATTCGCATTTTAAATACAGAAAAAATTTATGATATAATAAAACAATACTGTGAATTTCATTAAGATCGGGTCAATATATTTTGCAAAATAAATTTTGCAATCCAGCTTTCGCAAAAAATCATTTTTTTCTAAATGTTTCAGGACTGAAAATAAAGCAGACATCAAGTTGATTTATTTTGCATATAGAATAATACTGTACCTTTCATTTTCAATTTTCAAAATTAAAATCGGTTAACTACCACGGCGTCAGTAATTTTTTTAAATAAACATTAATTATTGGTGCTACGCGCAGGACAGCGGATAGTTTGCTCTAATTGGGCATTATAATGACCTTTGATAATGATTGATACATTTTAATTTCGATATAAATAAATAAATTTGTGTATTGGAAAATAAAAACACATACTCTGTCCTTTGAAATAACACTTTTTTAGCAATAACTTTCATTGTTCATATATTTTAACTTAGAGAATAAAAGTTTATTATTTTTAAACACATGCAATTGTTTAAACAATTGTTCATATATTTTAACTTAGAGAATAAAAGTTTATTATTTTTAAACATATGCAATTGTTTAAACAATATTTCACAAACAATAATAAAATTAGATTGATTTTTGTGGAATTTAAATATTAAAATACAACAAAATATAGAGTAAGAAAATAATATATTAGAAAAAGATTGAAAGGAATTTTGGTGAAAATCAACTTGTGTGAATCGAACACCGCTGTCCTGCGCGTAGCACCAAAAATTAATGTTTATTTAAAAATTCCTGACGCCGTGGTAGTTAATTGATTTTAATTTTGCACATTGAAAATGAAAGGTACAGTACTCTTTTACATGCAAAAAAATTTTCAACTTGCTCTCATTATTACATTGTGATGTATTCTAGTACTAAAAGGTACTCTTATTTTAAACCGGTAGAATACACCGTTTTCTAGAAAATTCGAATAAAAATTTTTCGTTTCTTAATTTGAAAAATATTTTCAAAAAGAGAAACTATTAAGAAATACGAAAACTGTTACGTTTATTTATCTTCCAAAGGTGAATCGATTTCATCAATTGCAAATTTCTAGTATCGGTCATATGCGTCCGTTTTGGCTAGGTCAACGATTATTTTATCCCATATCTTTTTTATCTTTAATTTTTTTTTAAATTTTTGACACTAGATTATGGAATTATGAAGTATTCTAGTACTAGCAGTTACTTTTGCTTAAGTCGGTAAAATATGTCGTTTTTTTTGAAAATATTTTTTATGTTCAAAAAACGATATTCTAAAAAAAAATTCAAATCGATTTTTCTAGAGAATGGTGCATCCTACCAACTTCAAGCAAGAGTACACTAGAATCTAGAATACCTCACAATTTAGTAATTCAGTATCAAAAATACCTAAATGTCAAAGAGAAAAAAGTTATGCGATAAAATATCCGTTGCCCTACCCAAACCGATCACCTATGACCTGTACTAAAAATTCGCAATTGATGGAATCGATTTATCTCTGGAAGATAAATAGGCGTATCAGTTTTCGTTTTTCTAAATAGAGGAGTTCTGGAGATATATAAAAAAAATTAATTACAAGACGCCATATTCAAAGAGCTCTAGCTCCCTTAGGAAGCATTTTTCGGACTGGGTGAAATGGGTTAAAATTATCTGAAGAATCTCCGGTCTTCGTTTGTCGGGAGAGTTTCTGGACACCCTGTATAACAAAGACGATGCTTATTTGTTTAATTACAGCGACAATATAGCTGAGAGTAACCTCCAAGGGATACCTCAAGAGCAATCCCAAAGGACTAAAAATAATCAACTATTCCAGCTATTTTCTTTCTAAACGTGAAAATTATATTAGTGTCGATTTTCGGGTTGATCATTTTCAATATACACGATAACTCAATTTCGAAAGTAAATATTTATTTTGAAATCAATACTTTCTCAATAATTCAAGAAGGGACATGATTGTTGTCGATCGTGATTTATACGGGAAACAGTATTTACGAGAGTTTTCATGGATGTTTTATAAGTTGTTCCAGAAATAACTCAAGTAATGTTGATGAAAGTCTATTTTGGATATTATTCAATCAACATTCTATGTTTTTAAAACATTCGCAAAGAACACACAATAAAAATAAATAACATACAGCTTCTATTTACTGCGACATTGTAAGCAACTTACAAATTCTTTTGTTCAAATTTTCCAAGACCAACAATGTTCCAATAATTCTCCTATATAAATATGAATAAATTTCGTTGGTACAATGCTCAATTATAGTGCCAAAGGCATTCTCTCTACGTAAATAGTGCAAAATGGTGTTTTTTAAGGTTAAACTGCAGATGTATTGTCGGAAGAAAAGGTTATTACAACGTCTAATAACTTCCAGTGAGCTTGAATTCGTAGTTTACCTAAATCGCCATTGATAAAAAGTCTCCTGGCTTCTTCTTGCTTCATATTACTAGCGTACTAAGGCATAATAATATGTTACTTTAAGGGCAGCTTCTACATTGCTAGCCAAAAGTCCCCTCTACACTCGTATCTTGTGAACGTTTATACTACTTGCTACATACTCACTATATATAATAGCGAAATTTGAAGGGAGGAAATAAATAGTACGGGATCGGAATATAGGTCGACTGATTCCTTGGCTGACTGGACGCTTCACTGGGCTACGGCAACTTCTCTCCTTCACCTCTACAGCTTCTGTGCTAAAACCACTTTCTGAACCCCTGATTCACTGGCAGCTTTGCCTCTCCACCATTCACCTAACATTCACAATAAGCTCACTCTATCATCCCCACACTCCTGAAAAGGAGGTTCCTTCACCCTGAAGAGGCTTAAGTAAACGGGGTATAAACAACAAGTTTATATAATATAGGTCGATCTGTACCCATCTGTTTGCCGGATGAAACATTGTTTTTATTAAATTTCATACATAGACAAACATCTCTAGCATGGGTTGCCTATCAAAATCGTGTCATAGCTATGCTTAAGGGGGGGGCGTAGGGGCTGAAATCAATATTTCAAGCACATTTTTTTAAGTATGGTAGAATTATTTTATTTTTAAATTAAATAGGCATATTCAGTACAACTCATATATTAGTGAACTCAACTCAAAAAAGGGTGAAAATCAACATATTTATTATTGTTAAACAAAAAATAAGCATAAAACAAGAAATATCTCGACAGCGTTACCTCAAGGAATGACCAAAGAAAATATATACAAAATTCCAGGTGGTTGGTCACGTAGATTTGAGTTACAATGTCTACAGCCTTTGAAAAAAGCAGTTTTGAGAAAACGCTTTTAAAGTACTGTCAACTTTTATATCTGTCAAATCGTAAAGTGATGCACACCGGAATATGCTCTTGAATCGCGGAGTAATTTACAAACGAAAATGAGCGAAAAATTAAATCACGCAGCGAAATCAAAGAACGCTTGGATGCTGTGTGCGGTGAATCTTCTCATTCGATGGCAACTGTCAAAAATTGGTTTAATGAGTTTCAACGTGGACGAACGTCGGTTTTTGATGAGCCACGGGTAGGTGCCCTAAAAATGGCTACCACGGAGAATAACGTGACAAAAATGCACAATCTTGTATTGACAGACAGCCGACTCAAGGTGCGCGATATAGCTGACACAGTAGGCATCTCAAAAGACCGCGTAGGTCATATCCTGCATGACACTTTGGGCATGAGAAAGCTGTCGGTGCGATAGGTGCCGCGTTTGCTCACTTCAGACAATAAGCGCAATCGTGAGACCATTTCTTGACGCTATTTAAGTGTGATCCAAAGGAGTTTTTACGTCGTTTCATAACTGTCGACGAAACATGGATTCACTGGTATACACCAGAAACCAAAGAACAGTCGAAAGAGTAGATAGCACCCGGCGAACGTGCTCCGAAGAAGGCGAAGACTGTCCAATCGACCGGAAAGGTGATGGCCAGCATTTTCTGGGATTCACAAGGTGTGATCTACATCGACTACTTGGAGAAGGGCAAAACAATCACAGGGCCCTATTATGTCGAATTATTGGGCCGATTCGACTCTGAATTGAAGAAAAAACGACCCCATTTGGCAAAGAAAAGAAGCTCTTCCACCATGACAACGCACCGGCTCACACCTCCGTCGTCGCCATGGCCAAATTGGTCGAATTGGGCTACTAAGTGTTGCCCCATCCACCGTATTCCCAAGATCTGGCCCCGTGCGACTACTATTTTTTTCCAAACTTGAAAAAGACACTCGCTGTTCAGAAATTTAAGTCGAATGAGGGGGTCATCGCTGTCACGGAAGACTATTTTGTAGACCTCGAGAAAAGGTATTTTTCAGACGGGTTAAAGAAGTTGGAGCATCGCTGGGTCACCTGTATCGAGCTAAAAGGAGACTATGTAGAGAAATAAATTGCCACTTTTCCAAAAATTTTCCTTTTTCTTTTCTAGGCTAAGTACTTATCGGACTGCCTCGTAATACCGTTATGAAAAATGAAATACATTGTTCAATATTTTGCTACAAGTACAGTATGCAAATCTTATCCTGATATCGGCATAAATAATATCTGTTTACGATTTCGCAGAATCCCAACATGTATCACAGTGTGCAGATACTTGCAAAGAGACAGAAGCTTACTCGTAAGTTATGGAATCTTGTTATGTATTATTCATAACATACTCTAGCACCTTCGTTAATATATTCAACTACACGCTTTACAACATCTCGCCATTTATATTTAACTGTAAAGGATACTTCACGCTATTAACCGAGAACGATGCAATGTTTCAGGAGGCATAAGCATAAATTTGAATAAGGCATGTATGTGTATTACTAGTAGCTTTTGCTTTTAATTTTGATCCTGTATAATGTGTATACGCACTTCATACGGATCTCGAAACCCTTGAAAATGTAGATAACATGTTAGGCGAAATCTCATTAAAATCAGAGAATCTATCAAACCAACCGAAGTCACAAAAATAGAAAAAAA
The DNA here is from genome assembly GCF_917563875.1 of Diabrotica virgifera virgifera. Lineage (NCBI taxonomy): Eukaryota > Metazoa > Arthropoda > Insecta > Coleoptera > Chrysomelidae > Diabrotica > Diabrotica virgifera. The sequence goes on along the minus strand of NC_065444.1, from coordinate 63,194,518 downwards.
TATAAAACTCACCGAGCTGATATCATATTTCAAAGAGCGATTTCACTTCAAGTCCATGTTAAAAATCTTCTTTTAAAAACTGTTCAAAGCCTAAGCCTGTCTAGTTTCTAATATTACGAAGCGAGAACAATAGGGATGTTCACTAATTTTTAAATAGAGTTAAATTTAATAGATTATAAGGTATATAAAAACGTAACAATCATAAAACTGTTTAAAAATGTATATTTTTTAAGATAAATGAGTTCATAATGTTGATTTTCTTGGAAGCTAGAAAAACGGTACCCTGCAGCGAGGCTACGGTCTGTGACGTCAGCAGTCGTATCGTCTTTGATCGACGACTAGTTTTGTCACTTATTTACGAAGTATATTTGAATTTGTGCAGTTCTTTACATATTTAATTAGTAAAAATGAAACCAAATAAGTGGTGTTTTGTTCCTTGGTGTGTAAATACCTTTAAAAACAATTCTGACAAGGTTTTTATTACAGTTCCAGCTAATTTATATCGTTAAAAGAAACGTAAAAAAAGTATGTATCAATAAAAACCAAGCTTTTCTCTTGCAAAGATCACTTCTTTATTGTAAGTTATGGATCTTTTCCTAAATAAATGAGTTTTTAAAGAAGTACATACCGAATTCTATGATATGTTTTATATTTAAGTTAGCTTGGTTATAAAAAAATAAATTATAAAAATTCTTAATATGTACCTACAGCCGAAAACTTCGTATTTTGGACTTCTAAATATCTGTTTCTAAATATTCAGGCAACGAAATGGGTTAGAAAGAAAATTTTTTACAAAAATAAAAAGTAGTTTATGATCTTTCAATTTGTCTGGAGGTTTAAAATACTTACACTGTTACTAATAAAACACTCGTATTCTAAGGTTATTCCGTATTTATATCTAGAATAGTTATCCTAAGTATAAGGTAGATATAGTACGAAAATAATTGGTTACTAATAAACCCGGTATAAGTTAGATATAAGTATTCCTACTTTATTCCGAAATAATAGTTTGGCAACGTTGCAATCTTCTGCACAAATACATAGAACAACGATATATTGTGTCAAATATGTCAATTTTGATTTTTCTCTGTAACTGACAAACCAAATTAACCTAGGCGAAAAGTTTTCGGAATGATAAAAATGAGTGTTTATCCCTATTCCACGAACATACGCCTGTTTTGGATTACTTCGACAACGAATATTTTACTGTGTAAAATAAGAAGAACGAAAGTAAATTGCAAATTACATTGTTGTTTATTGGAATAATTATTAGCGCCATTTACTTTCGTACTTCTTATGTTGCACAGTAAAATATTCGTTGTCGAACTAATTAAAAACAGGCGTATGTTCGTGGAATGGCCCATATTAATTTTTTAAATACGTTTAAAATACCAGTATTCTTCTTTCATATGGTTTCCACATAATTTCTGTAGATATCAATATTATTTTCTGAACAATAACATTGCAAAAATAGTTCTTATGGGTAAACAAATTGAATAAAATTTAAACTAATTAACGAATCATCTTGAAATTTTTTGTGCATTATATGGACTGTTTGACTCAACTTTTCATGCAATATCGAATTTAAATAAGTTAATTACCTATTTCTAGTTAATTACCTAAGTTTTCTAAAAACCTTACACCATCTTTAGAAAACCGATATTTAATTCTGAATTCCTTATCAGTGTACTGTGAAAAGGGATTTATTCTATCTTTGAGAAGTTTCCTTTTTCGTGTATTTTCTATCATTTTAATTAAATTATCAACTTCTTCGAAAGCCGCAACACCCCTTAAACACATTTTTTTATTATTTAATTACTCACAAAACAAATCAAAAGATAATGTTTATATTTTTGCCTCTGATGACACTGACAGTCATAAAATAGGTTATACCAGACTTAAACAAGGGTGTGGGTCGGTATAAACCTGGACTAAATTCTTATACCAAGTATAACCTATATCTAAGTTATTCCATGTTTATTGGTAGTGATTTTGCCTATAACCGATTTATTCTCAGTATAACTTTTATACTTGGTTTATTAGTAACAGTGTTAGTGTCCATAACGTAGTAATAAAGTACATATTAATTACCGACAGCCCCTATAAACTAGAGATCATTTAAAGTAGTAGTGCAAAATCTGGGGCGAATGCTATTTAAATGCATTAATTTTTTCGAATCCTGAGAAAACTAATAAATACTTTTGAACAATTTGAACGCAGAATTAAAGATTACATTATTACTGAGGGCCGAAAGTCCGTTAGAATAAACAAAAAGTTTCCTTTTAATGAAATATTTGAAATTAAAAATCACACTAAATTTTCTCTTTTTTTTTTCACCCCTGTACTTTATTAAAATAAACATTCCACTAAATACTCTGTGGTTGATTTATTTCTTTACAAGATGGTAAGAAATCAGACATAATTCACCATTGTTACATTGTACTGTACAGTAGGTAGGTTAGCAAATCAGCTATTTTAAAACCTTTCATTTTATTTATTTATTTGTACTACCCAAAATATGTCCTTAGAAACAATCTATCCACTTTAAACTACACAAATTCACCATCTCCACGTTATCCCTGATAAAACAATAAGAACAAAACACTCCACCCTCTTATCTATGGAACAAAATACAAAATAAAATTACCTGAATTAACGTCAAACTCGGTCAAACAGGTATAATACCTAAAGAATATCACTGTGGACATGGCGCGCGCTGGGGTATACGACTAGTGACGTCAGAAGCGTTTTCTTGAAATTTAAAATAATGATGAAGTTTGATGAAAAAATGATTTCTAATGAAGTTTTTTCATACACAGGCTTTTTTAATTCTCTTAATATTTTAGACAATTATTCCTAGGGTGTTTCTTAATCGTTTTACATGTTTAAAATGACTATTAAATTTTTTTGAACATCCCTATTATTTTTTGTTTCAGTACCTCGTTTCACCTCCATTTTACCCTTAATAACCAATTGAGGAATGTAGTACTTTTTGTAGAGTCCTGACAAGGTTCCAGGAGGAACCATCTCTTAATACGGGGACAATGTGACGCTACGTGTATATTAATGAAGCCCCGAATAAAATAAACTCGTCCAAGTACGTTTGGAACCAGTTTTACGCCTCGCTGTGGTCTCGAAATCTCTACCAATCGACGATTTTTTCGACTCCCTGACTGCTGTCTACTATCGAAATTTCTAGAAAAACATCGAAGCAGGTTTATGGAGTCCCCGTCAAAATAACTAGTTTACAAAGGAAAGTTGTCGAGTTAGGACCGCAGCTATATAAGAGAATTTTAAGTAGAAGAGTACAGGGGAAAACAAGAAATGTCACTATTTCATTAATTTTGGATTTACTCAGCATGTGGTAGCAAAAATTGAGTACTATCGACCATCGATTCAGAACAATAACTAGAAATTTCAGTATATATAAATTTTTTACCTCGACACCTTACGGTATAAGAGGATTATCGATTAGGTATGTATGTATGTATGTATAATTTTTTTAAGAATTTGTTTCCAGGCGAAGGACCAGGATTGTCCGCACGCCACTGGACAAAAATAAGGAATGTTAGCAGTTTTTTGTTACATTATTAAATTAATAAGTTAATATTATATTAAAATTATACACTAATAATTGCTAGAATTCTGCTAAGAATCTCCTAAGTAGTTTTTAGATATCATAAGAATTAAACCTTTATTGGTGTTAATCTCAATATGTATAAAATGTTATATTACTTCTTTTTCCCCTTTACTCTTCAAGTGTGATAAATTATTCTAAATAGTAAGGATAATAAATAAACGAATAGTATTGCTGAATAGTTCATTTTCGTTGTCTAAAAATTCTCAAATTAATGTAAAAATTTCTTTACCGATACTTTTCAAATTAAGACATCGGTAAAAACAGTTTATTTTTATGTATTTATAGTACGTTCTTTAACGGTAAAATATTGCAAAACCTCTAAATTTTAAAGAACCGCTTGGATTGACATGAAATTTGGCATACACATAGCTATTACGTCAGAGAAAAAAAGTGATATTGTGCCGATCTGTGCTTTTACTCTGGGGGATGAGTCTCACCCCCTCTTGGGGGTGAAAAAATACATGTCCAAAATGAGTCCGGAAATTGATAAAATCACTAATTTTAAGCAACTTTTGTTCTATAGAGTATTTTCGCCAAGTCAATACTTTTCGAGTTATTTGCGAGTGAATATGTTCAATTTTCAACAAAATATCCACTTTTTTAGACGGTTTGTCGCAAATAACTCAAAAAGTAAGTATTTTCTAGAAAAAAAAAAACATTCTTAACAAAAATATAGCCTGTAAAAAAGTAAAAAAAAATGGTTTATATGTTAGGGTTCTATACCTAGCAGAAGCAGATATAGCTAATGAAAATAGGTTCATATTCGTCAAATTCGAAATCGAATATTTCAATGAGAAATAATCAAAAAATGAAGCACTTTTTGGGGAAAACTTATTTCAACTTTTTTAAAGTGTTTAAAAAAAGCTGTATTTCTGCTTTATCAAAAATTTCTAGCATCAAAAGTAAATAAGTTACGCTCAAAATAAAGTTGGTGCCTTTTGTTTTGATAAAAAAATCGGGAAAATCACCCCCTAATTAGCATATCTAAAGAACTTAATCGTTATTACTTCACAAGTTTTTTTACTCGTATATGTATTGTTTATATTATCTGTAGTTCTCATCGGTACAAAGTTTTTATTTTTGAAAGGACTGCAGTTAAAAGGATTTGATCGAGTCACTAGTCACGAGTGAATTGTATTGTATTGTATGGTATTGTATTGTATTGTATTGTAAAAAATACAAAATATTCATAGAAACATAGCCGACTTTTTTTGTTACTTTAGATTTTTGGTATCTCTGACAATTTTTAAGTTATTGTGAAACAAAGCATGTTTTTCAAAATTAAAATTTTTTTAAATTATAGGAAACCAAATTATTTCAAACATATGCACTTTGAATTAATGAAACTTACAGATCATATAAACACAACATAAGTAAAGTAAGTTGTGAAGCGGTAACGATTAATTTCATTTAAGTTGCTAATTAGGGGGCGATCTTACCGATTTTTTTTGCCAAAACAAAAGGGACCATCTTTATTTTGGGCGTAACTTATTTACTTTTGATGCTAGAAATTTTTTTATGAAATAAAAATAAATATTTTTTTAACACTTTAAAAAAGTTTTAATGAGATTTCCGCAAAAAGTGCTTCATTTTTTGGATATTTCACGATAAAATATTCGATTTGGAATTTGACGAATATGAACCTATTTTTCATTAGCTATAACTCTGCTTCTGCTTGGTATAGAGCCCTAACATATACACCATTTTTTTCAGTTTTTTACAAGCTATATTTTTGCTAAGAACGTTTTTTTCTAGAAAATACTTACTTTTTGAGTTATTTGCGAAAAACCACCTAAAAACGTGGTTATTTTGTTGAATAATGAACATATTCACTCGCAAATAACTCGAGAAAAGTATTGACTTAGTGAAAAAACTCTATAGAATAAAAGTTGCTTATAATTAGTCACTTTATCCATTCCTGGACTTATTTTGGACATATATTTTCTCACCCACTATAGGGGGTGAAATTCACCCCCATAGCAATAGCACACATCGGCATAATATCACTTTTTTTCTTTGAAATGTTAGCTATCCGTGTGCCAAATTTCACGTCAATCCAAACGGTTCTTTAAAATTTACAGCAAAAACCGTGAAAGAATGTACTAAGTATGTATCAAAATAAACATGTCCCCTTTTATAAGGCACGTGTTATACGGGTTATAGAGTTCACGCAACTAGTCAAAAACCCATTTAAATTCTCAAATTTTGTTTATTACCGCTTCCAGGCCCCGACGAAGTCTCTGATCCTCTGAGAAGAGACACTCTTCCACGAAAATATTGTATCAACACCTCAACGTGACAAATTGTGTTGTAAACCGTTTCTCTTTATTGTCTTCTACCGAGAGTTTAAATTTTAGACGAAACAAGACGCAAGAAACGTTATATCCTTGGGAGGGATTTGTTAGAATTTAGGTCAGAATTCTGGGATCACAGCGCTTGATATATAAAACAAAAATGTCAGTTTTTCCTGTGGGATTAGGCATTAAGAGAGAAGAGGATTCAAAACTTGGACGGATCGTTTAATTTAGGATAAGGTTATTTACCGAGTGTTTAAGATGATTAAAATACGGGATACGTTTTGTTTGAGAGTTGTTTATTTTTGAACTTATAAAAAATGTTTCGGGGGAAAACCATTTTTTGTAGGGATTTAACTGACATTTTGTCCCAATGATTGCACAGCTGTTTCAAGTAAAGCAAATAAGTCACGATTAAAATGCATTACAACGAATAGTCCAGAAAGCCACTGCGCATCCGCTAGGAAAAATATTCCGATTCGGATTTTTTGCACAATCTTACTCAAAAAGGACCCCTTTTAACAAATTTGCATGTTGCCAGGACCAAAAGTGGGTCAAAACAAAAATTTTTTAAACGTTTCTTTTTTGTTTTTTCCTAAACTTATTTTTTTTTGCATGGAACCAAGTTTTTTTAGGTTTTTTGGATCATTCCAAACAGAAAAGTTCTTTAGTGACTTTTCTCTAAAGTTGATAGTTTTTGACATATAAGCGATTAAAAATTGAAAAATTGCGAAATCGGCCATTTTTAACCTTCAAAAACTATGTGAAAAACTTAAAATTTGAATATTGCCAAGGTAGGTAGATATTCTTTAAACATCGATTGATGAAATCCCGAAGAGTTTTTTGCAATACAGTATTCAAAACTCCTTTGTTTTTTAATTTCTAATCACGCGTGTGCGACACTATTTTCCACCGTTGCATGTGTATACAGTATGGTGCAAATGAAACGAATAAATTCGTTATTTCGTAAACCGGCGACTTTAAGGAAAAAACCCGAAACAGATCGATTTTTATTTTTAAGTTATGATATTGTGGCATAATATATGGTATACTAGTGACGTCATCCATCTGGGCGAGATGACGTAATCGATGATTTTTTTAAATGAGAATAGGGGTCGTGTGGTAGCTAATTTGAAAGGTTCTTCAATTCTCTATTCAGTAATGTAAACATTTACATAATTATTTATACAGGGTGTCCAAAAATGTTTACAAAATTAAATTATTTGACAAAAAAAGAAGTAGAAGGACACCCTGTATAAATAATTATATAAATGTTTATATTACTGAATAGAGAATTGAAGAATCTTTTAAATGAGCTAGTACACGACCCCTATTCTCATTTCAAAAATTCATCGATTACTTCATCACACCCAGATGGATGACGTCACTAGTATACCGTATATGCCACAATACCATAACTTAAAAATAAAAATCGACCTGTTTCGGCTTTTTTCCTTAAAGTCGCCGGTTTACGAAATAACGAATTTATTCCTTTCATCTGCACCATACAGTCGGTGGAAAATAGTGTCGCGCACGCTTGATTAGCAATTAAAAAACAAAGAAGTTTTGAATATTGTACCTATTGCAAAAAACTCTTCGGGATTTCATCAATCGATGTTTAAACAATATCTACCTACCTTGGAAACATTTAAATTTTCAGTTTTTCACATAGTTTTTGAGGGATAAAAATGGCCAATTTCGCAATTTTTCAATTTTTAATCGCTTATATGTCAAAAACTATCAACTTTAGAGAACATGAACTATCATTTTCAGATAAATGTCACTAAAGACCTTTTCTGTTTGGAATGATCCAAAAAACCTAAAAAAACTTTGTTCCATGCAAAAAAAATAATTTTACGAAAAAAACAAAAAAAACCATTTAAAAAATTTTTGACCCATTTTTGGTCCTGGGAACATGCAAATTTGTTAAAAGGGGTCCTTTTTGAGTAAGATTGTGCAAAAAATCCGAATCGGAATATTTTTCCTAGCGGATGCGCAGTGGCTTTCTGGACTAGAAGAAATTTAACAAAAACAAACCAAGGAATCAAACAAGGTTGTAGTATTTCACCAACATTATTGATAGTTTCATAAGGCAGTGGGATAAAACAGTTCAAGCATTGTTGCTGAATGAATGGAGGCCTTTGTTAAATGGACTCAAGTATAATATTTGACGAATTTGGCGACTGTTTTGGATTGTCGTGAGACACTTGATAGCCAATGGTCTACTCCTGCTCTACTGCAGAGTACGAAAGTAAATTGCACTGGTAATGAAAATATAAAATAAGTATTTACTAAATTAAAATAGAAAAATCCTTCTATATAGTTTTTTGCAGTATAAATAAGGAAGTTATTTGCAGTAAATACTGTTGACATAATTCATGTGCACTGCACATTTTACGCGAAAATGTTTGCTTGCCTAGCAATTTCTAAATGTGCAGTCGCTCGAGCGTTATGGGGACCTATTGGGTTGTGAAGAGTAGGTCCTAAAACCAAAAAAAGTTAAGTAAAATTTTCCATTTTAGTGGGCGCTTGCCATTTTTTAATTTAATTTTCCATTTCCAACAATCGTTTTTTCCGATTAGAACGCCATATATCCATAATTCTAAAAAATGTTTCGAATAAAGTTACTTATTTTTACGTAAGGAATTCAAATCTGCAATAAAAAATAAGGGCTCCTATTTAAGATTTTAAAGTAACCCCCCACCCTACCTCCGTAGGGGGTCGTGTTTGGTGTCATTTGATAGATTTTTCAAAATATTGAATAAGTGTATTTTACAGTTTTTCGATCTGATGTTCATTTCGCGAAATATCGCGGGATTCGTATTTAAAATATTAAATGTGACCCCCACTCCTCTCCGTGGGAAGTCATGTTTGGTATCATTCGATAGATTTTTAAAAAATATTGAGCACATATTTTTTAGTTTTTCGATCAGTCATTCGTTTCGCGAAATATTCGCTTTTTTCTTGTGAAACTTTGGGACTCACCCATTTCCTTACGCCCGGCTCAAATCGTCAGATTTTTGAAATATACACTCTTTTGCATGTACTTAACTTACCTTATCTTAATCTAACAATTTCGAGTTTTTTTAAGGATATATTTTTATTTTCGGGCCCCCCTTAACGAACTCCCCTGTGTTAAGAGCCAATATATGGTAGAGGTACATCTGCAGGGTACCAGGTTTCTCCCCATATGATAATCTGACGCGCTCGAGTAACTGCAAAAATCCCCGCTTGGGCTCCCCTGCCATTAGAGACAGTTCCATGTTAAGGTTATGAAAATATTTATAGTCCAGTCGGGTTAGACGAATAACAGGCCTAACCTTGCATTAGGAGCTGCCCCAAATTTTATATTTTTTAATCTTTAGGGGGGGTCAATAGTAGTGTAACTTTAAAATCTCGACTGAATTCCGCTATTGCGTTAGCCGCCATCTTGATTTTAAACGAGAACAGCTTTTGCTCAATATCTCCGCCATTTTCAACTTTTCGACAAAAAGTGTAACAACCAAAATTGTTGAAAATGTAATTTTCTATCATTTCTATTTGTACAATGTTTTCGTGCCATCGATATTTTCCGAGTTATAGCGGAAAATAGTGACAGTTATATATAAATAGAGCATAATTATTGAATTATCTCGTTTATTGTTAGTTTTACTACAAAAATGTCTCTATACAAAAATAGAGAGAATTGAATTCCACACAATTTTAGTTTCTTTCGTTTTTTTGCTGAAGTTAATATTTAAGGTAGTATGTATGCGATAATGGCGCGAGCGTAAGACCTGATTGATTTTGTAGCAATTGTTTTTGTTCAATATCTACGCCATTTTCAACTTAAATTGTTCCAAATATGATTTCCTACAATTTCTTTTTAAATTTTTTTTTCATGCGGTTGATATTTTCCGAGTTAAGTGGGAAAATAGTGAAAAGTGGTGGGGGGAGCATAATTACTGAATTGAATCTTTTTTCCGAGCTGCCCCAAATTTTATAATTCTATCCTTTAGGGGAGATCAATAGTAGTGTAAATTTAAAATCTCGACTGAATTCCGCGGTTGCATTAGCCGCCATATTGATTTTAAAGGAGAACCGTTGTTGCTTAATATCTCCGCCATTTTCAACTTTTCGACAAAAACGGTAGGAACTAAAATTGTTGGAAACGCAATTTCTTACAATTTCTTTTCCACAATTTTTTTATGCGATCAATATTTTCCGAGTTAAGGAGGAAAATAGTGGAAGCGGAGGGGAAGCATAATTATTGAATTGTCTCATTTATTATTAACTTTACGACATAATTGTACATAAACAAAAATAAAGAGAATTATATTTTATACAATTTTTGAAACTTCCAATGAAACACCAACCAAACTAAGTACATAAAAGACATAAATAATAACTTATATGCATTAAGTTCACTTAATTTTATTAACTAGCGGGTTTTATTGGTTGAATTTGTCTGCCGATAATTAAGTTTCATGTCAGCTAACACATTTTAATATTTCAACATTTTTTTTTTAATTTTGGACCCCGTTGGGGGAATTTTCCCATTCCCCCCCTTTTAGACCCGCCACTGGTTCTCCGAAAAATTGTAGTAAATCGTAATTGTAACAATTACACTCCTTACACTTTTTGTCGAAAAGTAGAAAATGCGGAAGATATTGAACAAAAACAATTGCTTTAAAATCAATCGGGTCTTACGCTCGCGCCTTTCCCTCATAAGTACTACCTTAAATATTGATTTTATCAAAAAAAAATGAAATAGATCAAAATTGTACAAAATTTAATTCTCTTCATTTTTGTATAGGTTAAAATTTGTTGTTAAAGTAATAATAAACGAGATAATTCAATAAATCAATAATTATGTTTTGACTGTCACTACTATTTTTCCCCATAACTCGGAAAATATGGACCGCACGAAAAAAATTATAATAAACGAAATTATAGATAATCGCTTTTTCAACAATTTCAGTTTGTATATGTTTTGTCGAAAAAATGAAAATGGCGGAGATATTGAGCAAAAACGGTTCTTGTTTAAAATCAAGATGGCGGCTAACGCAACGGTCAAATTCAGTCGAGATTTTAAATTTATACTACTATTGACCCCCCTAAAGATTAGAAAAATAAAATTTGGGGCAGCTCCTAATGCAAGGTCAAATGGTATCCCGACTGGGCTATTAGATTTTTAAAACATAATTTTATTTTTGCGACCCATTTGGTGCAACCAAACATCAGTTATAACCTAGAATTTAATGTGGTTATAATCAGTGTGATCTGAGAGATTAATATAAGCGTAGATATTTATTACTGAATCTCCCATAGCCTGTAATTGGTATTTGACCATTCTCATTTTAGATTATTTTAGCCATACTACCAAACCGGTTGCAAATTAATGGTATTCTACTATGTTTGTCATAGTAGTACTTGTGACCGAAAAGAGTTTGTTAGTGTATTGACTTATTGACCAGTTCAATCCGTGTATAAACGTGTGTGTTTTTTCCCTGGAAGCCGTCCGTTGTGATCCGGTCGTACTGCAGCCACTTGGCTTATTGTACATCCATTCCTTTATGAAACCCATTCCAGAATTCTGGAGCCCTGTACCAGCTTATTTCTGTACAGCCTTGCCTTACTCGCTGAAGCCAAAGATGCAATTAAATCACTAAAGAGAAATAAATCCCCAGGCATTGATTTAATACCATGTGAAATACTACAGTTACTAGGTGACAAAGGATTACATATCATCCATTCTATCTGTGTCGCTGTTTGGAATTCAGGAAAATGGCCATCTGATTGGTGTACCTCAATTTATATCCCACTACACAAAAAAAGGAACTACTACCAGATGTGAAAACTACCGCACACTGTCACTAATAACACATGCTAGTAAAAACTTGTTGCTTATCATCAAAACAGATTAAAAACCTATCTACATTACCACATACCTCAGGAACAAGCGGGGTTTGTAAAGGGTAAAGGTACAAGGGAGCAAATTCTGAACCTGAGACAACTCATTGAAAAGTCTAGAGAATTTCAAGTACCTATGATTATATGCTTCGTTGACTACCAAAAGGCATTTGATTGTGTAAGCTGGATAAATATGTGGTCAATTTTAATAGAAATGGGCGCACCAATGCACCTGGTGACACTTATTAAAAATCTGTACCAGTCTAATATGGCGACAGTACGACTAGATCAGAAGTTCTCAAACCAATTCAGGACCGAGAGAGGTGTTAGACAAGGATGCGTGTTGTCACCTGACTTATTTAACATTTATGGTGAACATGTCATGAGGATGGTTTTAGAAGGATGGGCCGGTGGAGTAACAGTAGCTGGTAGGAAAATCTCCAATTTAAGATTTGCTGATGACACTACACTTATAGCAGCAAATGAGCAAGAAATGTTTGATCTTCTGCGAAGAGTTGAGTACGAAAGCAATAAAGTTGGTCTGAAAATCAATAAAGATAATACAAAAATAATGGTGGTCGACAGTCGACACTATTCAACTGACCAACATGTTACAGGAATACCAGATAGTAAACACCTTTATCTATCTCGGGTCTAGTATAAACTGTAAAGCAGAAGTTCGGAGACGTATTGGTATGGCAAAAAATGCGATGAGTCGCCTAACTAAAGTTCGGAAAGACAGATCTATCTCTCAAAATATCAAGATGAGACTGGTAAATGCCCTTCTATTCTCAATATTTCTATACGGAGCAGAGACTTGAACTCTTCGCGCATGCGAGCGACAAAATATTGATGCATTTGAGATGTGGTGCTGGAGAAGAAAGCTGCGCATACCTTGGACAGCTCATAGGACAAACGTTTCCATTCTAAACCAACTCAATATTAAAAAAAGGCTGTCCACAATATGTCTGCAACGAATTCTGCAATTCTTTGGTCACGTGGTTCGCAGAGGTGACGACAGTTTGGAGAGATTAATTGTTTCTGGAAACGTTCCAAGGAGAAGATCAAGAGGACGATCACCAAATAGATGGTCTGGCCAAATAAAGCATTCAGCGGGAAACACATTCTGCGAAGCTCTTAGAGCAGCTGAAGATAGAGACCAATGGAGAAACATTGTTAGGAATATTAGAAGAAATCACGATCCTCAGTAATCGGGAAACGACCAGAGAGAGAGTACCAGCTTATACAGGTCTAGTGGGTGGGTGAAATATATATTTTGAGTCACTTCCATGTCCCCGAAAAGTGTTTGCAGCCTTCGATCCAATTGCTCAGAGTCATGCAAGATATGGTTACCTGTTTCAGGGTCTCTGTTACAGAGTCTGCAGCTCAAGTCTCGATGAAACAGCCCCATTGTAGGCAGGTGACCCTTAACTGGCGCATGCCCAGTGAGGAAACCTGTTATGACTCTGAGCTAACTCCTGCCTGTTTTCACCAGTAATTCAGCCCTACTAGCACATGTCCATCCATCCACTAAACGTGTGTGTGATGCATTGTGTATTAGTGAGACAAAACCCAAGTCAGTTTTGAAAAACAGGAACAATGTAAATAGTGAAGTAGAGGTCGGACAATATAAACTTAGATCACAACCTAAGACTAAAGACCTTCCTGATTGTTGTAAGTTTGAAATTTGAGATATTATTGTCTATAAAACACGTGAAAAGAACCTGTTTCTTCAGAAAAGGTGTTACACAAATCAAAAGACATTAATATTTTCGAAATTTTCAAGGCAATTCTGTGGATAATCTTTTTTCATACAGATTAGTTTTAAGTTCAAAATGAAAGACAATAAAAAAGCCTTATGTGACAGTAAAAGCTATACTTACTGCGCCTGAATTGTTTAGCTGAGAATTTTAAACCGACATCGACATATAACGACAGTGTCTACTGCTCGTCTGCTCGAAGTAGGAAGTGTGTATTGTAGAAATTAATTCGAAAATAGAACTCGAAATATTTTTAAAAAATTAATTAAATTTAAAGACAAATTAAGCATGTTACATTAATTGTAACATATACTTTAGTATGTTTACTGTATAAACTTACTGAGAACCTGTTAATAACGACAAACGGTAAATTATAAAAAGAAATAAAACAGGTGCTATCAGCTCCAGATTTTAATACATCTTCCGTTTCCCTTAGAACATAAACCCTCTTAGGTCCATTTACAATACGTCATAAACCTTTTATACCCGAAGTAAAGCGCCGACAGAAATCGTTTTTCAGGTCAGCCCACTAACCCTCTCCCATTGTTTCAAATATATTTACTTGAACCCTCGTATATTAATTCACTTCCACGTTTCTCCGAAGTCGAACCGCATCTACCGCAGCCCGAAAATGGAATGAAATGTACCCTTAGGGAAAAAGTGTCGGCCCGATAAAAGAACAAAGTGGTAATAGCAATAAGTCACCAGGTTTGCAGCCCGTTGCGGTCCATTGATCTAACACAATGGCCACCAATCTGGATCAGCATCGGCATCGGCTTTGGCGTGGCGTCGCGGCGTCGGTTCGTATACGTCAGGCGCCCGCTAAGAAATATACGTGGAAACAACTGGCGATCACATCAATGAGAAGATAACCTTCAAGGGAATTCATGACTTCCGAGATTAGATTTGAAATTGGTAAAAATATAAAAACTTGAGTTCATTTAATACGGGAAACAATTTAGGGAACGATTTATTTGTAAATTGCGAACGGTTTGATTAAAAACATTTATTGCTATACTTGATTTGTAAATGGATGATAGCACAGTTGTGGTGGCCGTAGATTACAGCTATTCTTCTTATGAAGGCTTTGGCGAATTATCTTAAGGCTGGCAAGATTCCAGTTGACCAGCTATGGAGAGAAAAATTAATCAGAGCACCAACGCTGGCTGGTCTGGAGTATTCATCTGAGAATCCCGCCAGCAGAAATTGAATACGTCGTAAACCGTACGGCTGAACCGGAAGAGATTTCGTGAAGGTAGTGGCGGCTCGTACCACTTTAAGAAGGTAGTGCCACAATTCGGGCAGCCGCCAAAATTTTTAGTGACGAATTCACGATATTGTCAAAAAGGTATACTCAAAACCAAAACAAAAATAAAAAAATAGGCGCGGATACTTTTACCTTATGTATCTTATGTATATTTACCTGAGGTGCCGAGGAATTGTCCAAAATTTATCAAAACAGTTCCGTAAATTAATTAATAATAAAAAACTCTCAACTTACCACCAGTATTTACTGCTGGTAGTACTTAAAGTTTTGTTATTACGATTTAGTCTCTATTTATAAAATTATAAAAATCATACTATTTCATTATTCACACAACATACACAAAGTTGTGTAATATCACTTTAAGTTTACGATATATGACTTTATTATCAATGACTTTATTATTAAAATTATCAATACCAGTTACAAAATACTTTTCTACAGAAAGCATACATACCTAAAGCACTCGTTCTTCTTTCATTGTATTTCTAAGAAATGTTTTAATTCGTTTTAACATCGAAAAACAGCGTTCTGCTTCAGATGTTGATATAGGAATGGTAACTAAAATACTTAAAAGTTTAATAGTTTCTTCAAATGTGCTTTATAAACCTTCCTGATTTAATAAAACCGATAGCGGAACAGCCCCAGAGCATTGATTAAAAACTAAACAGTTTTGGGTAGGTTATTAATCAATGCCCAGAGGTAGTACTTAATTCATCTCGCTAATACAGTACTTCTAATTAAGTTTTAAACCGAGTTTTGCCTTAAAATTAAAATTGTCTCCATGTTTCATTAAGAAATGATTCGGGGAACTGATGCTTATAAGCAGGAAACTTCTCCGGCATAAATAAATTAGAAGCAACTAAATGACCGGAGAAGGATTTGAAAAATCTGGAATTTTGAATATGAACCTGGAACCTGTAAGTGTTGTCTAATTCGGCGCTAAAATTGACCAGCTCCATATGCCTCTATTTTCTGCATTTTCTTTTTCGTCGTGACCTCTTAAAGCTAACAAAAGCTCCACAAAAAAAACGTTATAAAATTTGTAGTTTTTTTTTCTAACGAAAAACCACCAAAAAAGTTTTTTAAGATACTAATCTGATTCATTGTCACTTAATAAATTAAACTTAAGATAAGATTTATACTACACCCACGATCATGATGCACTAAAAGTTTAATTATAAATACAAAAACTTTTTAACAGAAAATAGGCATAATAAAAACGACAAGCCAGCATGTAAAGAAACTCAAAATAAATAGATATCCTCGTGCCCGGTACAAAGATTCTCATTTTAAGGTATACTAAATTATAGTCCAATATATTGTTATATTTCTATTTGATATGAAAATTAAATTTTGATAATTATAAACAGAATTCAATTTAATATAAAATATTTTCAATTTTCTCAACCACGGGCATATAAATTTAGAACAACCTGTATACAACAAATTGTTATATTTAATTTAAGAAGTGATTAAACGAAACTCGGGACAATGCGCTTAGAATGAACAAAGTGAATGGCGCGTACCATTGTCGTTGTTCGCGGAAGGTTCGATCATTAGCCTATGCTAAATAAGACTCAAGTGAAATCGATAATAGGTCATTATCGTTGTTCGCGGAAGGTTCGATCATTATATTTATTTATTTTATTTATTAAGCTCAACAGGCCGTGAAGGCCTAGGGCTGAAAGATTTAATTTTTCCTTACAATTACTATTACATATTTATATATAATGCTATATCCTATACTACTATAATATATACAATATTACATTTGTTTGTATAAAACACTTAATACTACACTTAACATTATAGTCTTTCCATACATTTCTTCACCACTTCCTTCCATTGTTTTCTGTCCAAAGCTTTTTCTTTCCAGTTTACAATATTACTTTGTTTTAAGTCTTCATATACGCTGTCCTTCCATCTCCTTCTTGGTCTTCCTATTCTTCTTTTTTGTATTGGCTTACGTAATAGAACCATTTTTGGCATTCTCGCCTTTCCCATTCTTTCTATGTGTCCTAAGTATCGGATTCTCTGTGCTTTGATTGCCGTCGTTATTTTTGGTTCATTATATAGTTCTTCAAGTTCCTTATTATTTCTTCTTCTCCATTGACCGTCTATTTTCACGCCTCCATATATTGCTCGTTGTATTTTCCTCTCCCATCTTTCTAAAAGGTCTATTTCTGATTTTTTAAGCACCCATGTTTCACATGCATATGTAGCTGTAGGTCTGATAACTGTTTTGTAGATTCTTATTTTTGTTTTTCTTGACACATCTTTGGATTTCATTAATGGACGCAATGCTCCATACTTTTTGTTTGCTTTTGCTATTCTTGCTTTTATTTCCCCTTCCCCATGTCCCTTTTCATCTACTTTTACACCCAGGTATGTAAATTCTGAAACTCTTTTAAATGCGCATACATTTTCTCCTTCTATCTCCAATGTGAAATTGTCTTCATTTTCTTTATCTGTTTCTCCCATTATCATGTATTTTGTCTTTTCCTTATTTATGAGAAGACCAAAAGGTTTGGCTTGTTTTATTATATTGCTCATTAATTTTGCTAGCTCTTTCTTACTTGTCGATAATAATGTTAGATCATCTGCGAATGCAATACATTGGTGGCCATTTTTAAAAATCGTTTCCTGTGTGCTTATTTTACTTTTCCTGATTATTCCTTCCAGTATTACATTAAAAAGAGTCGTTGATAGTGGGTCTCCTTGTCTTAATCCTTCCTTTGTTTCAAAATTATTTGATTTATGTCCCTTCCATGCTATTTCGTTTGTGGAGTTATCCATAGTCATCTTTACCATCCTGACGATTTTACTTGGTATGCCCATTTCTTTCATTAGTGCGTACATCTGTTGCCGCTTTACCGTATCATAGGCCTGTTTAAAGTCGACGAACAGGACGTATACTGCTATTTTATGTTCGTAGCACGTAGTTTGGATTTCTTTTAACGCAAATATTTGGTCTGTCGTCGACCTATTACTTCTGAATCCTGCCTGATATTCGCCCAATATCTTTTCCGTGTATTGATTCAGCTTTTTTCTTAAGATGTTTGTCAATATTTTGTACACGACTTCTAGCAACGCGATACCTCTATAATTTTCACATCTCATTTTATCACCTTTTTTATGTATGGGGCATATCCTTGCCCTGGTCCATTCTCCTGGCATTCTTTCTGTTTCCCATATACTTTTTATCAGGCTATGTATCTCCTTGTGTAGTCTTTTTCCTCCTGCCTTTATCATTTCCGCCGATATTTCCGTTATTCCTGGGCTTTTATTGTTTTTTAGCCCTCTTATTTCATTTTCTATTTCTTCCCTCGTAGGTGTTTCTATTACTATATGGTCATCTTCAATTTCCTGGATTGTTCCCCTTTCTTCTTCGTTTTTGTTTAAAAGTTGTGTAAAATAAGTTTGCCAATTTCTCATTATTTCCCCGGGTTCATTTATTAATATTCCTTCCTCATTTTTCATATATGGGTTATGTTTCTGATATCCCCTTTCCATTTTTCTTGTTTCCTGGTAAAAGGATCTTATTTCCTTTTTTTGGAATTTTTCCTCTATCACTTTGAGTTTTTCTTCGTTGTATTTTCTTTTTTTATTTCTGCATGTTCTCTTCATAATTCTCTTCAATTCTCTATATTCTTGTGTGTTAATGTCACTATTATTTCTTAAGTTTTTTATTCTTATTTTTCTAATTTCTTCTGCTATTTTTTGACATTCCTCATCATACCATTCTTTTGCTTTTTGTTTTCTATTACCTTTAATTAATATTTCTTTACTGGTGTTTAAAACTGCTTCTTTTATGCTTTCCCACTTTTCTTCCAGGTCTAGTGTTTCTGGTTCTTCGTTTAGTCTGCTGGTTATTTGTTGTTCGTACTTCTTCTGTGTCATATTATCTTTTAGTATTGCTGTGTTGAATTGTTTTTTGATTTCTTTGTCCCTTTGATTGTCTTTCTTTATATTAGCATTTATTCTATAGGCTGCTCTTACCAAAAAGTGATCTGAGTCACATTCCGCTCCTCTCATACTTTTTATATTTATTATATTATGGGCGTGCTTCTTCTCTATTAATATGTGGTCTATTTGATTTATTGTCCTTTTGTCAGGGGAAATCCACGTTCCTTTATGTATATCTTTTCTGCGTTGGTATGTGCTTTTTATTACCATTTGTCTTTCTGTGGCAAAACCTATAATTCGTTGACCATTATCATTTGATACATCGTGTTTACTGTATTTTCCTGTTATATTTTCATATATATTATCTTTTCCCACTTTAGCATTGCAGTCTCCCATTACTATTTTGATATCAAATGCTGGTAATCTGTCATATTCTCTCTCTAGTTGCTCATAGTATGCATCTTTGTCTTCTTCGGTGGCGTCTTCTATTGGTGCATGTACATTTATTATGCTTATGTTTCGTTGATTCCCTTTTAACCTGATTGTGCACATTCTATCTGATATCGGCTTGAAATTCATCACTCTGGTTTTCCATCTTTTCTGTATGATAAAGCCTGTTCCTAGCAATCTGTTATTCCCCCCACTTTTAAAAAATACTATATCATCTATTTCTACTATTTCTGTGTCTAATTGTTTTGTTTCTTGTAAAGCTAATATATCTATTTCATATCTTTTTGTTTCTCTAATTAATTCTTTAAGTTTTCCCGTTTCATAAGTGCCTCTTACGTTCCATGTTCCCAAATTAGTTTTCATTTTCTTGTTTTTAATCCCAATCGTCTCCTTGTCCATTGCCGTTGTTGCTACCGTTTCATTTACGTCGTTTAGTTTTTTTGGTTTCTGTTTTGGTTTTCTATTTTTAAGAGTTGTTGCTGATGTTTATTCCATGTCCATACCTCCTCATTTATTTTTATTTTTTGAAATCCTACCTTGACGTTTTTTCCTTCCAATTTAGCCTCTTTTGCCTTCGTTCTGATTTTACCCTGTATCATCCGTTCATTTTTGTCCATGTCGTCATTAATATATATTTCTTTTCCCTTTATGTCTCTCAATTTGCCTTTATTTTTCATAATTTCTTCTTTGTCCGTTGCATTTTCGAGCTCAATCAAGCAGGATTTACTTCCAATTTTTCTTGCGCTTTTTATTTTTGTCTCAACTTTTAGTGCATTGCATAAAAAATCTTGGACGTTATCTTTTGTTATGTTTTGATCGTAGGTATCCATATCTACTCCCTGCAGTATTATATTATTTCGTCTTTTGTCCTTTTCCATTCTGTCTATTTTATTTTCCAATTCTTCCACTTTTTGTTGGGTTTCTCTGTTTTCCTGTTTCAGCTTTTCATTTTCTTGTCTGAGTTCCTTCATTTCCGCTCTGTACTCTTTTTGCTCTTCTCTTAGTTCCCTTATTTCCATTGTGATAATATTTAGGCTCTCCAATATTTTTTCTAGTTGCCTATCATTCCCAGGCGACCGATGTACTTTTCTACTTCTGCTATCGTCTGCCTCATCGTCCGATTCATCTCCTCTTTTTCTTGTCTTTTCGTCCACACTATACTCGTTCTCAGCCATTTTGTACGTAGCGTTAACTGGGCACACCCGTTTCAACCACGAGGAGGTATGCCCAATTATCCACGCACCAAAATTGCTTTTGTTTTTCGGCAGGTGTTTCTATTTTTTTTAAATCCGGCAACACCGCTTGAAATTTGACCAGCGTTCGCCAGTGTTTATAAGCTTATCTGTTAGCTGTTAACCTCACTTTTATTTGTCCGTTTAGTATTTTATACTATTTTTTACCGTTTTTACTTATATTATTCTTGCATTAGGTAGGGCACAGTTTATACCTTACCTTTTTCACTCACTCAGCATTCAATGTTCGCTGCACCACGCGAAAATCGGGTAAAATGCAGGCGAAAATTAAAACACTTTGTTTTCTATCTAATGCCACGTTGCACCAGAAAAAGGTCAGTCTCATTTGTTTGGACATGAATGTATGGGTTTTTCGTATTAAATACCACATTTAAAATTGAAGAAACATAATCAATAATATCAGAAAAGCTTCATCAAACTTAAATAGAATTGTTGCTAATAAATCATAATAGTTAAATGTTAATAAAAACTGTCAATTGGAAACCAAAAGGAAATAAGATTCCCATGTGTAAATGTTATGTTTAAGAATAATAAGATATAGCAAATATTAAGCAGTGATTGCCATTTAAATAAAATAAACAATATTTTGATTACAATTGTAACCCATATGTGTTATTATTTTACTCTTTTCTTTCCTATCCCGATTAGGAACCATTGAGAAATACTTAGAAGCCACGTAAGTAAGTAATTAATTTTATAAAAAGCCCTGAGATTGAAAACATATTGATATGTGATCTGGTAAATTAATTAGATTATTATTAATGCATTGATTAAATTAAATGACATATAAAAATATTATCTCATATCAATAATCAAGATCACATCAACTGTCGTCCAACGTGGAAAGCATGGAAAAGTATTTCTAGTGGCAAATTTGAAGGATAGAAAGAGTAAAGCAGGTATTTGAAAATTTATATGCCTGTGGTAAAAAGTGAGATACTTACATTTGATAACATAAAATTTTAGATCTCTTTAGGTACAAATTTTACATAACTGATTTAATATTTTATTTTTACGATATTTACATTTGATATATTTATTGACAATTTATAATATTTGGGTGAGAAAAAGTCGTCTTGGTAACATACTAGTAAAATTTCATATTTGGCGGGGACAGTACTTCTTGAAAACAAATGTCTGTGACAAGAAGCTAAAGCAAAGACAACAAAAAACAAAAAGAACATTCAGACCAAGAAGATATTTTAGACACGACAATCATGGCATCAGAACAGCAAGAATTATCTCAGGAATAGATAAATTATTACAACTAATGCAACTCCAGTCACAAAAAATGGATAAAGTGGATCAAAAAATGGAAGAATCACAACAAAAACTGGATAAAAACCAGGAAGAAACATCAAAGAAAATGGATGAAACAAAAAGAATAATGCAAGAAAATCAGAAGGAAACAAAACAAGCCATAGAAGAGAATCACGTTTAAGAGAAAGAAAATCAAGAAGGTCGCGAGAAGATTACAGGCCCCGAGAAACACAGGATTACAGAGATAGAAATCAAAATAGGAGGGACTATACAAGACGAGATTTTAATCCCAGAAGGGAAAACGAAAATAGAGACAACGGAAGAGGAAATTATGAACAAAGAAATAGGCAATGGAATGAGGACAGAAATCGAGAATACCAGAATAGAAACACCACACTCGCAAATCAAGAAAACAGAAATAATGGTAGACAAAATGAACAGGGATATCGAGAAAACCGAAACAGATCCGACAGACCAAGAGAAAATAGAAGAGAAGTAAATAATACCCAGACAGATGAATATGACGGAGAGATACATTATGACGAAAATATAAACAACGATGAGCAACCGGCGTCTTTTCACGACGGCGCTCACTAAAAACCAAAAATCAAACAGGAATCTTTTGTAACCCCAAGGAGTTTATTAAATTGGCAAGAAACAACGAAAAGAAAAATGAAGTTAATTTAAAATTTGTGGATGGATTT
The DNA here is from genome assembly GCF_917563875.1 of Diabrotica virgifera virgifera. Lineage (NCBI taxonomy): Eukaryota > Metazoa > Arthropoda > Insecta > Coleoptera > Chrysomelidae > Diabrotica > Diabrotica virgifera. Next base: position 63,172,092 of record NC_065444.1, on the reverse strand, counting down.
ATCAACGAGAAACCAATTAAAATTATGATACGACACTGGATCTGAAATAACATTGGTCAACAGAAAACTAATAGAAGAAGTTAACTTAACAAATTTAATTTACAAAATACCTAGGGTAACTTTAGTGGGCGCAAACAAACGGACATTGGCAACTATAAATGAAGGCATACGAGTAATGGTACGACTGGGTAAGAAGATGTATGCACTACAATGTGTAATAATGCCAAACATGTCACATGACATGATAGTAGGAGTTGACGAATTGGCAGAAAAACATGTAGTGATAGATTTTAAAAATAATACGATGAATCTAACAGAAGAAAAAGAAGAAGAACAGGACAAGGAACAGGAGAAACAAAATACGGACGAATCAGGTAAAGAACAAACAGTGGAAATGAATTTGGCAACGAAGCAAGGACAAAGAAGAAAAGGGAGAAAAAGTCAGAAAAAGACAAAAGAAAATGAAACCTGTGGCTCCTCAAAAGAAGAGTTGAGCCCAGAAGAAGAAAAATTGAGAGTATCAAAAGCAAAAGAAAACTGGGATTCCTCAAAAGAAGAGATGAGCTCAGGAGAAGAAGAAATAAAGCTAACAAATGAAAGCGAAAAAGATATAATCGAAACAGTGGCATTTGAAGAGGAGGCATATGAAAACGAGGATGCAGAATGCACGGTAAAAGTATGTGAAAAATCTGAGGAAAAAGACAGAAGATTGATATGGGAAAAAGGGAAAGACAACATAATAGCCGACACTCTAACACAGGATGAGGACACTGAAAATAAGGAAACAATTACTCTACAGGTGGGACTAATTAGAGTAATACAAGAAGAAGGGGTATAAGACGTAGATTAAAGTAAGGAAATATACAGGGAGTTGGTTTTGCCTCGAGAAAATTTATTTAAAATTGCAGATAAATTTTATCGAATACAAGGCGGGGATTTGTTATATTTCTATTTGATATGAAAATTAAATTTTGATAATTATAAACAGAATTCAATTTAATATAAAATATTTTCAATTTTCTCAACCACGGGCATATAAATTTAGAACAACCTGTATACAACAAATTGTTATATTTAATTTAAGAAGTGATTAAACGAAACTCGGGACAATGCGCTTAGAATGAACAAAGTGAATGGCGCGTACCATTGTCGTTGTTCGCGGAAGGTTCGATCATTAGCCTATGCTAAATAAGACTCAAGTGAAATCGATAATAGGTCATTATCGTTGTTCGCGGAAGGTTCGATCATTAGCCGATGCTAAATAAGACTTAGTGGAAGTAGATAATAGATCATTAAATTTTGTAATTAGTAGAAAGTAATTTTAGAATGGGAATTAACTATTTTTCTTTTGAAATCCATTAAGCATATTTAGAAAGATTAAAAATTGGTTTTGAGGAATACTGCGAATGAGAGTTGGTGGTGGAAGTTTGATTTGTGAATCTGGAAGGGATATTTAGAAAGTAGGGGAATGAATGACAAATATAGATCAGAATGTTTTGAGCTGTCGAGAAGTGAAGTCCAGTAGTAGACGGTAGTGTACGGAGAGTGAGAAAGCCGGTGTAGTTCCGTGAGTGTGGAGTATCTATAGTGGAACGAGAGGTAGGCCAGGTTGAGAGTAAAAGAACCTCCTTGAGCCAAGAGTTCCCGGTAGCTGATTGCAGTTTCGAAAAAGGTAGAACACAGCATCACGACAGAAGCAGGAAGCGAGAGCTATACGAGCTAGTTTCAAAGGAGAACATTACTGGAAGCCAGGACGAGGTTTTGATTGCAGCCAAGGATAGCAGGAAACGGGTCTTGTGTGAAGACATTCTCAGTTCACCAGAAAAAGGTCAGTCTCATTTGTTTGGACATGAATGTATGGGTTTTTCGTATTAAATACCACATTTAAAATTGAAGAAACATAATCAATAATATCAGAAAAGGTTCATCAAACTTAAATAGAATTGTTGCTAATAAATCATAATAGTTAAATGTTAATAAAAACTGTCAATTGGAAACCAAAAGGAAATAAGATTCCCATGTGTAAATGTTATGTTTAAGAATAATAAGATATAGCAAATATTAAGCAGTGATTGCCATTTAAATAAAATAAACAATATTTTGATTACAATTGTAACCCATATGTGTTATTATTTTACTCTTTTCTTTCCTATCCCGATTAGGAACCATTGAGAAATACTTAGAAGCCACGTAAGTAAGTAATTAATTTTATAAAAAGCCCTGAGGTTGAAAACATATTGATATGTGATCTGGTAAATTAATTAGATTATTATTAATGCATTGATTAAATTAAATGACATATAAAAATATTATCTCATATCAATAATCAAGATCACATCAATATATAGCCCTTTCTCTGTCACTTACGTATAATGCTCGTAAAATCTTTCTCTTTTTAGGCGTGCCAGTACCGATGTTGGCACAATATTCTCCTGTCGAATAATCTCCGCTGTAAGTGGCAGCGATTGTACTACGCTACACAGTTGCCAGATTTGATATAATTTATGAAGATATAAAGAAATACACACAAAAAAATTCACAGGCATTAAAATGTTTTGAAGATAAAAAATATGTTTCTGCATAGTTAGCAAGGTAGTGCCGTGGCTCTATAGCACTACCTCACGGGCCGCCACTGCGTGAAGGCCGTTCAGTTGCGCACCAAGAATCTACCGACTTCCGGATTCATGTCCAATCCGGCTAAACAACGATTCTGCAGAGAATGATGCAACAGGGTAGAGTCCTTATCACATGTCTTGCAACAATGTCCCGTGGTTCACTGGGAGAGGATAAGGCACCATAATGGAATAGCGAAAAAGATCGGTGATCACTGTCGGGATAAACAATGGTCTGTCGAGATGGAGACGGGAGTGCGTCACCGTGATGGACAAGTCTTCAAACAGGATGTTGCCGTCCGTCAGGGGGACGTAATCACGGTGGTTGATGTACAGGTAAGCTGGGAAGGATCAAATATCACCTTACCTGAATCGTATCAAAACAAGTGGCTCTTCTATGACAACCAGAGGTTCCGGGAGTCCGCCGTTGCGCGTTGACCGGGCACCACCATCCAGGTACTGCCTATAGTGCCTGGAGCTAAGTGTGTCTCGGTATGTCTGGATGAGGTGTAACGATACCGTTTCGGAAATTTTGAAGATACCGCAGTACCTTAAGAACAGCTGCGTGCATTTATGCCTGAGGTGGATTGCTTCGATACATTCAGCTTTTTGACGAAAGGTTTGGAGGAGAAGGTAATCCCTTCTCCTTCTAGTGTGCTACTTTTTTTTATAAACAAATCGTGTTTTTTTCAATTATTGTTCTAAAACTCCAAAGATTTTAACTTTACACCAAAAACACCCAAATAAAAATTCATCGTAATTAAATTCTACATAGAGACATGTTTTTCACGATTTACTTAGACGAAAACTTTCCTCGGAAAATGCGGGGTTTTCCAAGAAAATCTTTAATTTTCAACTTAAATTTTAGGTCAGTAATTATTTATCAATAATTAAATAAATTAATGACATAAAAGCACTTTTGGTATAGATTATATTTCCAGAAGTCAATGGAAATTGAATGAATAGTTTAGCAACAATTAAATTGTTAATTAACAATTTACAGTCGCTATAATAACCATAATAATTACAGTCGGAAAAATGAAAGAATACCCATGAACGAACATATAAAACACGCTGTATTTTCCTGTCACCGTGTCACAAAGAAAATTGTCCAGTGCAAGTACATGTAACAATAATTATTACATGTACTTGCGCTGGTCAATTTTTTGTGTGACACGGTGACAGGAAAATACAGCGTGTTATGATATATAGGAATAGCTATGATTTTTGTATAAAAATTAAAAACCATTAAATTATATGAAAATAACTTATGAAAAAGGCATTGGAAAGAACGTGGCAGGGCGCTTCATTTAAACGAAAACACGTTTAATTACGATGAGTGGTTCCTGAGATACAACCGGTCAAAGTATACCGCTATGTACGGCGAAGATATAAACAATCGGATGGTAATTTTCGAACCATCACCTTTTTGATTTGGTACTCTTTCTCCACACAAATTTTCATGTCTTTAAAATACTCATAACATATATTCTAATAATAAAAACTATCGGTATTACGAGTGAAAAATTCCAAAAATACCAAAATTCCAATAAAAAATTAGGTTGGAGAAGATTGAATCTCATCTCTCGCATGGCGCGAAAAACGTTTATTCGATGAAGACGTGCCAGGCTTTTCTTTGACGAATGTGTTAGATTTTTTCAATTTTTTTTTATTTTTTGTTTTTTAGTTGATTTTTTTATAATATGTTTAATTTTAGTAACTCGTAACTAAAGAAAAGCGTTTCTTAAAAATATATTTTTGCATATTTTTTTATTCTATTTCGCATCACGCACCGTTGGAATTCTTCATTATAATCGTAACAATAGTATGGGTGATTTGTATTTTATTACTACGACATATTTCTCCTGAATATTCCCTAACTTATTCTTTGATAGCACCAAAGTAGATTTAAATGCATGTTCTGTTTGAACATCTAAATCAATAGCTATAAAACGCTACCACAAACTTTATTGTAGGATATTTACAGTGTACACGCTACAAGCCCTCGACTGGATTGGATGGAACAAACCCTTGTTATTTACAGCTCTTTGTCATTTTGAATTCATTCAAAGTTTAACAATTGAAACCTCTCGATCTACCTCGACTGATGTTGAATGCAGTTTCATTTTACTGACGTTCGCTGCATGAACAATTTCGTCAAATTCATTGCATACAAACATTTCTTGGGGTTGAAGCCGTGTCATTTGGACGAATTCTATTTTGTTCTGAGCGGTACAAATGAAATGCCATTCACAACGGGGAAGCATGAAAAGACTTGAACTGTCAGAGAATAATGTATGTTTATGAATAAGTAAGTAAATATTTAATACAAAAAGTCATACAAAATTATGAGAGGAATATAAATTATTTTGTAGCAACTTTCCATTCAAATCAGATATTTGTATACACTTTGAGTAAACGATTTTCACGAAAAAACTCTAATAGTAGTGTACTGATTATCTTCTTATTTTTCCTTAGTTTTTCCCTTTTCAGGAGTGGCTGTTACTTACTCTTCTTCGCCACTCATTTATGTCTTTGTTCCTGTCTTCTTACCTCTCTTTCCATCAACTTCTAACAGCTTTATCCTTCGTAGAACATAGTTTTCATATCTACCTTTGACGTGACCAATCCATTGCAGTCTTTGGTTTTGGATCTTTTTCGAGACTTATCCCTTCTAGTCTTACCAAACATCCACCGTAATATTTTCATTTCAGCCAGCTCCATCTTCTTTTCCGGAATCTTCTTTACAGGCCACACTTCACGCGCCGTAGACTAACGCAGGCCTTACCAAATGCTTGTATGTCTTCTTTCCAGATCTTCCCTGATTTTTCGATCAAACAGTACTCCGCTCATTCCCTCCCAGTTAAACCAGACCCTGTATTTGTGTGCAATGTGATCTCTCTCTCTCTCTCTCTCTCTCTCTCTCTCTCTCTCTCTCTCTCTCTCTCTCTCTCGCTCTCTCTCTCTCTCTCTCGCTCTCTCTCGCTCTCTCTCTCTCTCGCTCTCTGTCTCTCTCTCTCACTCACTCTCTCTCTCTCTCTCTCACTCACTCTGTCTCTCTCTCTCTTATGGCGCTACAGCCCAAGTCGGGCCCTGACCTCCCCCAGCATCCCCCTCCAAGTATCTCTATTATCCACCCTCAATATCTCTTTAGCATCGGTTCTCAATTCGTCTATCCACCTATACCTTGGTCTTCCTATTGGCCGACGTCCCACCATAGTTCCGCTAAGAGTTCTATTAGGTGTTCTGTCGTTATCCGTTCTTATAAGGTGTCCTGCCCCAAATTTTCGATCTAGTGTCCCATTTTCCTCTCTATCTGGTTGTGATGGACAAAGTTCGGCCAATAGATTCGATGGATATGTTACTAGGCAGAGTGTAAGATGCTGGTAGAGGGTAGTGATGTTGATTATAGTTACTTTCGAGTATTCGTTACAAATTGTATAAAATAATCATTTACAGTATTCGTTAATTTGATTACTATGGTTACTTTTGTTACTTTTGTATTTGAGTACTGGTAATCATATCGAGAATCGTATTTCTCAGTAGGTAGGTATTTTGTATAGGTATTCAGATATAACAACGACCTTCACCGATCTGTTTACGGGATAAAAATGATTTGATTACTATGATTACTTTTGTTACTTTTGTAGTTGAGTACCGGTAATCATATCGAGAATCGTATTTTGTATAGGTATAGATATAGATCTAGATAAAAATATAGGGTTCTCACATTCGATCTTTGTTAATGGCATATATTTTTTATGTATATATTTTACGTATACCATTATACCTCCCTCTGTTTCATCTTCTATCTTCTCCTCACCCTCACACCTTTAAAACGCTTCATACCGATAACGATATTCGATAACACTCGTAAAATACCGGTCCCGTCTGTTACTCGCTGGGATACGATTGGTAAAAAGTAATCAACTGTACTGGTTGTAGATACAATATTCGTTACTCGCTCTGATACGATTGTTAGGAAGTAACGAAGTAATCAGAGTAATCAAAGTAATCAAAGTAGATACAATAGTCGTTACTCGCTCTGATATGATTGATACGAAGTAACAAAGTAATCAGAGTAATCAAAGTAACGATTTGCCTGTCTGTATAGTAATCGTTACTTTCGGTATTCGTAAGTAACGAGTATTTTGTAACGAATAGACACTTTTTCAACATCTCTAGTAGAGGGGTCTCAAGTATGATTGTAAGCTGCAGTATAAATGATACTGTGAGTGATATTCGATTTTGTTTCCTTGTAGATTGTCATCAAAATACACAAAATTTTACTCAAGTTAGCAACGGAGTGATAAAGATTAGCTCACCAACTTTGCTGGACCTAGTTAGTAAACTTTGGTTTTTGGCAATTAAAATTGTAACGTTTCTAACGACCGGTAGGTTAAGTTAGATTCAAATAATCTAAATGAGTTGTATTTAAATCTCAACTTGCGTGAAGTGACGGCTCGTGGCTTTAGGGACAGGGTCGGCAACGTTTTGTCTCCTCAGATAGGTATGCCATCTAATTAAAAAGCTTCAATTTCATAGAAGATTTTTGGTTTTTTTTATTTTTTTTTTTGTTTTTTTTTTTATTTTTTATTTTATTTTTTTTTTGTTTTTTCCTATAAATTTAGAACCTAAACCTGTTTATAAATTAACTCGAGTCTATGTTGTTTCGAAGTAGCAAAATGGGTTATAACGTCATTGTAAAATTTATTATTGTTTTGGAGAGATTTTAAAAGTTTTTATTTACTACATGTCATATTATGTATAAGTTTTTAGTTTACAGTTATTTTATCTGTTCATCATAGATAAAATATTGTATGAAACTGTGCGTGAAGTACTTTTTGCGAACTGTGCGTTCGCAAAAAGCATACTTCACGAACTGTTTCATAAATAACTATTTTCTATTGACATTTGAGACAAGTTTCACATTCTCTCTTGTTTCATGGTGTTTCGAAAATACGTTTTGACTCTTTTGAGACAAGAGAAATTTTTCATTTGAGGCAGAATTTGCCTATATTTGAGCACAATAATTTATTAATCTCGGAACAGTTTGTTGTACCTAATGAATTGCAGTATATAAAATTATACATATTTTATAACTTATCCCACCTTCCGAAAATATTTGCATCAGCAAAAAAAAACTGTTAATCAATTTTCTTATTTTATTTGATTAAAGAATGATGGATAATTTTTAATGAACTTGTCTAATAGATATTTTGAAAATTCTTTGGCGTAACTTTTAAATTTTAAATCGTCAAAGAGGTCAATGACTTATAACAGTGAGTAAATAATAGTTTTGCCTGGTGCAATAGTTTTAACTTTTGCCTGGAGACCGTACAATTCACCGGACATCAATGCAGCGTCGTCATAAATTTGCCTTACCAATTTATTTTTGATATCAAAAAATTTTAATCTGTCCTTTAAAACACCGAAAATATATTCTGTCTCATGGCTTCTACTCACGTCTGAAAACCTAAAAACCTCTTATAAATATTAGACGTAACGCATATCGAAGAAAAATTGACACTTGTGAATGACATGTTACCTCTATCAGTAGTTTCGTCTACTTCTATCGAAAAGGATCAAATTGTAACTACTAATAATTGATTCTTTCATTCTGTGCTGATTTAGGTACGCCGCTAAATGTCTTCGAGTCAGAAAGTAAATTAGAAAATTCCAGATCGTATTTCTTAAACAATTTTATTTGTTCTCTATAATTAACTTGATGTAACGAATGCTCCGATTCATCCTGTCCCCTAAATGGTAATTCCTAACAACTTAAAAAAATTACAATATCAATAATTAAACGACGTAAAACTACTTACCTTTTTCATAATTTTATCCCAGGCGCGCCAGCAAGGTACGTGGCGAGGTACGTGCCTTGCTGCCGTTTGTAGATCACCGCTTGGCAGATTGGTATCTGCCGTACTTGCCATTCAAATAAATACGGGGAGTGTATAATCGGTTGCCTATCGGCTAATATTCCATAGCTTCTTATTACAAGCAAATCGTCAATCTGGGGACGGCTTGCCGGAGCAGGCCTTATAAGAATTCACACAATCGCAATCGGGTGCATGGCTACAGGATCATTAATTTGAAAAGTCTTTTACGCACAAGCGCAGAGGGATCACTTAACGTATAGGGTCGACCGAAATATTTTAAAAACAATGAATACAATTTAGTCTGTATTATCTCACATACATTTTTTTTTATTTCACAAAGACGAATATCACCAACTCTGATTAAATTAAATATTTAAAAAAATCTATAATATGTCCATAAATGTGTGGGTCGGCACTGCCGACCCTGACCAGCCGTCACTGCTTGCGTGAGATATGTTTTTTTGAATTAAAAGAACATTACACCAATTTTCTAAACAATTGTCTATTACACTTGAGTCCAGGGCACTTTACCCGTGCGTCATTAATACCTAGCGAGATAGAACACATACTTTTTATCTAGCATCATTCTTTTCCACGGATGAAACTAAAGACAAACCAGCTGCCGCCTGTTATTAAGTAAAAACACATGTTATTTTTATGAACGCTTTATTCTCAGTATATTGAAAAGAGATAGGTACAAAAAAAAGCTTAGGAATGTTTTCAGATTTTAAGTACATTGTGACGTTTCTGGTTTGTTTACTTTTGTGGCTGTCAGTCTGTTGAATTTTTTGCTGTTTTTTTTTGTCGAATTTTTGCATTTTGAAGTTTTTTATATTACACATACAGTTTTTTTCACAACTAATTTTATATTGGAGTTTGAAATTTTATGGTAAGTATTTTATTTTGTTAAGAAGGTTTTGTTAAGTGACAGTTAAGGAATAAGAATATAAGGTTGTGTTAAGTTTCCACAAAAATGTATGAAATGACAAAAAGAAAATATGTTATTGATTTTTTTGTAAATTGTTTATTTATTTATTAATCCCTAATGATATTAAAATAATTTATTAAGCTACTTCAAATGTAGCTGTAATTCGGTGCCAAAATTTTAAAGCAAAACTTACATTGGCATTTTATTTATTTGATAACGTCAAATTTTGCAAACTGGCAACAGTTGGCAATGGATAGGACTGACTGGCGTAATAGACTTGGGAAGGTCGAGGCTCTTTCATAGGGCTGTAGCACCATTGATGATGATGAAGATCGGAGCAGTACTACTACTGTCACTTGCTGTTGCGTTTAGTAAATTTCCGACTTATTTCGTGTGCTGACGCACGGGTAAAGAACACTGGACTCAAGTGTAGCTGTTGGTCTTTAAAGTATGGCAGATATTATAAAGTTTCTAGCCAAGAGTCTAGCATGCTCGTTAGGATAAATCTGATCTATATTCATTTCTTGTAGTTCCAACCTTGTAGAAATCTAAATCTGAAAAAACTATACATATTTACATTTGACTACATTTCCATGACCTTTTCACCACAGATAAACTAATTCGACTACTTCACTGTTTCCAATCGATATTTCGGTATTTTAGTTTAGTAATCTTGTAGGTATTAGATGTTTAGAATAACAGACAATAATTGGAGGGGGCTTGGGGATAACCAATAATAGTAGAACTTCAATTTCCGTTATTGTCTGACTTAGGTACTTTGAATAATTTATTAGCCTCTATATCGACCGCAACTACTGAAATGACAAGCTGGAATTCTGATATTTAGCCCAATCAAGGAACACAAAACTTTACGAAAACCCCCAAAAAAATAAAGGAAGGATGAAAATTTGGGAATATGTAGTTGAAATTGTTTATTATTATATAAGGAAAAGTTTAAAATTCTACATCCCCTTCATTAAAAAAAGAATGTGTGTGTACTTTGTACGCACGTAAGAAGTTATACTTCTATTATATGATTATATGATTATATGATTATAAACGAAATTAATATACTTTTTATTTATTTAAATATTAAATTAATTTATACTTAATACTTCTCAAACATTTTTATTAAAACAGTGCCAAAAATTAAAATAATAAAAAAATAAAACACACACAAACACATTAAAAATGCCACAAATGATTTCTGAACATTAATTGTCGGAAAATTTTTTAACTAAATACGTATTTTCTGAAAATAAAATTATATAATAAATATACTTACAATCATAAAATGTATAAAAAAAAATAAAAAAATAAAAGTTTCTATTGGGATTCGAACCAACTTACCACGCGGCTGGTATTTGCGTTGTATTGGGATTCACCCGCATTAAAACTGCGCTACAGACACAGCTTGTCATTATGTGCGAAGATCGTCTAACTAAACAGATTAACCTTTTGACATTTTTAACTTATGTAAATCAAATTATTTTGATTTTGAATTGAAATGATTTAGAATTGAAAAAATACAACAAAACATAGGGTAAGAAGACAATATATTAGGTGAATATTAAGGTGTAAAATAAAATTATTACATACTACTTATGTATTTTGGTAGGTTCAAGGTAGGTATCGGAGCCCGTATAACGACTAATAAATTTCGCAATCAATTGCGTCGTGCGAAGTGGCTATGTTCAAATATCATAACAAAATTTGATCAACTATTTATAAAACACTTACCAGTGAAAGATTATTTAGCTTTGAATAAGCGAGATCTGCGGCACTCATACTAGGCACAGTTTGATGAGCTTTCACATTGGAATGCAACAATCATTTCTTCTATGTAAATAAGTCCAAAAATATAATATGAAAACTATTTAAAAAGGCAGTATAACCATAACCATTAACTAACTTTTTGTTTGTTGTTTCTCTTCCTACAAATTTTAAAACGCAACAAGCATACATTATAACCAAACCATGCACAGTCCCACAGCTGCCATATTGGATAATTTTTGTCATGTCATTTGAACATCCAATCAGAACAAAGTTATAATGCGCATGCGCCCGGTCGCTAGGTTTTCCCATATAAAATTTCACCGTCATTACGCCCGTAAAGAAGTATAACTTCAAAAAAATGGAGGGGATGTAGAATTGGGGATGAGAAAACAAAATAAATGTTATTTCTTTTTATTACAACCATAAGATAGCTTAATTGCTCTTCTTTCCTGTCCAATTTAACAAATTTCATTTGATCTATTAGTTAAAGATTTACATTAAAATAACTCAACCGTACACTTCTCCGAACGCTAGTTTACAGTGCGCCAATGTTGTGAGAAGGATGACTTTAGCGTTATAAATAAAAAATTATAGAAGCTATAGCTTTAATTTTAGAAAAATCTTCATATAAGGTTTTTTTTTGTAAAATTTTCTAAATTTTTCAATGGTTAAGTCAGTTCTATCAAATACCAAAAGTTCTATCTTGTTTGATTTTTTCCGAAGTAAAAATCTATATGCCCTCCCCTAACGTGGATATCCACATGGATCCTGTACTATTTAGTGTTAATTTTTTAAAGATTTTTGCTTCACATTTTAAACCTTTAAATAATACATAATCTTGTTCGTGTAGTATATCAGCCATGATGAATATTTATTGACTTTGCCCATCGCTAAATTTAATTCTCGTCAAAGTGCATTGGATAGTAATGGCTTATTTACACTAAACTAATGGGATTGCATTCAAATTATGTAACCCGGGGATTGCAAGATGCTTACATTAATAGCCCATCGCTTGCTGATGCTATTAGCGAGAATGATTTAAAACATTCAAACTGAATTCTGTCGAGTCAATATTGATGGCGTCTGTATGTTTGACAGAGCAAGTAACTGGGATTTTAACCATTGAGAACAATATGAATTTGTTTCCCGAAAAATGTCATAATTTTTTTTGAAGTGAAAACTTCTTTAGCGACGTTGTACTCTTTTGTATGGGGAAAACATTGAACTCGCAACAGATTTTTGCGACCGTCACTGCTACGTCGAGATATACCGTGTGTCCACTTATATTTTCCCCCATTTTAACTACCTATAAATTCTAAACGGCTCAAGATAGAAATATGCGGTTTTTGAACGGATTGAATTTTTTATATCGCTTTCAATTACGAAAAATAAAATGGCGGATTTTTAAAAAAACGTTGTTGACTTTTTTTAATGAAACACCCAGTATATTTTTCTTTAATTTGAAAAAACGGCCATTCACCTATCCAGCGATATAAAGTTTTTTAAAATCGGTTGTCAAATGACTGAGTAATTAATTTTTAAAATGAGAGATGCAACGTGGAAATAACATGATTAAAATAACTAATGGTAGGGGAGCAAAGTATGCTAAATTTGCAGTCACTCGAGCGCTTAGGGGACCTATTGGGTTGTGAAGAGTAGGTCTTTTTTTAGATTATAGCGCAATATATCCATAATTCGAACAAATGTCTCGAATAAAAGTTACTTATTTTTACGTATGGAATCTAAATCTGCAATCAAAAATGGGGGCTCCCATTTAAGATTTTAAAGTAACCCCCTACCCCACTTCCGTGGGGGGTGGTGTTTGGTGTCATTCGATAGATTTTTCAAAAATATTGAATAAGTGTATTTTTCAGTTTTTCGATCTGATTTTCATTTCGCGAAATATCGCGGGAAAATTTTTAAAATATTTAAAATATTAACTTTCCCCCCACCGCTCTCCAACGGAAGTCGTGTTTGGTATCATTGGATAGATTTCTGAAAAATATTGAGTACGTATTTTTTAGTTTTTCGATCTGTCATTCATTTCCTTGTCCTGTCTGATTTTAATAAAGATATAAATGAAAATAAGAGTAAACAATAAAGAAAAGTAAAGTATTAACTAAGCAATTATCCTATAAACATTCCAAAACATTAAAAAAATGCACAACGTCTTCAATGTAAAAGACTGATATTAATTTTATACAGTATGTCCCTGTAAGTTGTATCCATATGAAAAACTTTTTTATTATTAATTTTACGAAAAAAAGTTATTCTTTATAAATAGTTCTGCATGGTCCAAAACCCGAGATTGAACCATCAAATATCAAATTTTATGAATGTTATACGAGGTATGTCAAAAAGTTTGAATTTTACTCAAGAGTAAAGTAGCTTTACTTTTCACAATATTGAAAATTGCTATTATGAAAAGTTGTTTGGAATTAAAAACTATATTCTAATATGCAATTATATCCTTCTCATTAAAAAAAAATAGAAAATTTATGGATAACTAACATTATTTTCAGTTAAAAAGTGATTCTTAATAAAATGTTCTGGATGGTCAAAAACCTAAAATACATCCATATTATATCAAATTTTACCAATTTTATACAAGATATGTCAAAAAAGATAAATTTAGATCAAAAATAAAGTACCTTTATAGTTCAGAATATTTCAATTAGAAGGATATAATTACATAGTAAAATATAGTTTTTAATTCTAAATAACTTTTCATAATAACAATTTTCGATATTGTGAAAAATAAACGTATTTTATTCTTGAACGAAATTCATATTTGTTGACATACCTCGTATAAAATTGATAAAATTTGACATAAGATGGTTGTATTTTAGGTCTTAGACCATGCAGAACTTTTTATTAAGAATCACTTTTTTTCGTAAAATTGATAATAAAAGAGTTATCTGAATTGAAATAACTGAAAATAACGTAAGTTATGCATAATTTAAAAAAAAATCCAATTAGAGGGATGCAATTGCATACTAGAATATAGTTTTTAATTCCAAACAACTGTTCATAATAGCAATTTTCAATATTGTGAAAAATAAAGCCACTTTACTCTTGAGTGAAATTCAAACTTTTTGACATACCTATATTCAAAAACTTTGATATTTGATGGTTAAATCTTAGGTTTTGGACCATGCAGAGCTTTTTATGAAAAATAACTTTTTTTCGTAAAATTAATAATAAAAAGTTTTCCATATGGATACAACTTACAGGGACATACTGTATAATATTCCATTAAGAATAATAAATATTGTTTACATGTAATTAATGTCCGACTGGTATATTATTTGACAAATAATGACATGATTTCGAAGTCAGTTAAATATGATGTAATGCCCTAGGGCGTTATTTTGAAAAATAACGCCATTGGGCGTTAAATTTAAATAACTACTTAAATACTGTCAAGTTGACAAATAAAAACCTAGTAAAAGTGTGGTTACCACAATTAAGTTACGACTATTGCTGCTAAATGTACTTATTTGAAAACTAATTAATTCAAAATTCATTCAACCCCCTCTGTGGCTCAGTGGTAAGAGCGCCCACCTTTGGATAGAAAGGTCCTAATGGTCGTGAGTTTAAATCTCACCAGGTCAGAAGTTTTTCGTTTATTATAAATTAATACATGAAAGTAGTTTCTGTCTTGTGGAATCGGTACTCACCGGAGGAACTGCAGACGTTCGGATACAATTAGCGTCTCTTTGCAAAGACAATGACGTCGACTTTGCAAAGTAACAAGACACTTACTCAACACACACACTACACATGACACTAAGTACTTACTGCAAAAATTTACCGTACCTACCATGCCAATGGCCATTAGTTGTCGACGCATTAGCTACATAAAAAAAATCATTCAAATTTTTTGCATATAAAGAAGAATTTAGTCGGACATTAAACGTTGAAGGCACCACGGGTATTATAGATAATAACGCTTTCGGTCAACGTATATACACCATTGACCTCAAGCGTTATTATCCTTATAATATCCTTGGTACCTTAATAACTATAATAATCATAAAAAAATATTAATTTTATTTATTCCAAATAGATTTATTCTATATAGAATATTCTATATGGAATATAGAATATTCCAAAAGAAAAGAGCAAGTAATGAACAAAGAGTAAAAAAATAAAAGTCTACTACAAAAGAATATAAATTAGAAACTTTTACAGAGAAACGATGAAACGAAAAAAAGATGCAATAACAATGTGTATATAAAGGACAAGGAAGTAAACTTATTAGGCGACGAAGAAAATATGAAAGAGAGATGGAGAGAATATTTCTGTGAATTGCTAAACGAAAATTCAGGGGCAGAAGAATGGCAGACAATAGGAGAAGGCAATATT
Source organism: Diabrotica virgifera virgifera (assembly GCF_917563875.1). NCBI lineage: Eukaryota > Metazoa > Arthropoda > Insecta > Coleoptera > Chrysomelidae > Diabrotica > Diabrotica virgifera. The sequence continues at coordinate 63,156,523 of NC_065444.1, read as the reverse complement.
GAAGTAAAGGAACCAACAGAAGAAGAGGTAGAAAAAATCTTAAGCAACATGAAAAACAATAAGAGGGCCGTACAGAATGGAATAGCAATTGAAAATATTAAATATGCTGGCAGAGAGATAAACCGTAAACTGTATGAACTAATTGTGGACATAATATGGAGATAGGAGCAGATGCCGAAGGATTGGGAAAAAGCAACAATAATGCCTATTTTAAAGGATGGCGATGAGGCAGAATGTCAAAACTATTGGGGAATATCACTACTAGATGTGGCCTACAAAATCATAGCGACAATCATTAAAATTAGGCTGGAGGTACTAATTGAACCACAGATAGGGGAATATCAAGCAGAATTTAGGAAAGGCAGAGGAACAACCGATCAGATATTCATAATGAAAGAGGTACTGATCAGCTGCTATCAATGCAAAATCGAAAAGAGAATATATAATCGGTATTATTCATTAATTTTAAAAAGGCGTACGACTCTGTCAAGAGAGAAAAAATTGCGGAAATTATGGAGAATTTGAAATATCTACGAGTCTAAAGAAACTAGTGATGATGACATTGAAGCATATGACCTGCAACGTAAGAGTAAAAGAGGGAACCCCAGAAGATTTTGCAATCGGATCAGGACTTAGGCAAGGAAACCCTCTATCAACAATAATATTTAACATGATACTAGAAAAACTAATTAGAAATAGCAACTTAAATAGAAATGGACGCATATTGTACAAGAGTCATCAATTAATGGGATATGCAGATGATATGATGGCAATTGTAGCGCGACGAGTGAAAAGATACTGAAAGAGATAACATAAAGATTAGTAATAGTCTGGGCTGATTATCGGAGAATAGGCCATTTTTGGGAAAAGTTATTTACCAGCAATTTTATTGTTGGAATCGAATTATAAGATCCTATATATTAATAATATAGGTATGCCAAGTCCTCATATTGTGTGCTACTTTTTTTATAAACAAAATGGCGCCCGAAAATCGTGTTTTTTTCAATTATTGCTCTAGAACTCCGAAGATTTTAACTTTACAACAAAAACACTCAAATAAAAATTCACCGTGATTAAATTCTGCATAGAGACGTGTTTTTCTCGATCTATTCCGACCAAAATTTTCCTCGAAAAATGCGGGTTTTCCCAACAAAATCTTTAATTTTCAAATAAAGTTTTAGGTAAGTAATTATTTACCAATAATTAAATAATTTGGTGACTTAAAAGCCTTCTTGGTTTAAATTATAGTTCCAGAAGCTGGTGAAAATTAAACGAATATTTTAGCAACAATTCAATTGTTAATTAATAATTTACGGTCGCAATAATAACCAAAATAATTATGATACACTGATCAAACTTTGAAATCTTATAAAGATGAGATGCCTATTTAAGATTTTGTTGACAAAATATAAATTTTTTATTTTTTAGCATAATCTTTAAATGTTAAAAAAAAATAGTTATAAACAAATTAACGTTTCTCCGAAAGTTTTTCTTATATTATAATTTTAAAAAATAGCTAAAATGCGCATTTCAAATATCTTGAAAATGAATGCTTTAAAACTTTTTTGTAACCATTTGCAAAAAAGTTATGAAACAGCAAAGTAAACATACGATTACTACGGTGTTAATAATTTTTTTAAATTCTTTCAAAGCGTAGAAGTGAGTTTAAAGTACAAGCTAATTATTTATAAAACAATATCGATTATCAGCTTAATGGTTATATTTTAATTAAAGATTATAAATATATTTTTTTGTAATTTACACGCGCGAAAGTAGAATAATACAGTACCGTAGCTATACCCTATTCCACGAACATACGCCTGTTTTGGATTACTTAGACAACGAATATTTTACTCTGCAAAATAAGAAGAACGAAAGTAAATTGCAAATTACATTGTTGTTTATTGGAATAATTATTAGCGCCATTTACTTTCGTACTTCTTATGTTGCACAGTAAAATATTCGTTGTCGAAGTAATCCAAAACAGGCGTATGTTCGTGGAATGGCCCATACCCGCCCACATACACAACTCGCGCGAGTTTAAGCGTGTCAGTCGCTTCGAGTGAACATTTTATCTCCGGCTCTGTATCAAGCCTACTTTCGCGCTAAAAATTACAAGAAAATTTTTTTTTAATCTTTGATTAAAATATAACCATTGCACTAATTTTTGATATTCTTTGTGAGTAATTAGATTGTACCATAGACTCACTTTTAAGCTTTGAAACAATTAAAACAAATTATAAACAATGGAGATATCGTATATTTATTTTGCTGTTTCCTAACTTTTTTGCAAATGGTTGGAAAATTTTTTTAAAGCATTCATTTTCAAGACCTATGAAATACGCATTTCAAGTATTTTTTAAAATTAGAATATAATAAACAATTTCTAAGAAATGTTAATTTGTTTATAACAATTTTTTTAAACATTTAAAGATTATGCAAAAAAATGAAAAATTCATATTTTGTCGACAAAATATTAAATAGGCATCACACCTTTATAATCTTTCTAAGTTTGATCAATGCCTCATGATTATTTTGGTTGTTATTGTGACTGTAAATTGTTAATTAACAATTGAATTGTTGCTAAAATATTCGTTTCATTTTAACCGGCTTCTGAATTTATAATCTATACCAAGAAAGCTTTTATTTCACCAAGCTATATAATTATTGATAAATAATTACTGGCCCAAAAAATTTATTTGAAAATTCGAGATTTTGTTGGGAAAACCCACATTTTCCGAGGAAAATTTTCGTCGGAGCAAATCGGGAAAAACATGTCTCTATGTAGAATTAAATTGGGGTGAATTTTTATTTGAGTATTTTTGGTGTAAAGTTAAAATCTTCGGAGTTATAGAGCAATACTTGAAAAAAATACGATTTGTCGGCGCCATTTTATTTATAAAAAAAGTAGCACACTATCTGCGGACTTTGCATAGCTATATTATTAATATATAGGATCTTATAATTCGATTCCAGCAATAAAATTGCTGGTAAATAACTTTTCCATGAATTTTGCTAATTAGCCCAGAGTATAAATAAAGCGTATAAACTGGGTCTACAAATAAATCAAAAGAATAGCAAAGTTATGAAAGTAGAAAGAGAAAGGCGAGAAGCGAGATGGGACAAAGTTTAATGTAAGAACACAATTAGGAGAGTTTAAGTTTGAGGAAATAGAATTTTTATATCTAGGAGCAAGGATAACAAACAAGTGTGAAGAAATGAAAGAAATTGATGTCAGATTAAGTAAAGCCAATCGTTCTGCGGGACCCATGAATTATTCACTAAGATCAAAACAGCTGTCATGGAATACGAAATTCAGGATATACAAGACTATAATAATAAGATCAACAGCGACATACGGATATGAGACATGGATACTCAACCAAACAACAAAAGAAACAGTAAGAAGGCTGGTTGCTCTTATTTCGTTGGATACGTATTTTGGAGTGACTAGCTATCACCTTCATTTGGCTAAAATATTTCCTCGAGATATTCAGCAAATTTATTAGTCTTCTCTAAATTACTTTTTGACCAGCTTCCACCTGTTAAGGAGGATTTTTCAAGATCGGTCGTTTTAATTTCTTGGTGGCTCTCCAGAGGGAATAATCAGTTGTGCTATCATTTGTTAGTTCTCTTAGATGGTTACTAATTGATTTTTAGATTACTGAAAAGGAATTTTTGGCGCCTAAAATTTACAATACCTTTGGCGATAGATAAGAACGTAGAAAAAAACTTGCTATATATCAACTAAAAGCCAATAATTGTTGTATCGTTTCAACATTCTAGTCTAATTCCGTTAATAATGTAGGAAATTTCGGTATGAAAACCGCAAGTAAATATTTGGAAAATATATCGAATTAATATTTCATTTAATTTTGATTTCGTATTTGCGATTAATTTAGTTAAAACCCCGTGTTAATATATTCTGTTTATATTAGTAGATAAAGCATGCAAAATTAATGATCGTATTAGTTTGCATTAAAATTTTATGAAATATAATTTGGCGCTGAAGGTTCTATTGAATGGAATTTATTTGGATAATTAATTATAATATTTATTATACTAAAAAACATGAATCGATTTTAGGATTGTTAACGTTAAAAAAAGTGAACCCAAAATATCGAATAGCTTAATATTATTTATTATATTGTAGTCGGAGATGATGATGTCGGTGCCTAATGTATGCTGATGATGTAGTGTTAATAGGAAATAGTGAAAGAGATTTAGAACAAAACCTGGAACAGTGGAGACAAGCTCTGGAGGAAAAAGGTTTAAAACTTAGTAGGACAAAAACAGAGTATTTGGAATGTTCATTTAAAGATGGAGTTACTACAAATAAAATGGTAACTTTGGATGGTGAAATGATTGTGAAAAGCAATAGTTTTAAGTACCTAGGATCGGTATTACAGAGTAATGGAGAAATAGATGGAGATGCATGCCGTAGAATTAGGGCTGGATGGATGAAGTGGAAAGAAGCGAGTGGTGTGTTGTGTGACAGAAAAATTCCAATAAAGCTGAAGGGAAAATTCTATAAAACAGCCATAAGACCGGCTATGATGCACGGAACTGAATGTTGGGCAGTGAAAAAGAAAGAAGAACAACGAATGCATGTGGCGGAAATGAGAATGCTTAGATGGATGAGTGGAGTGACAAAGAAGGATAAAATTAGAAATGAGTATATTAGGGGAAGTCTAGGTGTGGCACCAATTGATGCCAAAATGAGAGAGCATAGGTTAAGATGGTTTGGTCATGTTCAACGTCGAGACGTTAATCACCCAATACGAAGAATAGCTAAAGTGCAGATTCCTGGAAGGAGTAGGAGAGGAAGACCAAAGAAGACCTGGGGGAGACGATAAGGCAGGACATGTTGGTAAAGGGGATTAACATTGCTATGACCCAAGATAGAGTTCTGTGGAGAAATGCAATTAGGGAAGCCGACCCCGCATAGGGATAAGGCAAAGAGAATGATGATGATATTGGAGTTGGAGAGAAAGAAGCGGATTTTGCTAGTGATAAGTAATATGGACAAACTATATGGGGATATGTTGAATATAATTTGTGTACATGACCCCTACGGGCGTAAACCTGAGTGGGGGCCTAGGGTAGTTATAAGGGGTCAAAGTCGCGGTTTGTATTCTTTTTTTTGTGACGTTCATGATCGAGACTGCACCAAAATTTGGGAATAAGTAGGTCATGACGTAACCAAGCAAAATCTCCAAGGACGGGCAGCTTCGTGGGGGACAAAGGGGTGACAAGCAGGGGTGAATATAAAAATTATAAGAGTTTTTTGTGACGTTCGTGATCGAAATAGTGCACCAAAATTTGGGAATAAGTAGACAAAGGGGTGATGGGCGGGGGTAAATATAACAATTATAAGGGTTTTTTTGTGACGTTTGTCCTTATAATTTTTATATTCACTTCTGCCCGCCACCCCTTGTCCCACACGCAGCTTTCCGCCCCTGGAGATTTTGCTTAGTTAGGTCATGATTTACTTATTCCAAAATTTTTGTGCACTATATCGATCACTAACGTCACAAAAAAACTCATTATAATTTTTATACTCACTCCTACCCACCACCCCTTGTCCCACACGTAGCTTTCCGCCCCTGGAGATTTCGCTTAGTTACGTCATCATCTACTTATTCCCTTGGTGCACTATCTCGATCATGAGCTTCACAAAAAACCTCTTATAATTTTTCTATTCACCCCTGCCCGCCACCCCTTTGTTCATACCGCAGCTTTCCGCCCCTGAATATTTTGCTTAGTTACGTCATCATATATACGAACCTTTATAATTATCCTCGTACCCAACTCTGGTTTCCACGTCAGGATATTTTGCATAGTTACGTCATAATCTACTTATTCCCAAATTTTGGTGCACTCCTTCAATCATGAGCGTTACAAAAAAAAAATAAAAATCGCGATTTTGACCCCTTATAACAACCCTCGTCCACTTAGGGTTTAAGTCCAACACTGTTTATAATTTACATGGATGAGATAATTAAAGAATGTAAACTAAAAATGAAAAAAATGCATGTGGGTTATAGAAATTTAAGAAAAGTAGAAATTTCAGAAGGAGCATTCGCCGATGACGTCGTCATATTGGCCGAAAATGAGAAACAACTACAAAGAAATATAGAAATATGGAATGAAACACTAAAAAAATATGGAATGACAATTAATAAAAATAAAACAAAAGTTATGGTCATGGGGGAAAAGGAAGAAGAAGAAAAGATAAACATAAAAATAGAAGAAGTAAATATAGAACAAGCACGAACATTCCAATAATTAGGAGTAGAATTAGAAGACAACGGAAGACAGGAAACAGAAATTAATAATAGAATTCAAAAAACAATGAACTTATACCATGCAATGAGCAAAAAATTCATAAATACAAAAGAAATAACGCGAAAAACAAAAATTAATGTGTTCAAGTCAATATATAGACCTGTATTAACCTTTGGTTGCGACAATGGTACAAATTTCATGGGTACTAACAGAACGACAAAAGAGTAAAATACAGGCAGTAGAAATGAAATACCTTAGACGAGTTCGAGGAGTTACCAAAAGAGATAGACTACGGAACACTCAAATAAGAGAAGATTTGGAAATCGAGTCAACGTTAGAATTTATAGAGAGAAGGCAACTCAGTTGGTGGGGTCACCTTCAGAGAAGGGATCAGACAAAACCGGCGAAAGAAATTTGGCAGGCAAAAACTCAAAGAAGAAAAAAGAAAGGTAGACCACGACAAACCTGAGATAGAACACTAGGCAACATAATCGAGAAAAGGGGAACAACGTAGATAGAAGCAAGGACGCTGGCTAGAGATAAGAAGGAATGGGTCAAATTTGTACAAAATATAAATGTATAGCAGTAGTTATTCGTTAAATTTAAGATTAAGTTGTTTTTTTGTATTGTATTATAATGTAACATAATGTAATGTATTAAAAATAAAACGGGATAATACCCGAAGGTTGGCTGTATACCATCTAGTTAAATAAAATTAACATGAAGTAAAACTCCCTAGTGTAGTTGGTATATTTAATAAAAATTCTAAAAAATTTTTAAAAATCCAAACGGATTACGTTCAAAACGTTTTCGGACTTATCAGTCCATCATCAGTGAACCTAAAAGTAAGTAATCTCACTTAGTAAAATTGAAAAGGGTGAAATTTTGAATGTTAAAAATTGAAAAGTGTGGTTACGATTACTTACTCTCTGTCCTTGCTAAATAGCCACAATGCCAAACACTGGTCAAGATATATGTTCTAACTACATGGTGAAATCTGATCTACAATTTGGCTTACATTGGATGCCAACGGATTAGTACTAGGTACATGATGCTCTACTCCATTAATTAAGAGATTTTTTTATTATTAGGTCTACATTGAACTACGTTTAGTCTGTCAATGATTTAGAAGGAAGTTGAAATACTTCAAATGTCAGTAACATTGACATCCAGGAAAGGGAATTTTTAAGGTATTAACCAAGGTCAAGATCCAATGTGGTTACGGAAATTTAAGTTTAAGACTGTGTTGGAATTTTAATTTTTAATATTAGAATTTAAATTTACTATTTTTATAAAAATATTACAACCATTCCTATAAACCTGACTATAAAATTAAATTTGATCGAACTTATTGTCATAATATGGTAATGAAAACAAAATGTAAGATAGAATTATTGGTTAATGAAAGTTAATAATTTTTGGCCTAAAATAGCCTTGTGGGTGAAAGTTAAAACGTTGAGGTGATACAACAGTTGTTTAGTGTGTATAGAAATATAAATTTGTTAACTGTAATGTTGGTTGTATAAGTCTAGTAAGATATTGATTCTGTATGAAATTAACTATTTAAAAAAATTGGTGAGAATTGAGGTAACTGATATAAGATTGTTAAGTGAAAAATATAAATAATTGACGGAATGTGAAAATGTGTTATAGTCAAAAATATAGGAAATATTATAACATTATGCATAGAAAAGAAAATGGAATTATTTGATTGTTAAATTAAAACGAAGTTGATAAAATGTGTAAATGAACAAAAGATTCAAAAGAAGTGCGTCAACCGGATGCACAAGACACAAACTGTATTTGGAAAATAATTAAAAGTTAAAAATAGTAAAATAAGAATAAAGTTGTAAAGTTAGAGATTAGAGTGGCTAGAAAGTTAAATGCAACATATTAAAATTTTGAATTTTTAAGAAAAAATTTTAAAAAATGAAAAATAAAAAGAAAAAGAAAATAAAATAAAAAGGAAAAAGGACCTGTATGAAAAAGAAGAATTAGATGAATAGCGTAGTAAAACATTTTGGAAAAGACCAACGAACGAAGTAAAGACCTAAGCGGCGAATAGACAAATAGATAAGGTCAATGATTTATGAAGGGAAAAGTAGGGTGAGAAAATGGCAAAGGGTGAATTAGTTGTGTTGGTGTTACTGGGGGTTGTAGAGTAAATGATTAGTATGAAAGGAGATTTTGGAAATAGAAGGAAGTGAAGTATGAAAAAGAATGAAAAAGAAAGTTAAGTTAAAGGTTTTATGGGTGAGGTCAGGAAAGTTGCTAAGTGTGAAGGATAAATTGAAAAAACAAGTAATTTAGGAAAAAAGTTGACGGTGAATGGGAGTAAAAATGCGATTAAGGGAGGTTTGTCTATTCACACAATTGGGACTGGACCTCAAGTCTCGGATAATCTCCAAATCCTCATACAAGTCCAATCGGAGTGTGTTTTTCTGCTGTATATTGTGCACCAACTGGACACCCTCAGGAATCTTAAGTTCATGTCTATTGACTTTAAGGTGATGTGAGAAAGAGGAAGTAGTATCTCTCTTACTATGTTCTAGGGATCTGGTGGCAAGAGATCTACAAGTTCTACCGATGTAGGTAGCATCACAATCTGAGCAAGAGAGTTTCTATACACCACTACGGTTCATGTAGTTGATTGGATCCTTAGTATTGGTCAAACTCTTGTTAAGGGTGTTATTAACTTTAAAAGAAATTTTTATATTATCACCGGAGTTGGTAATAATGTATTTAACTCTTTCAGATAGATTAGGGTTATGGAAAGGCAATGAAGCATAAATCGGAGTTGTTGTAGATGAAGTAGAAGAAAAAGCTGACTGTTGAAGTAATCTGAGCTCTCTTTTATGTTGGAGTTTATTGATGATATCAGGGTCATAACCATTGTTTATAGCAATCTGTTTAATGATGTTTAATTCTTTGTTAAATTCTGTAGATGAAAGAGGAATAGAATTTAATCTGTGGATAAAACTACGGAATGAAAAAAGTTTGTGGGAAAGAGGATGATTCGATGATGAATGAATTACCTGATCTATTTGATTGGGTTTACGGTAGATCCCAAAGTTGAAATGGTCATCTAGTCTGGTGATAGAAAGGTCTAAGAAATTAATAAAATCTAAGGGTAAAATTATTGGTGTCAAGAAAGGAAGTGACTTTATCAATGTATAGTTGTTGTTCTAAAATAACAAGACAGTTGCCCTTATCTGCTTTACTAAAAACAAGTTGATGGTTTTTAATCTTATTTTTATTGACTTTAAGGTGGATAAAAGAGAATTGGTTTTTTTAAGAGAAAAATTGGGAAATGAAGAAGTTGAAGAAATGTTGTTACTGTGGGCTGGATTAGGTGTAAGAGAAGAAGACGATGATGAATTGTTGTAATCAATAGAATGGTTATTGTTAGAAAGTTTATTTTTGAATTTATTGATGGTTTGGATACAAGAATTTCTGCATCATGTACCTAGTACTAATCCGTTGGCATCCAATGTAAGCCAAATTGTAGATCAGATTTCACCATGTAGTTAGAACATACATCTTGACCAGTGTTTGGCATTGTGGCTATTTAGCAAGGACAGAGAGTAAGTAATCGTAACCACACTTTTCAATTTTTAACATTCAAAATTTCACCCTTTTCAATTTTACTAAGTGAGATTACTTACTTTTAGGTTCACTGATGATGGACTGATAAGTCCGAAAACGTTTTGAACGTAATCCGTTTGGATTTTTAAAAAAAAATTTTAGAATTTTTATTAAATATACCAACTACACTAGGGAGTTTTACTTCATGTTAATTTTATTTAACTAGATGGTATACAGCCAACCTTCGGGTATTATCCCGTTTTATTTTTGTATATGACAGTATGGTCAATTTGGCTTTAGAGTACTTGCGACTAGCCACACAGCGGAGCAATGTTCAACTGGACATATGGTTCATCTCAAGATGTTTACACAATAAAGTTTTTCCAACCTTTTGTAGAGTTAAGACATCCAATAATGTACATCCCAATACCAGGATCTCCATTCAGAATAAAATTTTGAGGAAAGAAATTTGTAAGCACTACAGTAAGCTTAATTACATCAATTGTAAACTTAAGGTAACATATGATTCTCTACTTGATACTTTAGGTTATATTAACATCAATTTTTTAATGTCCGACATTCAGGATAAGGTTGATCACTCTCGCACAGTTAAATTCAATACAGTCAATAATAAATTACAATGTTTGGTTAACAATAAGAGTAGATCTGATCAACAAAAAACTTTAAACAAGAATAATTTCTCCAATTTTCGATTCCATCCAAGAATCAAAAATCTTTCCAAAGTTCAATTTTCCGATGATGAATTAAAACTATTGAATCTCGGCCTCAAACACTCCATTCCCACCAATTTGTCTGTCAAAGATCTTGAGAGTCTTTCTATTGAGACCGATATAGTCATTCAAAATCTTTCTATTTCTCTTACACAAAAAACTTCTACAGAAATTCTTGTATCCAAACCATCAATAAATTCAAAAATAAACTTTCTAACAATAACCATTCTATTGATTACAACAATTCATCATCGTCTTCTTCTCTTACACCTAATCCAGCCCACAGTAACAACATTTCTTCAACTTCTTCATTTCCCAATTTTTCTCTTAAAAAAACCAATTCTCTTTTATCCACCTTAAAGTCAATAAAAAATAAGATTAAAAACCATCAACTTGTTTTTAGTAAAGCAGATAAGGGCAACTGTCTTGTTATTTTAGAACAACAACTATACATTGATAAAGTCACTTCCTTTCTTGACACCAATAATTTTACCCTTCTTCCTGTTGATCCATCTAAATCTTTTGTTTCAAAATTGAAAAATAATTTAAAACAATATTCTGATTTCTTCTCTGAACATGAAGCACCATACAACAAAATTCCATCTAATCCACTGATCCCTAGGTTATACGGTTTACCAAAGATCCACAAAGTTGACATTCCTATCCGTCCCGTCGTCAGTTTTATAAACACCCCAATTTCTATTTTATCTAAATTCATTCTAAAAATTATTAAGAACTTCATAAACTTCACTCCCCAATTTACAGTTTTGAATTCTCGCCAATTAGTTGAAAAACTTCAACTTATTAATCTTAATCCGAATATTACTATGCTTTCCTTTGATGTTAGCAATTTATTTACCTCAGTACCCAAACATGAATCTATTAGTTTGGTTAACTCACTTCTTTTAAATAACTCTATCACCCCTAATACCACTTCGTCTATCATAAACATTCTCAAAATTTGTCTATCTCAAGATTACTTTGTTTTCAATAACAACTTTTACTAACAACCTGATGGTCTAGCAATGGGTAGTTGCTTATCCCCGTTCCTAGCTGATGTTTTTATGGATAGAATCCAACTATATCATAAAAAATACTGAGATTTTACAATGGTTCCGTTATGTAGATGATTGTTTACTTCTTATCTCAGGCGATTCCAACTCAGCACAGAATTTACTTCATAAAATAAATCAAATTCATCCAAAAATCACTTTCACTATGGAACTAGAAACTTCTAACTCCATTAATTTCTTAGACCTTTCTATCACCAGACTAGATGACCATTTCAACTTTGGGATCTACCGTAAACCCACTCAAACAGATCAGGTAATTCATTCATCATCTAATCATCCTCTTTCCCACAAACTTTCTTCATTCCGTAGTTTTATCCACAGATTAAATTCTATTCCTCTTTCATCTACAGAATTTAACAAAGAATTAAACATAATTAAACAGATTGCTATAAACAATGGTTATGACCCTGATATCATCAATAAACTCCAACATAAAAGAGAGCTCAGATTACTTCAACAGTCAGCTTTTTCTTCTACTTCATCTACAACAACTCCGATTTATGCTTCATTGCCTTTCCATAACCCTAATCTATCTGAAAGAGTTAAATACATTATTACCAACTCCTGTGATAATATAAAAATGTCTTTTAAAGTTAATAACACCCTTAACAAGAGTTTGACCAATACTAAGGATCCAATCAACTACATGAACCGTAGTGGTGTATATAAACTCTCTTGCTCAGATTGTGATGCTACCTACATCGGTAGAACTTGTAGATCTCTTGCTACCAGATCCCTAGAACATAGTAAGAGATACCCCTGTTCCAGTGTTCACACATATCAAAGTTTATTCGACTAGACACCCTTAAGCTATTAACAAATTTTCAGCTTGCTATTAATCAACTTTTTTTTCATACGCGGGATCCAGACCTAATACTAAAACTCGCTACTACAACAAAATAATTTATAATATAAATAAATAATAACTTTTACATTAGTTTATCACAGTATCCTTCTATAGATTATAGTCAAAATAATAGTTTTAATGTTAACTTACGATATATCTGCTCAATTTGATAAGTATCAGAAGCTCCAGAACACGAAACATACCTAAAAGAAAAACAATAATAATTAGTTTGCTCATATCACTTTAGTTTGGTGCGATAGTACATTCTTTCACGGTTTTTGCTCTAAATTTTAAAGAACCGCTTGGATTGACATGAAATTTCGCATACGCATAGCTTACATGTCAAAGAAAAAAAGTGATATTGTGCCGATGTGTGATTTTGCCCTGGGAGTGAGTTTCACCCCCTCCTGGGGGTAAAAAAATATATGTCCAAAATAAGTCCGGAAATGGATAAACAGACTAATTTTAAGTAACTTTTGTTCCGTAGAGCTTTTTCGCCAAGTCAACACTTTTCGAGTTATTTGCGAGTGAATATGTTCATTTTTCAACAAAATAACTACATTTCTAGACGGTTTTTCGCAAATAACTCAAAAAGTAAGTATTTTGTCGAAAAAACGTTCTTAGAAAAAATATAGCCTGTAAGAAAGTAACAAAAATTGTGTACGCTTTAGGTCTCTTGACGTCGTAGAACCAGAATTATAGTCAATGAAAAATAGATTCATATTCACCAAATTTCAAATAGAATATTTCGAAGTGAAATATCCAAATAATTAAGCACTTTTTGGGGAAAATCCGTTAAAACTTTTTAACGTGTATAAAAAATCTTTATTTCTGTTTTTATAAGAAGTTTCTAGCATTAAACTTAAGCAAGTTACGCTCAAAATAAAGTTGGTCCCTTTTGTTTTGGCAAAAAAAATCGGGAAGACCACCCCCTAATTAGCAACTGAAATGAAATTAATCGTTACCGCTTCACAAATTATTTTACTTATGTTGTGTTTATATGATCTGTAAGTTTCATCGATTCAAAGTGCTTATTTTTGAATAAATTTGATTTTAAAATAAAATTTTTAAAAATTTTAATTTTGAAAAATATATTTTTTTTTTCAAAATAACTTAAAAATTGTTAGAGATACCAAAAATCTCGAAATACAAAAAAAGTCAGCATTGCTTTTCTGAATATCATGCATTTTTTTGTTTTTCTGTTAGACAAAAATTGATTAAGATTTGGTGTTTCTAAATTTGCATACATTCGCGATCATTGATTCGTGCAACCCCCTTTAACTACAGCCCTTTCAAAAATAAGGACATTGAACCGATGAAACTTACAGATTATACAGGGTGTCCCGAAAAGATTGGTCATAAATTATACCACAGATTCTGGGGTCAAAAATAGGTTGAATAAACCTAACTTACATTAGTACAAATGTGCACATAAAAAAAGTTACAGCCCTTTGAATTTACAAAATGAAAATCGTTTTATTTTCATATATCGAAAACTCTTAGAGATTTTTTATTGAAAATGGACATGTGGTATTCTTAGGGCAGCAACATCTTAAAAAAAATTAAAGTGAAATTTGTGCACCCCATAAAAATTTTATGGGGGTTTTGTTCCCTTAACCCCCCCCCCCCCAAACTTTTGTGTACGTTCCAATTAAATTATTATTGTGGCACCGTTAGTTAAACACACTGTTTTTAAAACTTTTTTGCCTCTTAGTACTTTTTCGGTAAGCCAGTTTTTATCGAGATATTTTGAATATTTGTAGATTCCACCACATATTTGTATATGGTTAAGTACGATTATAGAAACCTGTTAATAATCTGAAAATTTATTTATAATTTATATGTTTAGGTATGTTTTGAAAAAGAAGCCACATCTCGATAAATGGTGACTTTTCAAAAAAAGACTAAGAGACAAAAAACTTTTAAAAACACTGTGTTTAAATAATGGTACCGCAATAATAGTTTAATTGGAACGAGCACAAACATTTGGGGGGTTTAAGGGAGCAAAACCCCCATAAAATTTGTATGTAAACATATTAAAAAAAAGGCGCATCTCGATAAAAACTGGCTTATCCAAAAAATACTAAGAGGCAAAAAAGTTTTAAAAACGTTGTGTTTAACTAATGGTACCACAAAAATGAATTAATTAGAACGTACACAAAAGTTTGGGGGGGGGGGTTTAAGGGAACAAAACCCCCATAAAATTTTTATGGGGTGGACAAATTTCACTATAATTTTGTTTTAAGATGTTCCTGCCATAGAAAGGGTACATGTCCATTTTCAATAAAATACCTCTAATAATTTTCGATATATTGAAAAAAATCTATGTTCATTTTGTAACTTCAAAGAACTGTAACTTTTTTTTATGAGCACATTTGTACTAAGGTAAGTTAGGTTCAATCGAACTATTTTTGACCCCAGAATGTGTGGTATAATTTATGACCAATCTTTTCGGGACACCCTGTATAAACAATACATACACGAGTCAAGAAACTTGTGAAGTTGTAACGATTAAGTTCATTTGAGATACTAATTAGGGGGTGATTTTCCCGATTTTTTTACCAAAAAAAAGGAACTAACTTTATTTTGAGCGTAACTTGTTTACTTTTAATGCTAGAAATTTTTTTTATAAAACAAAAATGAAGCTTTTTTTAAACACTTTAAATAAGTTGTAGAGAGTTTTCCCCGAAATGTGCTTAATTTTTTGGTTATTTTACGTTAAAGTATTCCATTTGGAATTTGACGAATATGAACCTATTTTTAATTAGCTATAACTCTGCTTCTACTAGGTATAGAGACGTGATATATACACCACTTTTTTTAATTTTTTACAAAATACTTTATCTATTTTATTTCGACAAACTATTTAAGTTATTTGCGAAAAACCGTCTAAAAGCGTGGTTATTTTGTTGAAAAAATGAACATATTTACTGGCAAATAACTCGAAAAGTATTGACTTAGTGAAAAAACTCTATAGAACAAAAGTTACTTAAAATTAGTTAGTTTATCCATTTCCTGACTTACTTTGGACGAATATTTTTTCACCTCCAAGAGGGCAAAAGCACACATCGGCACAATATCACTTTTTTTTGACATGTAAGCTATGTGTATGCCAAATTTCATGTCAATCCAAGCGGTTCTTTAAAATTTAGAGGTTTTGCAATATTTTACCGTTAAAGAACGTACTACGAGTATTATATAATTTTATTAGTTTGGTTTATGTTAGTGTGTTAATTTTAATAGTTTAGTTTGTGTAAGAATTTGACATAGTTTATAATGTAATTTGAGTATTTTATAAAAAATCTCGTCTTAAGATTCACTGACGTTCATTGACGACAACCTAAAAGACCTACAAGTATTTATGAACAAAATCACGTATTACAGTGAATAATATGAACTTAATATAAACGTAAAGGACACAAAGCTTATAATGAACAGCAAGAAAGAGATAACATAAGATCAACTCGACGTCAACCAAACCCCTGTAGAAAGAGTGACGCACTGCAACTACCTCGACACCATAATAAATGAAGAAATGGACCAACAACCAAGAGATAACAGCACGCATAGGAAAAGCTAGATCTACCACGCCCATCAAGTTAGCAGAACAAAGTCAGCAGAACACAATTATTCTTATACCATAATTAAGTGTAAATAAAATGCAAATTTAATGTTCCAAGAAAAAACCTATTGCTCTTTTTTTAAGTTATCGCATGTTCTGAAACTTAATAATCAAGCTAGCAGAACAGTAGTTCAAAAATATAAATCATCTATAACTGAATGCCAAAGTATTCTCTAAATTAAATGCAAATTTGATATTCCAAGAAAAAAATTATTGCTCTTCTTTTTAAGTTATCGCATGTTCTACTACTAAAATCTACTATATTTTCTACCAGGGCCCTAATTCTAATTCATTTCGACAGTCGCAATTTCATTTCGACACCGCCATGACAGCCGCAGAGTATAGCGATTCTTATTCATTTCGATATTAGTTACAACTGGGGATATTAACCTTATCATGTTGAGACTGTTCAGAATTTGGGTTGGCGCTTCGGTTTATTGGAGTTTGTTGACAGTCTGGGAAAATTATCGAAAAAATGCCATTTTTGGGAAAAATTATTTACCAGCTATTTTATTGCTAAAATCGAATCTTAAGATTGCATATATTAGTAATATGGGGTATGACAAGTCCGCAGAAAGTGTGTTATTTTATTTATAAACAAATTAGCACTCCTAAATCTTTCTTTTTTTTTCAATTAGTGGTCTGTAACTCCTAAAATTTTTCCTTTGAGCCAAAAACACTCAAATAAAAATTCACCGTAATTTAGTTCTGCACAAAGTTATTTTTTTTCCGATTTCCTTCAACAAAAATTTTACTCAGAAAATCCGAGTTTTCCCAAAAAATCTGCAATTTTCAATTAAAATTTTAGGGAAGTACCTAATTATTTATCAATAATTAAATAATTGATGACATGAAAGATTTATTATAGTAGATTATACAGAGGGGCTAAATTATGGAATAAATTCATTTCTTTAAAACGGACGATTTTGGAGCAAAATCCCGAAAGAGGTCGATTTTTATTTTTAAATTACAATTTTTTGGCATATATTTCATACTAGTGACGTCATCTATCTGAGCGTGATGACGTAATCGATAATTTTGTTAATGGGAATAGGGGTCGTGTGGTAGGTCATTCGAAAGAGCGTTCAATTCTCTATTCAGTAATATAAACATTAATATCATTAGGTATTTATACAGGGTTGCCAAAAAAAAATTTTGAATTAAATTAATTGGAGCAAAAAGAAGAATGTGTGTAATTTATTCAACTCAAAATACATTGTACTGCTGTCAGAAAATAGAAAAAAAAAGGTTTATTTCACAAATTTTTCGCTTAAATTAAATCACAAACAGCCTCCCTCCTACCTATTGGCAGTTTGAACATTTAATTTAAGCTAAAAGCAATGTTTATTTGCAAAATAAACATATTTTTCTATTTTCTGACAGCAATAGAATGTATTTTGAGTTAAATAAATTACATGCATTCTTCTTTCTTGCGTCAATTAATTTAATTCAAAAAATTGTTTGGCCTCCCTGGATAAATAATGATATTAATGTTTATAATACTGAATAGAGAATTGAACGCCTTTGTAAATGAGCTACAACACGAACCCCTATTCCTATTTAAAAAAATAATCGATTACGTCATCACGCTCGGATGGATGACGTCACTAGTTTGAAATATATGCCAAGAAATTTAATTTAAAAATAAAAATCGACCTGTTTCGGGATTTTTCTCTAAAATCGTCCATTTTAGAGAAAATGAATTTATTCCATAATTTAGCCCCTCTCTGTATATCAGGAGACCGGCGACAATCTAACCAATAGTTTAGCAATAATTAAAATGTTAATTAAAAAATTTCGGTCGAAATAATAACCAGCAAGATTATGATACACCAGAATAACTATGATTTTCGTATAAAAAAGCACTATACCTATTCAACCTACCTTACAGGAATGAAATTGGACCATTTGAGCGGTCTCAGGAATGTTATAAACAATTTTTTGGCTTATAAACAAATAGAACCCCTCAGAAAATATTAGATTAAATTAAATTAAGTTAACGCTGTTGAAAAGGGCTGTGTCCTTTTCGAAGAAAAACAAATTGAATTGCGAGGACTGATTCCAGGTATAACCGGTCAAATTTGACCGGCATTTGCGACAGAGTTATAAACAACAGGATTTTAATCTTTGAACCATTAGATACCTTTTAATTCCGGTCCTCTTTGTACATACAAATTTTCATATTTTCAAGACACTCATAACAAAAAAGATTTATGTCACTGTCACCAAATTATTTAATTATTGATAAATAATTACGTCCCTCAAATTTTAGTTGAAAATTAAAGATTTTGTTTGGAAAAATTTCCGAATTTTCCGAGGAAAATTTCCGTCGAAGGAAATTGGAATAAATTATCAATGTGCAGAATTAAATTACTGTCAATTTTTATGTGAGTGTTTTGGTTTAAAGTTAAAATTTTCGGAGTTATAGAGCAATAATAAAAAAAAAGATTTCGGAGCGCTAATTTGTTTATAAACAAAATAGCACACTTTCTGTGGACTTTGCACAGCTATATTACTAATATAGGAAATCTTAAGGTTTGATTTCAGCATGTCCAGCTGGTAATTAATTTTCCTTGTTTTTTACTAATTTTCCCAGATTATTACCTTACATACTTACATCTTTCATTGAGTTGATGATTCATGTTGTGGACACTCTCAATTATTATATTTATAATTTAATACTATTCTATCTAATTCCTCAAAACAAGCAAATTTCAATTAAACCCAGCTATATTATAATACCTTTTGCTTTAGTTTTCCTTGCAAGAAATAAACAAAACACATCTAAACTAAACCTAACCTCGTTTTTGGCCATTCATTCATCTCCGTGTCAAATAATTTCGACAGTCGAAATTATAATATCAACACCCTTTTTAAAGTCGCTATTAATTTCGATAGTCGCTATTTCATGACGTCACTTCGTTAGTTCAACTAAAATCCACAAGGCACGCACAATCGCATTTCAACCGTCGCCATATTAAAAGCGACTTGTTTTTGGTCGAAATTTGATTTAGAATCAGGGCCCAGATTCTAAAATATACTAGATTTAAAATTTTCCCACTAAATCAAAAAATTCTACTAAATCTAGTAGAAAATCTACTAAATTGGCAACCCTGAATATGGTATTCTATTGTGCAGTGATGGAGAATGGCTCCAGAGTTTCTAATCGCATCTGCTTTTGGTAGTAATTATTGGTAAAATTCCCACGGTTTATTAACTTCTTAATTAAATTAATTGTTGGAACATTTCAATTGCTTAATTTAGAGAATACTGTGGTATTCAATTATTTGATATTTTATCAATAATTATTGAACTACTGTTCAATGTTAGTTGAACTACTGCAAGCTTGAAATCAAGTTGGCGGAACATGCGATAACTTAAAAAAAGGAACATTAAATTTGCATTTAATTCAGAGAATACTCTGATATTCAATTATAAATAATTTATCAATTTTTTGGTATCAAATTCAGAGAATACTCTGATATTCAATTATAAATAATTTATCAATTTGATACCAAAAAATTGATAAATTATCTATAATTGAATACCAGTATTCTCTGAATTAAATGCAAATTTAATGTTCCAAGAAAAAATGTATTTCTCTTTTTAAGTTATCGCATGTTTTGCCAACTTGAAGCTAGCAGTAGTTCAACTTTAACATTGAACAGTAGTTAAATTATTATTGATAAAATATCAAATAATTGAATACCACAGTATTATATGAATTAAATACAAATGAAATGTTCCAATAATAAATTTAATTAAGAAGTTAATAAACCGTGGGAATTTTACCAATAAGTTTTTGTACTATATTCAGGGTTGTCAATTTAGTAGATTTTCTACTAGATTTAGTAGAATTTCTTGTGGTTTAGTGGGAAAATTTTAAATCTAGTAGATTTTAGAATCTGGTAGAAAATATAGTAGATTTTAGTAGTAGAACATGCAATAACTTAAAAAAAGAAAGAGCAATACATTTTTTCTGGAAACATTAAATTTGCATTTAATTCAGATAATACTTTGGCATTAAATTATAAATAAATGATTTATCAAATTTTTGAACTACTGTTCTGCTAGAGCTTGATTATCAAGTTAGCAGAACATGCGATAACTTAAAAAAAACAGAGCAACAAATTTTTTCTTGGAAAATTAAATTTGTATTTTATTAACACTTAATTATGGTATAAGAATAACTGTGCTTACTTTGTTCTGCTAACTTGATGGACTTAGATCTACCTCCAACGGGATGGGGGCCTTCTTCAAGAGCCACAACCTCTCTCTTGGAATCAAAGTAAGAATACTGCGATACAATACTTCTCTGCCTTTTTTATGGTGTTGATTCGTGGACCTTGAACGAAGAAATGTGCAAAAATTGGAAGTATTTGAGATGGGGCTATAACGGAGAATACTTAAAATCCCTTGGGCTGACTGAGTCACAAATGACGAGGTCCCCAGAAGAATGAAGAAGAACTGAGGTGTACCGACCGACATCAAATCTGGAAAATTTTAATGCTTCGCACACACTATGCGAAGAGAATTAAAAAATATATATTTGGTAAGCCTGGCCCAGAAAGAAGAAGAATATCCTGGTTAAACAACCGT
The DNA here is from genome assembly GCF_917563875.1 of Diabrotica virgifera virgifera. Taxonomy (NCBI): domain Eukaryota; kingdom Metazoa; phylum Arthropoda; class Insecta; order Coleoptera; family Chrysomelidae; genus Diabrotica; species Diabrotica virgifera. Next base: position 63,135,778 of record NC_065444.1, on the reverse strand, counting down.
AGAACCTGGTTCAACACAACATTTGTGCAGCTTTTCCGCGCTACTACAAATAAGTTGTGTTCATGATATTTTCCACGTTATTCGATAACACCACAATCTCCAAGTCAGCAAGTTTTCAGTTGCGCCCGTAATTGTTCAGGCTTCAACTTCGTATAAAAGATATCAGTGGCGGCTCATGGCTTTAGGGGCAGGGTCGGCAAGGTTTTGTCTACTCAGATACAGTTGAGTCCGCGTGCGTCATCATCTAAAGCATACGAAATACATCGATGATAAGTCGGAAATTGAAATTTACTAAACGCAACAGCAAGTGATAGTAAGTGACTTGCTCTTGCGTTTAGTAAATTTCAATTTCCGACTTATCATCGACTTATTTCGTATACTTTAAATGATGACGCACGGGTAAAGATTCGCGGACTCAACTGTAGGTATGTCATCTAATTAAAAGACTTCAATTTCATAGCAGATTTTTGATTTTTGTGTTTTTTTATTTTTTTGTTTTTTTTTTTATTTATTTTTTCCTATAAATTTAGAACCTAAACCTGTTTATAAATTAACTCTAGTCCTAGTCTATGTTGTTTCGAAGTAGCAAAATGGGTTATAACTTCATTGTAAAATTTATTTGTTTTTGTTTTGGAGAGATTTTAAAAGTTTTTTTCTATTGGCATTTGAGACAAGCTTAACATTCTCTCTTGTTTCATGATGTTTCGACAATACGTTTTGACTCTTTTGAGACAAGAGAAATCCCGTTCATTTGAGGCAGAATTTGCCCACATTTGAGAACATAGTTTATTAATTTCGGGAACACTTTGTTGTACCTAATGAATTAGCAGTATATAAAATTATACATATATTTTGTAACTTATCCCTCCTTCCGAAAATATTTGAATCAGCATATTATAAAATTTCGTTTTCTTATTTTATTTGATTAAAGAATGATGGATAATTTTTAATGAACTTGTCTAATAGATATTTTGAAAATTCTTTGGCGTAACTTTTAAATTTTGAATCGTCAAAGAGGTAAATGACTTATGACATATGAGTAAATAAAGCGGGGGTGTAATAGTTTTAACTTTTGCCTGGAGACCATACAATTCACCGGACATCAAGGCACCGCCGTCATAAGTTTGCCTTACCAATTTATTTTTGATATCAAAAAATGTTAATCTGTCCTTTAAAACACCAAACATATATTCTGTCTTATGGCTTCTACTCACGTCTGAAAACCTAAAAACCTTTCATAAATATTAGACGTAACGCTTATCGAAGAACAATTGATAATTATGAATAACATGTTACCTCTATCAGTAGTTTCATCTACTTCTACCGAAAAGGATCAAAATGTAACTACTAATTGATTCTTTCATTCTGTGCTGTTTTCGGTACGCCGCCAAATCTCTTCGAGACAGAAAGTAAATTAGAAAATTCCAGATCGTATTTGTTAAACAATTTTATTTGTTCTCTATAATTAACTTGATTTAAGGAATGCTTCGATTCATCCTGTCCCCTAAATGGTAATTCCTGGCAACTTAAAAAGCTACAATATCAATAATAAACGACGTAAAACTACCTATTTCAGGTTTCATCCCGGGCGCGCTAGCAAGGTACGTGCCTTGCTGCCGTTTGCAGATCACCAATCGGCAGATTGGTATCTGGACTTGCCATTCAAATGGATACGGGAAATGTATAATTGGTTGCCTATCGGCTAATATTCCATAGCTTCTTATTACAAGCAAATCGTCAATCTGGGGACGGCTTGCCGAAGCGGGCCTATCGCAATCGGGTGCATGGCTATAGGATCATTAATTTGAAACGTCTCTTACGCACAGCGCACAGGGATCACTTAACGTATCGGATCGATCGAATTCTTTTAAAAACAATGAATAAAATTTAGTCTGTGTTACCTCACAGATATTTTTTTATTTCACAGAAACGAATATCATCAACTCTGACTAAATTAAATATTTAAAAAAATCTATAATGTGTCCACAAATGTGTGAGTCGGCACTGCCGACCCTGACCAACCGCCACTGAAAGATATAAAAGTACATAGAATACGTAACATCTCATTGCCTATCTTTGTGCTACGACTGGCTTACTACCACCTTAATAATCTTTCTCATAAAACTTGCTTTTATATTTACGCGCACATGAACAGATCCTTGTGGTTTATCGTACTGTAAATGACATTAACATTCGAAGTTCAGATTTAAATACAATTGACTGATTTCAATATCTTCTGAAAAACTAGTTCGACATGTATCGGCTCTAATCATTATGCAAGAATTGGAGCATATTGTTATGTTAACATGAGATAACATTTCCCAATCAGTCATCCAGAATTTGATAACAAGCTTAATTAGATAGTTCAACCGGTTATCGGGAATCGAGAAGCTCTTTTAACTGGTTCCTCCTGGCAGTAGGTATTGTTTAGTTATCATAACTCACGTTATCCTAATATGAATTTCACTAAACATTACAATAATATAGGTAGTCCCTTCGCTCAGCTCGAGAATATTTTGATAGATTCTTAGACAGGACCCTACAACACAAAAATTCCTACCTCGCACTTCCAACAGTTCAAATAAACTCACTATTCCAGACTTCTTTCATTGAAAAAAAAGAAATATTGTAAATAGCGGGAGTGTACAAAATTTATCTGTTTTTTTAAAAATATATTTCAGTTGTTAAAATTTAACATATCCCAGTAAATATTTGTATTATTAAAAAATTAATCAAAATCCTTTCCAAAAGGTGTATATAATTTAATAAAATTCACTTACATCGCTACATCACATACGCAGAACGTTTTCGATCTTAATACAGATCATCATCAGTGCCGAACAGAATATTCACATGCTAAGCCACCAAAATTGAAAATATATGGGTAAAGACCCTTAAAAATTATACAGTTATGGAAACATTGACAAAAATTGTTTTAAATAACATCATCATGGCTATCTTGACTTTGTTTACCGCAGCGCGGAACAGTTCAGTGGTAGTCGTGTTGTACCACTTTCGTAAATTTTGAAGCCAGGAAATACGTCTTCTTCCCGGTCCTCTTTTACCGTTTACCTTTCCTTGGAGAATCAGTTGGAGAAGGCCGTAACGTTCTTGATTTCTCATTAGATGTCCTAGATATTCTAATTTTTTTGTTTTGATGGTTATGAGAATTTCACACTCTTTCCCCATTCTACGCAGGACTTCCACATTAGTAATTCGGTCAACCCAGGATATACGTAATATGCGCCTATAACACGACATTTCGAAACCTTAGAGCCGATTCATAGATGCAACAGTTAGTGTCCACGCTTCCATTCCGTAGAGCAGAACTGTGAATATGTAGCATTTCAACAGACGGTATTTTGTTTTTAAAGATATGTCTCGACTGTGAAAATGGGTCTCATTCTAACGGATGCTGCTTTCGCATTTATTATTCGCTGTTTAATTTCTGTCGAGTGGTCCCATTGGCTATTTAAATTCGTGCCCAGATATGTATATTGCTCAACTCTTTCGATATTCTGTTGGTTGATTGTAAGTTGAGCGTTTAGTATTGGTTTTTTACTAATTGTCATAAAATTTGGTCTTCTTTATGTTTAGCGCTAGTCCGTATCTGTTGCTGACTTCTGTTATACGATTTGTTAATATCTGTAAATCATTCAGATTATCGGCAAAAACTATGGTGTCATCTGCATATCTAATGCTATTCAACCATTTACCATTTATTAATACTCCCTTCGCACAACCGTCTAAAGCTTCCTTAAATACCCATTCAGAGTAGATATTGAATAGTAGTGGAGATAAAATACAGGCCTGTCGTACTCCTCGTTCTATTGCAATTTTATCAGTCAACTGGTCTTCTATTTTGATTTTGGCCGTTTGATTGTAATAAATGTTTCTGATAATTCTCAGATCTTTGTTGTCAATTCCAATTTCTTGCATTAGAGTTATTAATTTGTCATGTTTGACTCAGTCAAATGCTTTCTGGTAATCCATAAAGCATACGTATGTATCACAATTTACATCCCTGCATCTCTGAAATAGCACTTGTACAGCAAAAAGGGCTTCCCGTGTTCCCAGAGCATCACGAAATCCGAATTGTGTTCTTGTTAGTTGTTCCTCGCACTTTGTATACTATATTCTTTTGTGAATGACCTTTAGAAATGTTTTAAGTAAATGGCTCATAAGGCTTATAATTCTATAGTCTTCGCACTTTCTCGCATTGGGTTTTTTGGAAGATTTATAAAAGTTGATTCTAGCCATTTTTGGGGAATTATGCCTGTGTCATATACCTATATTGTTAAATATATTTGCCAACCATTTTATGCCCTCCATAGTCCGTAGTCCATAAGTTTTAAGAATTCGGAATGAAAATTATCAGGACCTACTGCTTTACCATCTTTGGTATTTTTGATGGCATACTTTACTTCTTCGACTGTAAGTGGAGGCCCAGATTCGCAATTGGTGTTTGTTGTGATGCCAGTGTTACTTCGTATATCTTGAAAAGTTTTTTCCACGTATTTAATCCAAATATCCCTTTTTTGCTCTATTTCCAATACTATGTTTCTGATTATCTGTCAGAAATCCAGTGTTCTTGTGTTTATATAAGCCTGCAGATTCTTTGATCTTCTTATGGAGGTTAAACGAATAATGATTTTGTTGTAATGACTCTATCTCTGTACATTTCGAGCTTAACCAATTTTCTTTTTAATAGCCCTTTTTATTTCGGTATTTATTTTGTTGTAGTTATAGTTATAGTTAAATAACATGGATGTTATAAATAATATTAGATTAAGCACCGAGCACCATTTGACCCTCACATGAGTTGAACAGGTACTGACGTTTCTGATATCTTGAACGGTCGATGGCAACTAGTTGTGTAACCTCATACAGAGCGTTAGTTTTGGTGGTGGCGGCTTAGTGCTGAGGAACGGTATTTTTGGAAAGGACATACCGAACATGTGGAGGTGATAGGGCGAATGACAGCTGACATATACATTGAAAACATTTTAGAAAATCCGTTTTTCCATTTGCCCGCCATATTGTACATGGCAGATTAGTGCAAATGCACGACAACTCACGTGCTCATATCACCAGAATAGTGAATATTTATCTTGACGAGATTCAATGACAAATATTTAATTGGCCGCCATATAGCCCATATAATATTTAAATCCCATCAAGGATTTATATGACACTGTTTAAAACATCACATTCGGAAAAGGAATAGAGTTGTACAAGTTTGACTTGAATGTTTGAAATTGACTTGAGTTTGACATAATTTCAAGTCAAACTCAAGTCAATCCTTCTGACAAATAATTCAAGTCAAGTCAAACTGGTCCATAGTTACAGGTTTGAATATTCAAACTGTTTGTCAAACTAGTTTGAGAGTTTGAAAAATAATTTATTTAGTAATTTAGTAGATATACTTTTTTGTCGAGTTAGATGCTAGTTACCGATGACAAAATTGATGATATAGTACTGATAGCCAGAAATAAACAAGAATTAAAAGAAATAATAAAAAGACTAGAGACTATAGCGAGAAATAAGGGGATATACATAAATGAAGAAAATACTAAATATATAGAATGAATAGAACGAGAAAACATACAAGGACAATACCGGACAATAAGCACAGAAAGAAAATCATATAAATTCGAAGAAGTAGAATTATACCAATATCTAGGAGCGATATTCACTAGGAGACCAAATATGAAAGATGAAAACCAAGCGAGAAATATGGCTGGTAATCTTTGTATCTTTGCTCTAAACAACTTAAGAAGTAAAAACATATCTAGAAAGGCTAAGATTGAAAATAGACAGTGATAACACCTATAGCATTATATGCCAGTGAAACACGGACAATGAACAAATCCGAACAAGTCATGCTGAAAGTGTGGTAAAGAAAAGTCGTCAGGAAAATATTTGTAGGAAAGCTATGAAATGGAATGTGGATAAAAATATCAAATGTAGAACTAGATCTATGGAGAACCGAATATAGAAGGGATCATCAAATCACAAAGACTGAGGTGGTTGGGACATATCCAAAGGATGACAAACACAAGACTTCCCAAAATAATACTAACGGGAGGAAAAACAGGAAAGAAGAAGAAAAGTAGACCGAAAACCAGATGGAAGAAAGATGTTAAAAGAGACATAGATGAAATTAAAATCACAAATTGGAAAAATAAACCAGCAAACAGGAGAGAATGGAACCATGTGCATTCTAGGCCTGGAGAGCTAAATTATATATTTACATCTGAGTACATGATGTGTAAAGACTTATATCAGAGAACAACAACCACATTCCTATAAGTATATAGAAATTACCATGATGTCGATAAAATTACAATATCCACAGTGGACCTACTGTAAGATGGTAAAATTACTATTGAAAGTTTGAAATATTAAGTTAAAATATGCTATAAAATTAAATGTAACTAAAAAATTCTGGTGCTACTATAGCATGCGTTCTACCTGCGCATATCTATTGCAGTGCTATTATATTGTAGTGTGCAGAATAAGCCAATTTTGTGGCTTATTCCAAACTAAAATAGTAAATTGATATGACAGAGTATTAATTACATTACATTTAATTAACAGTTAAAATAATAATTCTCACAATTTATGCGTTTTATTCACTTTGTAGAATTTCAAGATTTTTTTGCCGGCACTATAATTATGTGTCGTAGACCACAAGCCCTAGCAGAAACGGATATTCGTTTGATTTTTGAACAGCAATAAAGCACTTGAGTCAGAATTCTCGTTTAAGGGATGCAATTAAAAAAGATAAACTGGAATTTGTCAATGGATAGTTGAGATATATTTATGAGAGTGTTTGTACTATTTCTTTTATCTAAGGGCCAGGTCGAAAACGCTGGTAACATATGGTGTCAAGCTGTCAGTTCGCTCCAAAACGTACAATACAGAAGTATTTTTTTAAATTCAAGAGTTAAATAATCTACCTCTTAAAGGTTGTTTTCCTTTTTACATCATTATATAGACCAGTAAGAATTTGCAAAAAAACGTCTATTTTTGGATGTGAGAGGTGGCATTCGGATTTTTGCTGATAAAGTTAGGTGACACCTTCAGTAATAATAATTGACTTATGCTCCTTCTCAAATATGCCCGGAACATTAATAAAAAAATTAAAATATTTAAAAATTTCGAAAAACATCGATTTTTTTCTGTTTTCTTTGCTTATAACTTTAAAACGATTCGTTTTGGAACAAAGTCGTAGAGAAATAAAATAAAGATAATTGAATTTTGTAGGTATGATATACGACTGGTAAAAAATGTCTTAAGGTATTACCTTTTCTGCAATATAGCAATAAACACAAAATAAGGGGGCAAAATAAGTCTGTTTTTATTCAATATTTTTTAACCACTTTGGTGGCACTTAGAACCTTAGTAATTCGCTTAGGAAATTCTTTGTAACATACTTAAATCGTGTACCAAATTTCATTAAAATTGACCAAATAAATTTTGCATAATACATTTGCAATCTAAATGTTTTTAAAAAAGTTCAAATTTTTTAAAATCTTTCTGAACAAAAAGTAGACCATTTAGAAGTTGGCTAATTTTTTTACATATAAAGAGGTGCTCTACCTATCTAATACACTGTACAGAATTAAAATCGGATTATTTAAGGGACCTCAGCAATGTTTTAAATTTATTAACAATTTTTTGGCTTATAAACAAATATGTTTGTTAAATAATAAAAAAAATTAATTTTTAGCAATGCAAATAATAAAAACCGGTATAATTTGACTTAAACTTTCAAATGCTGTCAGCAGAATTGCTATTTTATTTTTTAATCAAACGTTATTCGCGTTCAAAAATTGCAATTTCTCGATTTTTTGAAAGTTCCACCGCGTTTATCTCGAAAACTATGCATCCTACGAAAAAACTTGTAAGAACATTTTTTGCTTAGAATTACCCAAGAAATACAAAAAAAATGTTTTATTTTGCGAAAAATTGATGTTATGTAATTCCTCAAGTTCTTTGTTTATAACAATCTTATCGACATCCGGATCAACTGTTACCCAAAAAATTCGTGTTATACGGGTCAACATACATAAAAAAACTTGGGTGAGTCCATCTAAATAAAGGAGCCCGTAGCACCCCCTCCTGGCCACAGCATTAATTTGTTTATAAGCCAAAAAATTGTTTATAACTTTAAAACATTGCTGAGGCTGCTTAAATAATCCAATTTCAATTCTGTAACGTGCATTAGATATGTGGAGTAATTTTTTATATGTTAAAAAATTGACAAATATTTTTATGTTCTAGTTTTTGTTGTGCAAGATTTTAAAAAATTTTAATTTTTTAAAAAAGTTTAGATTGCAAAATTTTTATGCAAAATCTAGTACGTCAATTTTAACGAAATTTGGTGTACGGCTTTAGCACATTATAAAAATTTTCTAAGCGAATTAGGAAGGTTCCAAGTGTAACCTAAGTGATGGAAAATCATTGAATAAGCACAGGCTTGTTTTGCCCCCTTATTTTATATTTATTGCTATTTTGAAGCAAGGGTGATAAATTAAGACATTTTTAACCAATCGCGTCTGATAGAAAATTTAATTATCTTTGTTTTATTTATATACGACTTTGTTCTAAAATGAATAGCTTTTAAGTTATAAGCAAAAAAAGTAGAAAAAAAAACGAAATTTTTTGAAATTTTTTAATATTTTATTTTTTTTTTATTAATGTTCCGGGCATATTTGAGAAGGAGCATAATTCAATTATTATTAACGAAGTTATCACCTAACTTTATCCGCAAAAATCTGAATTCCACCTCTCTCATCCACCTAAAAACAGATCCTTACTGGTCTAATATATTTTTTCATATTCTGTAATACCGCCTACCCCTGATGATTATATTTCATATAAAAAAGAAAATATTTAAAAATAATTGAGTAATAATAATAGGGTTATTGGTTTTATGTCTATAATTGAATTTTTTTTTCAGATACAGTCTACAAATGTTATGTTTGGGTTTAAATTTTAAATATATTGACCTATCTATATGCACTAAGTTTTCTAAGTTATCCACACTTATAAACTAGCGCGTTTATACGCTGTGAGCTCGTACGTAGAGGGGATATTTAAAAATTCGCGAGCGCCAGTAGTGACAAGTCTGTAAACGTTTACTGGAAATTTGACACAAACGTCAAAGTGATTAATTTAAAATTAAAAATAAAAACATTAATTATAAACAAGCTGAAAATGCGAGCATTATCATAACGAAAACTTTGTTTATATACGTATTTAAATTCATAATATAGAAAATTGCTATTACGAAAAGCTGTTTAGAATTAAAAATTATGTTTTAATGTGCAAGTATATCATTCTAATTTAAATGTTGTGAACTATAAAGAAACTTTACTCGAAATTCATATTTTTTACATACCTCGTATAAAATTAATAAAATTTGATTCATGATGATTGCATCATAAATCTTAGACCAAGTAGAGATTTTTATGAAGAATAACTTTTCTTCGTCAAATTAAAAATACAAGAGTTATAAATGAAAATGATGTTGGTATCCATAATTTGAGAAAATTCGTCAAATATTTTTTTCCATTAGAAGGATGTAATTTCATCAGAACATACTTTTTTATTCCAAACCACATTTTAAATAACAATTTTCCAATATTGTAAAATAAATAATACATACATGATAAAGATACTTTTTACTGATTAACTTTACTTGGAGCTACAGACCGAGCGAGTCTCGTAAATTCCACGGCGTTGCGCCACGCTTCACGCAACCGTATTTGCGTACTTGTGTTTCGAGTTATGTGATCGTACGCTGGTCGAGTGGAGTTATAATTTACCAAATTTAAATATAATCGTTTCTACTGATTCATTATTAATATAGTATAATATGTATTATTGCTTTCAAAATATACTCAAATTGTATTTTTATACATTTATTACACATATTATTTTATATAATAATTAAATTCACTATAAAATGTCATTTATATTTTATTAATACCTAAATAATTTAAAATTTAGTTTGACATTCACGAAGTGTCAAACTCAAATGTAAATAATAACATTTGCTTTGCTTAACAAATTCAGATTAAAAAAGTAGCCTACTTCCTAATCAAAGATTTCAGCTGACGTTTAGTGCCTGGTAGGGAATAACCGGATTGTGACGTCACATTTTAGATTTTGAGGTCGATTATCTCGAAGACGGTTAGAGATATCGAAATGCCGTTTTCAGATTTGGATTCAGAAGACAAAACTACATAAGAATCCATCGATACATCTCCTCTAAGTATTGCAGGAACGGCAACGCAATAACACACAGACTTTTGCAAATTTATAAACGAAAAGTCTTCGTTGAAAATATTAGTTGGTCAAAGCTGTGGTATATATTTTTACCTTAAATATACTTACGTTTTAAATACTGAATATGTTCCGTAATATGTAATTATAAATTAATTTATTAATCTTAGCGCCATCTACACGATAATTGTGAAAGTATCTGAAGTAAGAAATTAATATTTCATCAATAGAACGTCAAAATGATTTGCAAAATCTTAAAAAAATCCATTACAATTTAATTACTTTTTTGCGTTGTAAATATTAAGCTATAACAATTAAATAATAAATTTAAAAATTACCGGTGAAAGTTGCATTACTAATCCGATAGGAGCGACACCAGCGAAGCTTAAAGCGTATAGGGTTTTATTTGTCGTCTGTGGTTTAAGTATCATATTATCAGATAATACATTTCAATATTTATTGAAATTTATTTTTTTGTCTTGTTGGGGGGGGGGGAGGGGGAAATTTCTCCTATTTTTCCTCCGTAGATCCGCCACTGAGACATTATCTCACAAAGCACACACTTCACAACGAACGTAACTGAACACAATATGGTATTCAAACTTCAAACTGTTTGAAGAAGTTTGATTTCAAGTCAAACCTAAAGATATTGAAATCAAGTCAAGTCAAACTTTTTTACAAAATAAGTTTGGTTTTCAAGTCAAGTCAAGTTTGTTGAGTAAAATCAAACTAGTTTGACTTGATGCATCTCTAAAAAGGAATCCTATTCCTGTGACACAGGGAGAACTAATGATATAATCAAAATATTCCATATTTTTGTCCATGAGTATAATATAATGACAGTATACCTATAATTATGAAATAATTTTGGACAAGTTTTCAATTTTTTTAAACGCTTTTATTTAGTTCAATAGTTTGCGTCAAATTTGAGTGCCTTTTCTCCAATGCAAATGAATGAAAATTTGCAGACATATGCATTCCCGGGAACAATACACGAATAATAAATAAAAACAATTTTTTTATGTTTATTAATTGTTTAAATAAAAAAAAACGATTTTAATGGAAAATGCTTAAATTCTCTTGTTTTTTACAATGTAAAAACTTGAAACTTTTACGTGTTGTAGCTAACGATATGAAGTATACATAATTTCACTTTTTACGTTAATTGTTTATGTTATGCTTCATAAATAAACACTAAAGTTTCAAATTTTTTGCCGATTCCGACTACTTTTCATGTTAGTACATCATATGTTCTATACATGACGATATATTTTAATGTTTGAAAAGTGTAGAAAAGACTAAAAAGTAAAAAATAAAAAAATATGAAAAAAAAATTCTTAAGAAACGCTTTTCTTTAGTTACGAGTGACTACAATTAAAAATATTATTAAAAAAATCAACTAAAAAGCAAAAAATAAAAAAAATTTTAAAAATCTAACACATTCGTTAAAGAAAAGCGTGGGGCGAAAACCGTTTATTCGATGAAGACGCGCCACGCTTTTCTTTGACGAATGTGTTAGATTTTTTAAATTTTTTTTATTATTTTTTGCTTATTAGTTGATTTTTTTAATAATATTTTTAATTTTAGTCACTCATAACTAAAGAAAAGCGTTTCTTAAAATTTTTTTTTTCATATTTTTTTATTTAAATGTTACCTTTATAGTCTAAGATTCAAATAGGAGGTCGAAATGTAGCCATCTGCTTGCTGGATGAAACATTTTTTTATTAAATTTCATACATATTCAAATATTTCTATCATGGGTTGCCTATCAAAATCGTATCATAGCAATCCTTAAGGGGGGACCGAAGGGGTTGAAATCAATATTCCAAACACATTTTTTTTTGAAAGTATGGTAGAATTATGTTATTTCTAAATTAAATAGGCATATTCAGTACAATTTATAGATTACTCAAGAAAAAATTCAAGGAAAAATACTGAAAAATATCCCAACAGTGGCCAATTTTTAAAAGACACCTCAAAATATAATGAATTTTGCGGTGGACATCAGAACTGATCATTGAATCATGGTAGACAAAAAATTCAAAAAGATTTTATTAGCTTATGAGTTTCTCGAGGTAACGCTATCAAATTTTTTTAGTTTTATTTGATTTTGACTTTTTAATAACACTCAGAAGTCAAAACAACGGATTTTTTTTGCGAAAAAGGGTGAAATCTAACATATTTATTATTGTTAAACAAAAAATAAGCAAAAAACAAAAAATATCTCGACAGCTTTACCTCAAGAAATGTCTAAAGAAAATATATACAAAATTCCAGATGGGTTGAGCAAGTAGTTTTTGAGTTACAATGTCTACCTACAGCCTTTGGAAAAAGGAGTTTTGAGGAAAACGCGTTTAAAGTATTGTCAACTTTTATTTTCAATTTCTTTTTTTGTCTTTCAAATCGTAAAATGATGCACACCGGAATATCTTTTTGAAACACGGAGTAATTTACAAAAGAAAACAAAAACAGCTGTTAACAATTGTCCACTAGGTTCAAGCGTGCTGGTGCGAACCTGCTGCAAATCGAGTCGAAGCTAGGGCTATCTAACACTATCTCCCTACCTTCGACTCGTTTTATAGCAAGTTCGTGTCAACGCGCTTGAGCGTAGTGAGAAACGGTCAACAGCTGTTCTTATTTTGTTTTGTAAATTACTCCGCGATTTAAAAACACATTTAGGTGTGCATCACTTTACCATTTGACAGACAAAAAAGAAATTGAAAATAAAAGTTGACAATATTTCAAACGCGTTTTTCTCAAAAGTGCTTTTTTCAGGCTGCAGATATTGTAACTCAAAAACTACTTGACCAACTCACCTGGAATTTTGTATATATTTTCTTTAGACATTTGTTGAGGTAACGCTGTCAAGATATTTTTGTTTTATGCTTATTTTTTGTTTAACAATAATAAATATGTTGATTTTCACCCTTTTGTGCAAAAAAAATTCTTTGTTTAGATTTCTAAGTGATATCAAAAAGTCAAAATTAGATAAAACTAAAAGAACTTGACAGGGTTACCTCGAGAAACTCACAAGCTAATAAAATCTTTTTGAATTTTTTGTTAACCAAGATTCAATGATGAGTTCTGATGTCCACCGCAAAATTCATTATATTTTGAGGTGTCTTTTAAAAATTTGCCACCGTTGGCTTATTTTTTAGTATCTCTCCTTGAATTTTTTTGGGTAATCTATGAATTGTACTGAATATGCCTATTTAATTTAAAAATAAAATAATTCTACCATACTTTCAAAATAAAATGTGTTTGGAATATTGATTTAAACACCTTCGCCCCCCTCCCTTAAGGATAGCTATGACACGATTTAGATAGGCAACCCATGCTAGAAATATTTGTCTATGTATGAAATTTAATAAAAAAAATGTTTCATCCGGCAAGCAGATGAGTACATTTTGACCTACTATTCGGATCTCGTACTATTACTTTGCAAATGGCAAACATACATATATAAAATCTACCGTACATAAAATCCCACTGTAACACCTAAAAAACCAAAATATATCGTGCAATGCTAGTTGCCTACCACAATATAATTTTGGTTAATTAAGAACTAATGGTCCATAACGAATATTGCGTGTTATTTGGATGAACACGGGTCATTATTTTAAATCTGGTTAATTTTAAGGCTCACAGAATTTCCCCTATTTGAGGTTGAAAAAGCATGATGTATAATGCCGAATAAAACATATTTCGTCAGAAATTTCCAACTTTTCATAAGTTTTGTTTTTACGTCCATAAAAGACATTATATCATCTTTATGTTTTTTTATTTATATTATCTTACTTTGGCTAAATTAGGAAAAAGGAAAAGTTTGTTAACAGTTACTTTACTGCTATAATCGAATCTTAAGATTGTATGCATGAATAATATCGGTTTTCAAAGACCACAGAAAGTGTGCTATTTTGTTTATTAACAAATTAACGCTCCGAAATCGTGTCCTTTTCAATGATTGCTTTGTAACTCCGAAGATTTTAACTTGAAACCAAAAACTAAAAATTAAAATTCACCGTAATTTAATTCTGCACAGATATATTTTTTACCGATTTCCTTTGACGAAAATTTTCCTCGGAATATTCAGATTTTATCAACAAAATCTTTTATAAAATAAAAATGTATACCATTTTTATTCAGTTGCAATGCGAATGCAAAACAATCTTACTTTTCAATTAGAATACGGAGCGCAGTCCAGTCCTCTGAATCGCGATTTTCGGCTCTTATTGGAGCCTCATCGGAAAGACTTTTATATTACACTAAAATTTTAGGGAAGTAATTATGTATTAATAATTAAATAACATGGTGTCATAAAAGCTTTTTTGTAATAGATTATATTTCCAGAAGCCAGCGACAATTGAACAAATAGTTTAGCAACAATTTAATTCTTAATTAAGAGTGTAGGCGCAAATATTTTACGGAGCTATCCCTACTTTTCTTTTTTTATACGGCAAATTATGTGTAGTAAAATTATCACTGGTATGGAAACTGCAGATGTAAACATTAGTACTTGACAGTGACATTGTCATTAGCATTATAGAGATTTTCGTTAAGTTTTTGAATGTCCTTGGATAAAACCGTTACTTGTGAAATCGATTAAATTATAAGATTATTTTTTCACTAACTACGTATTCAGTTATTGCAATAAGTTATATACAATACAATAAAAACGAATACTTCATCGAGAAAAGAGGAAACGTGATTTTTTAATAATATATGTATAGTTACTATAGAACGCTTATATAAATTTTGAACATCTTTAACAACAAAATACTTGAATTACAGAATATATCCTGGTGTATTCTCTGCTTGGATCTTCCATAAATAATAAACAATAAATAACTTATTAATTTCACGTTTTAAATCAATTATTTATCAAATACACTATCAATATTATTGAATAAACAATTCAAAATATTCCTGAAGCCGTGTCAAATATTTAAAATTGTCACTGTCTTTTCAACACGTTATGTTCGACTGAGTGCGTTGTATGACAAAGATAGCAAATGTTCGATTTGAAAAATATCACCTCGAACATGGTGTTCATTTTTTTTGAATCCTGAGAAAACTAATAATTATTTTTGAAAAATTTAAACGCGGAATGAAAGATTACGTTATTACCGAGGACCGAAAGTCCCTTAGAATAAACAAAAAGTTTCTTTTGAATGAGACATTTGAAATTAAAAATCACACTAATTTTGCTCTTTCTCGTTACCCCTGTAACTTATTAAAATAAACATTAGAGAAGTTTTCATGGACTTTCGGGCCTCGGTAATAATGTAGTATTTCATTCTGCGTTTAAATTTTTCAAAAATACGTATTAGTTTTCATAGAATTCGAAAAAAAATAATGAATGCATATAAATAGCATAGGAACCTAAATTTTGTACCCATCTACTTAAAAATTTACGGTCGCAATAATCAGCAGAATAATAATTATGATACACCAGAATAACTATGATTTTAGATATAAAAAGTACTATAATACCTGTATAACGTACTTTACAGAATTGAAATTGGACTATTTAAGCGGTCTCAGGAATGTTTTAAAGTTATAAACAATTTTTTGACTCTTAAACAAACATAAAATTTCAAAAAGTTGAATTGCGATTGGTTCCTGAGATAGAACCGGTCAAAGTTGACCGGTCAGGATGGTTATCTTCAAACCATTATATTTCATAACATATTATAATAAAAAAGATCGGCATTATGCGTGAAAAATACCAAAAATACCAAAAAAACTTACTTATTCCTCTTTACTCCATGCGGAGCATAGGGTATCAACTGTCTGCCTCCATTCTGTCATATCCTTTGCACTGATCTTTAATTCAAAAATGAATAACCATTTTCAATTTCGTTGCAACACGAAACTACAGCCGCATCACATTCTAGTTCAATCAGAGAGTGCAGCAAGCACATCTACCGGTTTCGAAACTTATTAGTCTCTCATCAGGAGGCACATATGCTGGTCTCTCTGACCCAACCAGGACAAACCCCGGCGTGCAGTTACGCATTGTAACGAACGAAATGGCAGGGATGCCCTAGCGACAACTGCTAGCAAAATACTAAGTTTTTAATCTAATAGCACATAAACTAATATTAAAAATATTACTCTACATCCCACCAGATTGAAAATAATGGGAACCTTCTCTGGTTACACCTCCGATGCTTGCTGCACTCTCTGATTGAACTAGAATGTGATGCGGCTGTAGTTTCGTGTTGCAACGGAATTGAAAATGGTTATTCATTTTTTATTTACATGTTTACTCTGATTGGAGTACGAAGGGAACCATTCTCGTTGGAACTTTACCGCGCTGAGCAGATGGGGCGTGAATTATAAATCTAAAGTCTCAGCATCCGTTATGGCTTGCAAATTTTAGAAGCCTCAGAGGTGTTACCAGAGAAGGTTCCCATTGTTTTCAATCTGGTGGAATGTAGAGTAATATTTTTAATACTATTTTATGTGCTATTAGATTGAAAACTTAGTCATTTGGTCTTTAATTCTGCCCAGGTTTTCTCAATAGCATTCATTTCTTTCTCGACACTTCTTTTTCACGTTTCTACGGGTCTACCTGTTCTTCTCTTTCTATGTAACGTGTATTCTAGGGCTTGCCTCGCAATGTCTGTGTCAGGTCTCCTTGGTGTGTGCCCATCCAACTCCTTTTCCTTTTGCTTATTGTCTTAGATATAGGTTCTTGGTTAGTTCTTGTTCATAACTCTTGGTTTGATATGCGGTTTTTCCAGTAAATATTAAGAATCTTTATGAACACTTTAGGCATTTATTTATGAACACCTGCGTATGTCCAATACATTTCCTTGACATTTTCCAAGTTTCTGCTCCGGATAGTGGCACAGTTTTCACGTTGCTGACCAAAAAAACAAAAAAACAAGGTTAAAGAAAATATAATTTTAAAGTTTAAAATCGGTATACGCAAAAAAATGTATTTTCTCAGCTTCTCCTAGAGCAATTTTCTTTATTTTTTTAATCCTAAGTAGCTCGAGTAAAGCCACCTAACTAACGCATTACAAAGTATCAAAGATGCTTTAGTTTTGTTACAATAAATAATTCTATTTTATATATTTTTATTATTCTATATTATATTATTATTTATCAAAATTAAACTAGGTACATTTTTTCCCTATATATACATACTGTGGATTTAAAAAAAAGTTATCTGCTGTACCTTTTCTCAAAACTATATTATGTAGTTATTTAAACAAACTTTGTTCCGGTCTTGCTAAAGCGCGTCGAATAATATATTGCTTGTAGTATTTTGGAACTTAAAAACAGTACTTCTGGTTGCAACTCTAAAACGCGAAGTCCTAGGTCAAATTTCGCACCTTTAGTAGGATCCTTGGGTTATATGCTTTCATTCGATTCGCAGTTGTTATTCTATCTGGTCTAATGGCGGACGAGTTTTGTTTACAAAGTCTCTGGGATAGACCGCGATAATTCAAGGTTTTCACATTTTTTCAAATTGGGCGAAAACACCATAGTGTTAAACAAATAGTAAATATATCTTTAATGATAAAAATTGTTCATGAAGTTCATGTCTGTAAACTTAACAACAGATTCTCTTGTTAACACTTGACTGGTAAATAGTGCTTCATGTACTCCCATACTCCCGCTGTATCCGCATTGGGAAATTTTGCAACCAATATTACATTAGAAATGTCGAGTTATACAACTACTTAGAGTTGTAATGTGTTTCCTTATAAACCGTAGTAGAAGCGCAAGAGGAAAACTTTAAAATAAAATTTAATCAAAAGTTCTTAGAAGCTCAACAATACTTCATAAATATATAATTTTTGATTACGGAAAATTTGAAGATGAAAATAAAAAAGTAGATTTTATACTGCACGTAGTTTCGAGTGTTCTTTTATATTGGAGCCGGTGAAAAGAAAAGTGGCATAAGTCAATTTAAAACATATCTACTCTAAGAAATATAGTGGTTTGTTAAAATCGTTAGAAAACGTAGAACACATTACCACATACCGGGTGGTGAATCGTAAAACGGGCCATAGTAAAATGTCGAATTAAATAGTCAATGTAAAATTCTAAACTGTTGAATTCCTGCTTCCCTAATTATTTTACATCAAAAGTCATAAGAAAATATTTGTAGAGGCTTGAATTCTGCATTTAAAACAAAAGTTAAAATTGTTCTATGATTTAAACACATTCCAAAATTTGAAAAATATAATACATTTGCTACAGTAGGTATGTGTGTAAAAGTTAGGCCACATGTTACTATTTAACTATCAATGCGCACACTATTTACTGAATAAAACAACTTTATTATTAATACTTTCTCCTCAAGTGAGCGTATCTTAGTAATTTTATTGCTTTTTAAACAATAAATGATAAAATAAAAATAATAACAGTTTAAAATATGGTTATTTAATAACTTAATTGTGACCGAACGCAACCATTACAGATTATTGCACTGTGTGTGGCCTAACTTTGGCGTGACACTCTCAAAAATGAATTTCATTTTTACAAAATTTAGGGATATACATACTCTGGTCTAATTAGCAAAATACAAGGAAAAGTTATTTACCAGCAATTTTATTGCTGGTATCGAGTCTTATGATTGTACATATTATTAATATAGGTATGCAAAGTCCGCAAATAGTGTGCTACTTTTTTTATAAACACAATCGCGCCCGAAAATCGTGTTCTTTTCAATTTTTGCTGTATAACTCCAAAGATTTTAACTTTACACCAAAAACACCTAAATAAAAATTCACCGTAATTAAATTCTGCATAGAGACGTGTTTCTCTCGATTTAATTCGACGAAAAGTTTCCCCGAAAAATGCAGGTTTTTCCAACAAAATTTTTAATTTTCAACTGAAATTTTAGATAAGTAATTGTTCATCAATAATTAAATAACTTGGTAATATAAAAGATCCTTTAGTATAGATTATAATTCCAGAAGTCGATCGAAATTGAGAGAACAGTTTAGCAACAATTGGATTGTTAATTAAAAATTTACGGTCGCTATAATAACCACAATAATTATGATACATAAGAATAACTATGACTTTTGTATAAAAAGACACTGTACCTATCTAATGCACTTTCCGGAATTGAAATTGGACTATTTAAGCGGCCTCAGAAATATTTTAAAATTATAAACAATTTTTAGCTGCAGGACGCTTCTTTTAAAATAAAAAAAAAGCGGCAGGACGCTTCTTTTAAAATAAAAAAAGCGGCAGGACGCTTTTTTTAAAATAAAAAAAGTTTAATTGTGATGAGTGGTTCCTGAGATACAACCGGTCAAATTTGACCGGCATTTACGGCAAAGATATAAACAATAGGATCATAATATTCGAACCATCACCTTTTTATTTTTGTCCTCTTTCTCCACACAAAGTTTCATATCTTTTAAACACTCATAACATATATTATTATAATAAAAACTATCGATAGTACGAGTGAAAATTGCCAAAAATAGCAAAATTAGGTTGGAGAAAATGTAATCTCAAAGTTCAAAATCGGTATACGTTAAAAAAATGCACTTTCTCGGCTTTCCATGGAGCAATTTTCTTCATTATTTTTTTGTTCCCAAGTAACTCGAGTAGAGCCATCTAACTAATGCATTATTAATGTCAATCTTGCTTTTGTTTTATTATAATCAATTAATTTATTTATAAGAAAAGAAAACTACATATTTTTTCCAGTTGTAGACTTTTTTAGATATACTTACTACAAGTGTACCTTTTAACGTTAAAAACACAAATATTCTCATGTGAAAGCTGTATAATTATTTAAACAATCTATATTTAATCAAATTAAAAATTTTTGTTATAATAAATAAATAAATTTATTATAACAAAACAAAAGCAGCTTTGACATTTAAAAATGCGTTAGTTAGATGGCTCTACTCGAGTTACTTGGGAACAAAAAAAAAATGAAGAAAATTGCTCCATGGGAAGCCGAGAAAATGCATTTTTTTTAACGTATACCGGTTTTGAACTTTGAGATTACATTTTCTCCAACCTAATTTTTTATTGGAATTTTGCTATTTTTGGCAACTTTCACTCGTAATATCGATAGTTTTCATTATAATAATATATGTTATGAGTATTTTAAAGATATGAAAATTGGTGTGGAGAAAGAGGACAAAAATATAAAGTTGATGGTTCAAAAATCATGACCCTATTGTTTATATCTTTGCCGTAAATGCCGGTCAACTTTGATCGGTTGTATCTCAGGAACCACTCATCACAATTAAACGTTTTTTCTTTTAAAAGAAGCGTTCTGCCGCTTTTTTTTCGAATAGCATGATTTTATTTAATTTAATATTTCCCGAGATATTCTATTTGTTTATAAGCCAAAAAATTGTTTATAATTTTAAAATATTCCTGAGGCCGCTTAAATAGTCCAATTTCAAGTCTGTAAAGTACATTAGATAGGTACAATGTCTTTTTACACAAAAATCATGGTTATTGTATGGTTATTGTTATGTAACGTAATTGTTGTGGTTATTATAGCGACCAGTAAATTTTTAATTAACAATTTAATTGTTGCTAAACTGTTCATTCCATTTCTATCGGCTTCTGGAATTATAATCTATACGAAAAGATCTTTTATATTACCAAGTTATTTAATTATTGATAAACAATTACTTATCTAAAATTTTAGTTGAAAATTTAAGATTTTGTTGGAAAAACCCGCATTTTCCGGGAAAAATTTTCGTCGAAATAAATCTGGAAAAACACGTCTCTATGCAGAATTTAATTAGGGTGAATTTTTATTTGGGTGTTTTTGGTGTAAAGTTAATTTATTAAAGTTAAAATTTTTGGAGTTATACAGGAAAAAATGAAAAAAAAAACGATTTTCGGGAGCCATTTTGTTTACAAAAAAAAAATTAGCATACTATCTGCGGACTTTGCATACCTATATTATTAATATATACAATCATAAGATTCGATTCCAGCAAAAATGGCCTATTCTCCGATAATCTGCCCAGACTATATAAACATGATCATCTGTCAAAATGCGACAGCAAGCGAGATACTGGAAGATAAAAAGACCAACGCATTTAAAATAAAACGGGGAGTACTACAAACACTGGGACACAGTTTCGCCAAAATTGTTTACACCATTATTACAACAGATGTTTAAGAACGTAAAATCTGAGTAAAAAAGGAATTAATGTCAAGGGAGAAAAATACTTGGTCGCATTTGAGGTTCGCTGGCGATATTGTTCTTTTTGCTGACAGCATCGATGATGCAGTATCGTAACTGAAGACTCTATACCTAGCCTCTGAAGCTAGGCGAAAAAATTTCAGTAAATGGCATGCCTTGGGCGGCATTCGGCAAGCTGAGCTATGTCCTTAAGTCAGAAAAGTCTATGTGTCTCAAAAGAAAAGTCTTTGACCAGTGCCTGTTGCTAGTACTTACACGTGGTGTAGAAACTTTAACAATAACCAAGAAAGAAATAAAATTTGTGTTAACCAAAGAGCCATGGAATGCTCAATGTTAGGCATTTCTCGTAGGGATCGAATTACGAACAAGGAAGTAAAACGAAGAACAGGAGTGACAGATGCCATATAAAGAATTATGACCCTAAAGTGGAATTGGTCAATGGACAGGGCACATAATGAATAATACACTGGAGTCCAAGACAAGAAGCATATCGAAGTAGAGGTCGTTTGCCAACTAGATGGTCTGATGACATGAAACGGATCGACAAAATGGATGCAAACAGCACAACAAAGAAATACATAGAAAATACTGAGGGTGACCTATATCTAGCAGTGGATAGGAATGATGATGATTGAGAATAAGGAAACAAAACATTTCAAGTTAAACACTTTTCCATACAATTTGTATATTTTTTTTGTCATAACAAAAATGCCTTACAAATGATAAATTAACGGATAACCCGCCTCTGGCAACGACCTTCTACAATATTCAAAAGCCATTCAAAGCTTTGATAGTACAGATGTATATCCGCGAATAGGATTTGCAAATAATAATCGTTAATAACGAAGTCGATAATAAGAAAACGCCAAGTTGGCAGTTATTAAGCTCTCTCCCTATCCTTGAACTCCTTGTCCGTATTGTTTGTTCTTTCGCTTTTCCAAAACAAACCCTTACAAATCGAATACGACTCGAGTCGGAGGAACACGCACAAAACTGCCCCGCCTTTGACTTGGAATAATAAACGGTTATGATTACTAATTTAATAGGCTAACGTTGAAAATATGTTCGCCTTATTTCACGAGCTTGAGTCATAATAAAAAAAAGCAAACAGAGATCGACAGCTACTATAGAAAGTTCTGATGATAAATGATAATCACGTATTGTTTTTTATAAAAATAAACTATACAGGGTGTTAGTAAATGAGGGCCACAAACTTCACACAGTTTGCTAGAGAACTGTGTGTCCGCAAATGCTTCGTTGCACAAAACTGCCCCGCCTTCGACTTGGAATAATAAACGGTTATTATTACTAATTTACGGCCGGTTTCACAAAGTAAAGTTAACTTGTGGTTAAGAGATAACCAGAGGTTACCCCAAAATATGCGTTTTAGTTTCACTTCAGGTCAACGGCGAAGTATGATTAACTCACAGAATTTTTAACCAGAGGTTGGAGTGGGTTACCCCTATGGGCAGAAGGGTAACAATTATGAAACTGAAACGCATATTTTGGGGTAATTTTGAGGTTATCTCTTAACCATAATTAACTTTACTTTGTGAAACCGGCCGTTAATAGGCTAACGTTGAAAATATGTTCGCCTTATTTCACGAGCTTGAGTCATAATAAAAAAAAGCAAACAGAGATCGACAGCTACTATAGAAAGTTCTGATGATAAATGATAATCACGTATTGTTTTTTATAAAAATAAACTATACAGGGTGTTAGTAAATGAGGGCCACAAACTTCACACAGTTTGCTAGAGAAATGTGTGTCCGCAAATGCTTCGTTTCCCAGATAAGGTTTGTAAAACCTTACCATGCTCAAAAATTATTTTAACTTGTTTTGTGAACTTCATTCTGCCTCCAATTCTGCCGGTTCAGATGGTAGGTTTGTAAGACCTTACCGTGCTCAAAAATTATTTTACCGTGTCTTGTGAAAGTCCTACGCGATGTCCTGGGTGTTTTTTAATTTTTTTAGCAGCTACTAATTAAAAATTAAAATTAAAATCTTCAACCAACAACCAAAGCTTTTTATTGTAAAAAACAAAGTTTTTTGACAATTCAAGATGGAATCCCATTCTCTTTTTAGTGGTAGGTACTTTAAACTTTTGACCATAGATAATTTGATGATGGCCTTATAATCAAAGCTGAGAAGTTTTTAAAAAAGATGTTTTTTCCTAACTGTAATGGAAATCAAGAAGAAACCCTGTAGCCAAAAAAAAATAAATAAAATGGGGGATGAAAAGTTTTTTTTGCTTTTTGACCCATATGGACATGCTCCATCAATAGGGTTTTTCACAAATATCTATGGTTATTGCAACATCCCTGCGGAAACTACCCCTATCCTTGAAAATAAACTGCAGAAACTACCCCTATCCCTTGTCGAGCATGTTTTTACGATTTTCTCATTACCTATGTATTTTTTTTAAACAAAACTTATACAAAATTAAAGACCACTATTTTTTCTACAAATAACGTTCTATGGATTTATTTCGTATAAACAACCTTTACGGCACAGTGGCGCCGTAAACCTCAGAAATGCTTTAGGCTTCAGTTTTTGTTTTTTTTATCACCTATTCATTTTATTGATAACGTACTTATGTAAAATAAAAGAGCACACTGTTTGCTACACATTATTACCTATGCATATTTTACTTTCTTTGCACCCTAAAGCCACAGTGGTGGCCCAAATTAAATTTTTGATTATTTTCTTTATTTTTTATAAAATAATTTATTATTAAATTATTTTTTTTAATAAAATTATTTTTTCAATTCTTTTTTCAATTTAATTGTAGCTTATTTCCCATCTAAATAGTTAATTTTCTTTATTAATTCTCCTTTTTTTGGGTGGTTCCGTGGAAAATATGGGGGGTGCATTATACAAATTTGTAAACAATACTTGTGCATGGGTAATCGCTGAAAGTTTTTTTACTCTAGCATAAGCGGTTCAGATAATATAAAAAGGGTTTTTTTTTAAACTGTAGCACCCTGTAATTAATAAATGGGCAATTGCCCTTAAATGAAACATATACCAAAAAATCAGCCACTTATTTGTAATTAATTGCAGCAGGGTTTCTTCTTAATTTCCATTACAGTTAGGGAAAAATAATTGTTTTTAAAACCATCTTTTATAAAAACTTGTAAACTTTGGGGCGCCACCTATGCTAAACGGTGGGTGATAGACATATGCTACCGGGAAATAAATAGTAGAAAATATAGTCCTCTTCATTGAACTATTAAGTAAATTTTTTGCAAAACGCACAGAAAGGGCTACGTTTCGCAAAAATCACAAATTACCCACTTTAAAGGGATGAAAAGAGGGGTTCCTGTTTCCTACACTATAAGCTAAATTCACTTTTTCATAAAATTTCTGACTCATACATTTCCCCGTTTCCAACCTCTAGTTGTACGTATTTTTCTCCCCACAATTTAGATTTTTAAAAGTTAATTGACGAGGTAAGATTTATTTCCTTTTTACCTTGTTACAGGCTAATGGAAAATGATTTAGGTAATTGAATTTGTGTTGGACAAAGACTGACATTTAGGCCCTTGGTAACCTTAAAAATAATAATTTATATGAGTTCTCACGCCTCGAAATTTTTGCATTTTCCAGATTCTAGACCGTTTATAACTCGAAGACTATCAACTTTTAAGAAAAAGAATGTTTGTGTGTACTTTGTACGCACGTAAGAAGTTATACTTCTATTATATGATTTCTTAAAAATAAATATACTTTAAACAGTTTGTTTTAATTTTTTTTAAACACCAAACTAATTTTGTGCTTACCGTTTTCAAAAAAATAAAAAAAGTATAGGATTGCACTGGATTCGAACTTAAGACCTCTAGATCTCTGGCCGAATTAGTCGAGGCATTGAAGCACAAAAAAGGCCTTACTGTCGATTTTTGGCGCAGTAAGACGGATTTTAATGCAGTTGGGTGCGTTGGATTCGTGAGAATGTCAGGACATTTTGTGAACTAATGTAATGAAAAAGAAATCTGAAATTACATTTGTGCATAAGAAAAATGCATTTCAAAATTGCATTTTGAAATAGGCAATTATTATAAATTTGCAACTCGGTAAATAGTTGGGCAACATCCCGATTAATTATTTTAATTATTTTTAATCATTTTTAAGTCCAAATAATAATAGTCTAAGATGTCAATAACCATTAATAATAAACAAAAAAATTTTCCTTATGGGGAATCGAACCAAGTACTAACACGTCCGTAACTAGATACACATACCGCGAGCCTACGCAGACACTTGCTAGACACGGGTGATATTAGGTATAAACAAAAACAAATAGGTAAGTAAAAATTGTAAAGAAAATTACTACATACTTAAATGTATTATAAAATTAATATATTCCTAAATTTTAGAAGAAACATTCGTAAATAGGTACATTTATACAAAACATTCGAAAAATCGACACTTCAATCCTTCAATGCCTCGACTAAATGCTATACCAAATACGCTACGAGGACTGTGTCTGTATCGGTTCGGACGTACCTAATGACAATTCACGGTAACAAACAGACAAGGTGAATAAATATACAATAAAATGTTTTAATAATACGCATCTTACTCCTGAGGGAGACAAATCCAAAGACACAAAAGTTAGGTATAATAAATATATTTACTAAAAAAACTTATATATTCTTTTCACACATTTTCTTGTACTGATATATTTATACATAACTAGAAAGATTTTAGCAACAAAACGCCATACTGTCTGTGTGCGCATGCGCGCAGATTATGAAATTTTACTCTCAATCGCGTCTAAAGAAATGTAACTTCAAAAAAATAACAAGAGATCTTTCTTGTTTAAAATTACTTTGTTCCGCGAAAAAAAAATTAAAAATCCTTCAGATTTGTTCTAAGGGTGCATTTTTGAACAGGAATCCGCAAAGAAACCGAATCAGAAACATTTTTCATACGGAACCTGGACTATATCTACGTTACCGTAGACCAGCCAGTAAATGTTTTAAAAAAATTCTCAAAACGACCTCTGGGCGAGAAAGATGTGATGTCCTAATCCCAAATTGCTTATGATGATAACTTTTCCTAAAAAAAGATTACGTTGAAAAAACGTTTGTTATAATCATAACAAATTGGTCGGTCAGGCTGAGATAACCTTACACTAAAAAATATTAAAAACAAAAAAGCCAAAAAAAATTTTTATCCGATTAAGCTAAATTCACTTTTTCACAAAACTCCTGACCCATGCAATAATATTTTCCCCGTTTCCGACTTTTAGTTGTACGTATTTTTCTCCTCACATTTTATATTTTTAAAATTTAATTGACGCGGTAAGATTTATTTCCTTTTTACCTTGTTACCGGCTAATGGAAAATGATTTAGGTAATTGAATTTGTGTTGGGCAAGGACCGACCCCAAAAAGTTAACGCTCGATAAAACTTTCTTGTGCGTTTCGTGTTGGAAAATTTATACGGCGAATCGTGTCGGTAATTTTAATGGAGATTGAAACACTCCGTCCTTACAGGTAGGCCCCATTTAATTTCGAATATAACTGGAGTTCTAGTAGGATGATGTTTTATGTTTTACATGCTATACATATAGTTTATTATAGTGGAGTCACTGAAGGTTTTCACCTCTGATTTCGTTGAACCTCCATCGATTTTCATGAAAAATGGTGAGTAGTTAGAGGATACCTCAAGAAACAAAGTTGACATGATGTAAACTTGCGCTTTTACCTTGGGGGGTGGAAGCCACCCCTTCTCGAGGGTGAAAATTATTTGATCAAAAATAATACCATAAATCTATTTAAGGACAAATTCTAAGCAAAATTTGTTATATAAAGTTATTAACATAAATCTATGCTTTTTGAGTTATTGAGGATCAAAGATTTTATTTTTTCGTAAAAAAGGCATACTTTAAAGCTGTTTTTCACGTATAACTCAAAAACTATAAGCTTTTACAAAAAAGTTCTAATTACTAAAATTGAAGACAATAAAAAACTGAATACATCTCTTACTTAAGAACTAAACTAATGTTAAGTCAAAGTGAGTTATGGGTAATTGAATGTAAATTTTTTTCGACGAGTACTCAAATCTAAGTATTCAAGCTTAAATAACGGGGAAACGATGCATTTTATAAAATATACCTGTTAAGCACTTGTCAAAGAACCTCCGATTACCTATCAATTGAGCTTCAGAAGAAGTCAATAGCATTAAAATTAAGCAAGTTATGATGAAAATGAGAGAAACCTTTCAAATTTTTTAGGAAAAAGTGAAAAATAAAACATACGCCATTTCCACAAAAATTAAAATTCATAGTAATCCTTACAATAATTTCGTTATATTAGAATAAGTAATGATTTCAACAATTTTGAGCGGTTAAAAATAAAAATTTTTGAAAAAAAGGTATACGTAATTTAAAAAAATCAGAATTTTTAAAATGATCGTATTTTTCATTTTATTTTGATAATAACTCCAAAAATACTTAATGTACGTAAAAAATTATATATGACCAAATTTTAGTTTTTTCTGTGTCAAATATTTTACCTTTTTATTATTTCTGTAGGGTAAAAAATAAACGAGATAGAAACGTCTAAAGCTTAAATTTTGCTGCGAGAACCATGTAACCGGGGCCATTTAACCTTTTATTTTTAAAATAGTAAGGGGTTTAAAAGATTAAATTCAACGTCGTTTAATTGTACTTCGAATTATCTTTCAAATGATTTTTAGGTGAATCTGATATCATAAAAATTAACGGAGTTATTTAAAAAAGAAGAATAGGATTTTTTGGAAAAAAATTTGAAAGATAAATTTTGAAACATGTTTGGGGCATAAATTTTAATGCTATCAACTTGTTCGAGGACTCATTTGATAGATATTTCTAAGTACTTTGCCAAATGTTTCATAAGTTTATGTTATAAAATGCATCATTTTTCCGTTATTTAAGCTTGAATACTTACACGTATTACGCCGAAAAAAATATACATTCAATTACCTATAACTCACTTTCAGTTAACATTAGAAGATTTTCTTACTAAGAGGTTTATTTCATTTTTTATTAGCTGCAATTTTGGTAATAATAACTTTTTTACAAAAACTTATAGTTTTTGTTATTTATGAAAAATCGGTTAAAAACATGCATTTTTCTTACGAAAAATTAAAATCTTTGATATTTAATAACTCAGAAAGTTTTGATTTATTTTAATAACTTTATATAACAAATTTTGCTTAGAATTTGTCCCTCTATCGAATAATGGGATTATTTTTAATAAAATAATTTTCACCCTCGAGAAGGAGTGGCACCCACCCCCAGGGTAAAAGCGCAAGTTGGCATTATGTCACCTTTATTCCTTGAGATACCCTCCAACCACTCACCAATTTTCGTACAAATCGATGGAGGTGCAACGATATCGGAGGTAATAATAGCTCGTATTCACCTTCAGTGACTGCACTATTATATTAGATAAATTTCAAGATTATAAAATATTGCAAAAACATTCATTTAAACATCTTGTAGTTACATTCTTGTTTAAAAGGAAAACGTGACAAAAAATAGACATCTCACAACTGGAACCCTGAAAGAAAAAAGAAATAAGTATCAAGGTTAAGAAGGAAATAAAAACGATAGAGAACTTGGTACAGACAGACGTTAAAGTAACATGGACTGCTCTAAAAATGACAATAACAAAGATACAAAAAGAAGACATCGGGTTCAAGAAAAACAATAGAAAACAAGAGTTGATAACACAAGAGATCATGGACCTCATGGACGTAAAACGAAACAGGATATAATTTTTTTTTAACGAACTCCCCTCTATTGATCTAATATATGGAAGTGGTACATTTACAGGGAACAAGGTTTCTCCCCATGTCATATTCTGACGGGCTCGAGTAACTGCAAAAATCCCCGCTTGGGCTCCACTACCATGAGCTGATCATGTTTTGAAATATCTTGAACGGTATCAGTTTCTTGAGCCAGCAAATTTATAACTTCGTTTTGTATTTGGGGGCTCAAGTAATTTGTTTTAAGTTATTGTTTTTATCGATTAATTTAGCTAAAACAGGATCATATTTAGCTAGTAAAAGAACCACCGACAAAAAAATACCTTTTTGGGATTCACTTTCATCTAAACTACCAACATGTCCACGAAAGTACGAAACGCTAAATTGCACCCGAAAAGAGAAGAGTTACGTCAATTACCCGCTTCATTATTTCCTTCCAAATTCCCTATTTTGATGCTTATTAGGGAAATATATTTTGATCTCCTTTAAAAAAAAGTAGAAGTATTAAGCTTGAAGGCTTTAAGGAGCCCCTTATAACGTCGGGGCCCCCCGCCTTGCGGACCTGTCAGCTACGCCACTGGTGTCACAACAAAAAAATGGTTCGTTTTCTTAGTATTATATAATTGATCCAAATAATGGCATAACCCAGACATCCAAAGTAAACGATATCCTCCAACACCAAATTATTCTGTATGGTTACACCATTTTGAGCGTCGGGTCTGGGGGGTGGGGGGGTGTAGAATTAGGTTTTTCGTCAATATTTCTAAAACTATGCGGTTTGGCATGAAGAACAACCTTCTACACAAAAATGTTCTACATTAAATTTGCAATAAATAAAATGAATGGTTTTTGATAAAAATAAGATCAAATTATAGAGCGCATTTTTAAATTTTCTTAAAACTCTTTTTCAGATAAAAACTTTCTATTTATTGTTCATTGCTGTATCGCTGATCATTTTTAAGTTACATGGAGAAAAAGGAAGATTTTTAAGAAAATTTAAAAATACTCTCTATAATTTGATCTTTTTTTTTCAAAAACCATTCATTTTAAACCCGTCCAACTTTTTGAACATAGAAATAACACTATAATAAAAGGTATTGTGGAACGAAAACGATGCATTTACATTTTGGTGGATGGGGGTTAAAATTACTTCTCATTTTTTCTTAAAATACATTAGTTATCAATTTTGTTTGCAGCATATCTCGCTTAGTTTTAATGTAATTGATCATTAATATAGCTCATTTTAAAGGTCTTTTCAAGCACTACAAAAGGTATTAGTGGCATTATACCCCTAAAATCGACCGTTTCTCGGTTATTTCAAGTTGAATACACCAATTTGAGAATGTATCAAAAAACAAACTATTTTCACCTACCTTATCTCTTTTTGTATTATAACTAGAAGATTTATGAAGGCAAGTGTCTCTTTGTTTTTTATAACCTACAAAAATGTTTAATATAGGTTTTTTAGTGAGATGCATAGTTTTTAAGGTATTCGCAAAAAAGCGTTCGAAAATTTTCAACCACGAATATCTCAAAAAGTATTGAGTTTTCAAAAAAAATTATAGAACAGTACAGTGGAACCCCGATAAGTCGACCACCGTTAACCCGGAAGTCCGGCTAACCCGGACCGATTTTCATCAGATAAACATTTTGATTTTCAATATTTTGTATTTTGACAACGACCGATTTGGGCGTCGCGAAACGTTAATAAAATTATTTTTCAATTTAATTTTGGCTTATTTCCCATCAAAATAGTTAATTATCAGACAAACCTTTCAACAATAAAAACGTATGTAATATAATTTTTGAGAGATAATGTGTATGTGTGTAATTTGAACTATACGATATTAAAAATGACTCATAGTACACGCCGCAGAAACAACAGGCACCTGTCTGTAGTACCTATTCCTTTTTATTTCAAACTGTCTTAGCATTGTTTAGGAAAGGCTATTTAAAAAATTCTTTTATAAACAATGGTCTTTAGTTTTCACTGTTCTTAAATAACATTACATCGTTGTGACTGTATTGTGTGTCTTGTATTGTTCGCTTCCGTTTGCTTACGGTGTTTTTTTTAGTAATTTTGATGAGTAGGTACTGTGCATATTTATAAATATATTTCATGTTATTTCAATTCTAACGAAGTTTATCTGTAAGTATACCGTATTTTATTAATTTTTACCATATTCTCCGGCTATCTCGGATTTTCGATAACCCGAATCGGCCGCGGTCCCGATTAATCCGAGTTATCGAGGTTCCACTGTATTTGCTTAGAATTAGGTTTTCTAGCGAATTCCGTGGTAATTTTAACCAAAAATTTTTCCACCCCTAAGAAGGGGTAGGAAGCACACCCAAGATAAAAGTACACATCGGCATAGGGTAGGCTTTGAATTAGGAGATAAGTAGAGGCTAGGCCCAAAATTTCATTAAAATCCATGCAGTAGGATATAATTCGGAGGTAATATCCTATTCTTGCTCCCATTGACTGGCGTATGACCGATTTTCGGAAAATGAAATTGTTTTAATAATTTGTGGTCTCACTTGAGATTTGTAATCGTTATTAGTTCACAAACCTCGTTAGCAAGATACTTTTTATTATTTTCTGTTTTTTGTTGAACCATCCACAAAATATGACCAAAGCTAAATATAAGACATACGAATGTAAAGAGGAAAACTTTATTTTAGTTTCTATACCTATCTACCTTTATCCACTTAACTTTAAAAATAACAACTTAGTAGTACAATGTGACTTCCGTACTCCCATTCCAAACTAGAAAAGTTGTGCTACACGGAAATTACGCCTTTACAAGATGACTCGCCAAATAAAAGCTTTTGATTAATTTCTACTTTAAATTTCCCTACCAGAATTCGCGTTTTGATTTATCAGAAAATAAATTACAAAACAAATAGCAACCAGGCGGATTTAATTCAATTTTTTTGTTGCTGCTTTGTTAGTTCTAGTTTGTGCTTTTCTTTTGAATGGTTGTTTTATAGTCGAGGAAATGACACATTTTTGGCTCGCAATTTTTTCGTCCAGCATGGATTTACTTGAAATTTTCACAGAAGGTAGGGAATAGTTTAAGAATCATTTTATATATCATGCCGCTATACGCTAAAACCTTGGGGGTGGTTGCCGTCCCATCTAGGGGGTGGGAATTTTTTATTACATTTTAACCATGTAAATCGATGTAAAAAGCACTTCTAAGAAAAAAATGTTTTTTACATTTTTTTCGTAAAACTAATATTTTTTGAGTTATTCTCACTTGAAAGTAACAGTTTTTCGTCGAAAAAACCGACTTTTTAGAGGGTTTTTGAGAATACCTTGAAAAATACGCATTTAATAAAAAAAACTGCAGATAACAAAATTGTATCTTTTAGTAACACAAACTAAATTATTTTTCTATAATAGCTTTAAGACCAATACAAACCGAGATACGGCATGTTAAAGGTTAACTTTTCTCGTCAAATACATAATTTGAAATATTCAAAGAAAAATAACGGGAAAACTTTGCATTTTTCGAGGAAAACTTAAATTATCTTTTTTAAAGTATACAATTAAACCTTTCAAAGAATAATAATAAAACATTTTTAGCATAAAAATGGAGCGACTTATGATCAAAAAAAATGTCGGTACCTGCTTTTCTCTACGAAAAAATCAGTGAAAATAACCCCCTAACTACCCTCCTAATTAAAAATTGGTCTTCACCTTTCTGTAATTCCTGGTATATTTGTATTGTCAATACACCTAAGAAGTTTGACCTATTTAAAAGGCCCAATTTTATAAAAATTGGAGTTTAAAGAAAAATTTATTTTTTGCAATTTCGTATTTTTCACCTTATACTTCAAAATATCTCCGAAAATACTGGAGACACGAAAAAAATGATCGACCACTGCATTGTAGCTTTTTTAATAATTAAAATTATATTGTGCATAGATTTTCATTACAGTGAACAGTTAGCGAGATATAGCTGTTTAAAACCTCTATTTACGAGCAAACACCCCCTTATTCGAACCCTTTAAACCCACCCCAACTAAAAACTAAGGGATCTAACGGAATTTAATTTACAGTCTTACAGCTCTTCAATAATCCTATAAAATCATTTTTGAAAAAACTTTTTATCGCCAAAAATGAAGGAGCTATGTTTATAAAACAATTTTTTTTTTCGAAATATTCGAATAGTCCGCTTATGGAACATTTTCAATGCATGTATAATACCACCGAACTGGTTCGTATACTGGAAGATGACTTAAAAACTATTTGTATTTGTATTTCTAGATATTTGTAAATTCGTATTTTTGTGTAAATAAATGTTTTTGTAATTCTTTAATTCTACTTTTTTTTTCTGTATACATCTATTAAATTATGTATCTACTTATAAAAATTGTAATGTTCTTAAGGGTGGTTTTTAAGGGTTCAAATATTATGATATTATATCCTAAAGCATAGAACAATCATTATTTTTAGCCAATCAAAACGAAATTTTACCCATATTAAAGTTTACAATATTTTTATATAATTTTTGACAATACGGGATAGTTTACACCCCTAAAAATAATCGACGCCCTTGAGCATGTTATAGAATATGAAGTACTACAGGGTGAAATGATCCTAATCCCAAATTTTTATGTAAATCGATGCAAGCCGAAATTATTCTTTAACCTAATTTTTTAAATATAGCTCCAACAAGGCTGGTTTTGAGGGTTGAAATATTATGATAGAATATCTTAAAGCATAAAACAATCATTATGTAACTAATAAGAACCAAATGTTGACAACATTAAAATTTAAAATGTTATTTTATAATTTTTTACAAGTAATTTTTTTAGGGGTAGTTTTCACCCTTAAAAAACCAAAAGCGTACAACGGCTCAATATAGAAAATGAACTAGAGGGTAAAATGAGCCTAATCCAAAATTTTTGTACAAATCGATGCTGGACGAAAAAATTGCGAGGTATTGCCATTTTTTCAGTTTTATTTCCTCGACTATTATACGAAGATGCTAAGAAGTTCTTAGATGCAGAAAATGCAATTTTTAAAAGGCAATCATGATTTTATCAATATTAAAATTATATTAACCGTATTTTTCTTCTCAGAAATAAGAATATGGATGTATACCAAATAAAAACTCATATTTTTCTCTTGAATAAAATAAACTGAATAAGTTTTCTGTTTAAATGATTTTTGTTGCATATTTTTGTTTTGTTGTGTTTTCTAATAAGTAGAACGTACGTAGTGGTATATCATGAAATGTGCTCTAACTACGTTTATAGGGATGATAAGAAAATGAAAAAAAATCTTGATGAAAAAGTAAACTATGCTAATAAGATTCTATTTCACTCATACGATTCTTCACTAACTATAACACAATTATAGTATAATTGGCGGAAAACAGAAGAGGAAAAATCAGTCATAAGAAAGATGAAAAAAATTATAAAATATTATACATTGCTTATGGTAGGGGAGCCCAAGCGGGGATTTTTGCAGTAACTCGAGCGCGTCAGGTTACCATATGGGGAGAAACCTGGTACCCTGTAGATGTACCTCTACCATATATTGGCTCTAAACACAGGGGAGTTCGTTAAGGGGGGCCGAAACAAATCTATCCTTAGAAAAACTCGAAATCGTCAGATAAAGATAAGTTAGTTAAGTTAAGTTAAGGTAAGTTAAGTACATGCAAAACAGTGTACATTTCAAAAATCTGACGATTTAGGCGGGGCGTAAGGAAATGGGTGAGTCACAAAGTTTCACAAGAAAAAAGCGAATATTTCGTAAAATGACCGATAGATCTAAGAACAAATACGTGCTCAATATTTCTCAAAAATCTATCGAATGATACCAAACACGACTCCCCACGGAGAAGGGTGAGGGTAAATTTAAAATTTTAAATACGAATCCCGCGAATGAACATCAGACCGAAAAACTGAAAAATACACTTATTCAATATGTTTGAAAAATCTATCGAATGGCAAGAAACACGGAGGTGGGGTGGGGGTTACTTTAAAATTTTAAATAGGAGTCCCCATTTTTTTTATTGCAGATTCGGATTCCTTACGTAAAAATAAGTAACTTTTATTTGAAACATTTTTTCGAATTATAGATAAATGGCACTATAATCGAAAAAAACGATTGTTGTAAATGCAAAATTAAATTAAAAATGGAAAGTCCCCACTAAAATGGAAAACTTTACTTAACTTTTTTTGGTTTTAGAACCTACTCTTCACAACCCAATAGGTCCCCAAAGCGCTCGAGTGACTGCACATTTAGGATGCTTTCGTCCCCTACTATTACAACGAATTAAAGAGTAAACAGTAGCGATTAACAGGTAGCAACAAAATATAACTTCGGGAGATAGTATCATAAACTTTGGCAACAGTGGTAATCTTTGACATTATCTAAGATTAATATTTTGACAATATCATAGTAGCGCTAAATGGAAGTAATAGAAAACGATTCTATTATTAATAAATAGATATTTATAAAAATAAACCAAAATGGGTGAAAATTTTATGTTAAGATAGGTATTTAGAAAGGTATTTGCATGAAATATCTAATAATAAAACAATAATAAATAATAATTTTTTGTTGTGAAGCGAAACAAATTTAGATTTTCGCATAATTTTGACACTGTTTTTAATGAACTTTTTCTTGAAAGGTTTCACTTTATTTTTCGTTTGATTTACTTTTTCCATTTTGTTAAACTATTGATAATATTTTTAGAATAAAAAATCCCCCTAAAACTTTATATACTCGCATTAGAATTCGAAATATTTTTACGTAAAATATACTTACCTACCTACATATAACTAAAACTCACAATTAACAACAATCTATTATTTCAAAGAGGCCAACAACTTCTACAACAACAAATATATTATAATAAATTAACTATCAATAAACGTTACTTTCCTATGAAACAACAATAACGAATTCTTAAATTAACACACTGCTGCACTGAACAGATATCGATAAAGATGACAGAACAGATTAGAGAAAATCTGACGCAGGTTTGTCAAAATGACAGTGATAATTTCTCTATGTTGCCTAATTAGTTATTTAGTTATAATATGTTCGATTTCTTGTTAGAAATAAAAAATTTTAGTAGTTCCAAGATTACACAAAATCTAGGCATGGGATAAAAAAGTTTATTTGAAGAACGTTTTTTTCTCCTTAATTGCGGTACAGGCTCCTTTTTTCAATATTTCATTTAGTTATAGAGTAGTTTCCACGTACTAACATATTTCTGAAATTGGGCTCTGTACCACCATTCCTTATTATATTACGAATATGTGTGCCAAATATCTCGACAAAATATTCAAAATTAGAGCCGCAATCTTGGAACGCGTTTATTGCTACCTGTTGATCGCTACTGTAGCCTCTTAATGTAGAGATAGGGATTTATTAAAATAGTTCAATATGTTGCCAAATATTAAAAAAATAGTAAATGTGAATTCTCCGGCCTCTTGCGCTTTTTCAAGAAAATGACAATTATATTATACAGTTGTTCATATTTCGTTAAATGAAGATTCTATATTCTGGGGTTTCAAAGTTTTCACTAAGTATTAGCCTTGGTTTTCCTCCATATATTCCAACTCAAACTTCTTCATCGGTTGAGAGTTGTATGTTTACCAGCAACCAGCATTGATCTACTATTATGAGATTTATTTTATTTGACTCTCATTTGTCCTTTCTTGAAAAGAGACTATAAACGGCTTCTTGGAATTATATTTAGGTTGCAGTTCATCTGGTATCATTCCCAACTCTGTCTGATTTTTAATTATCACTCCAGATTTGATCCAGGTATCCTTTTTCTTTGCTTCCTGGCGTCTTACCCGCCTTCTGTAAAATCTTACCGTCGCCTTCTTCTCCTCTATTCATACTTGTAACGGAGAGAAGTCAAGTACGACTTCCATGGAGGTAGGAAGTCGACATTTCTCCTGTTATGATTAAGCATGCTTGTCGGTGAAGCTTATTTAGCTCTCTCTGGTGGTCTTTTGTCGGAATTTAGACCACCAAATTAGTGCGCCATACGTAATCATAGGTACTAAAGGCATACATACCCAGTACATCTGTTTGGGTCTCATATCCCATGTTTTCCGACCTATCTTCTGAGACGCCCAAAGCGAAAGCTTTGCTTTGTTAGTTATTCTTTCCAAGTGGACGTTCCATGTATGCTGCTTATCTAGTATTACTCCTACATATTTGACCTCTTGAGAATAATAGATGATAAATGGTATGATAACAAGGGAGACAATTAAAAATGGATATATTTGGGGAAGTAAAGTGATAGTACCAATTGATTCCAAAATGAAGTATGACAGGTTAGCATGGTTAAAACATGTTGAAGCGTTGAACCACTAAATATCTAGAATTGAAGTGAAAGGAACACCAAAAGGCCTTAGTGGGAGATGCTTATGCAAAATATATTTCTTTGCAGACTGGAATCAACCAAAATAGAAACAAAAAGAGAATGATAATGATTATAATCTATGGAGTGAAACCAATCATAATTACTCTGCTTTAAGAGGAAATGCAAAATGTCGGCTGTCAAATTTTTCAATGAATTTTAAATGTAGATATGAATTTTTTTCGAATCCTGAGAAAACTAATAAGTATTTTTGAAAAATTTAAACGGAGAATGAAATATTGCGTTATTACCGAGGGTCGAAAGTCCTTTAGAATAAATAAAAAGTTTCTTTTGAATGAAATATTTGCAATTAAAAATCACACTAAATTTTCTCTTTTAATTTTACCCCTGTAACTTATTAAAATAAACATTATAGAAGTTTTCAGGGACTTTTGACCCTCGGTAATAACGTAATCTTTTATTCTACGTTTAAATTTTTTAATAATACTTAGTTTTCTCAGGATTCGTAAAAAATGAATACATTTAAAACGCATTTAAAATTTTGAGAGGCGACATTCTGCGCCTTTCCCCCTAAGGATAATACAGGGCGTAATGTCTGTCTTATGCCCCCTCTACACATCGGCAGACGCGTCCGAAGACGACATCTGCGTATGCATCCGCAGATGTGTAGATGGGGTAATTTGGTCGTCTGTTGTTTATGTATCACGTCGGCAGATGCATCTGCAAGACATCCGATTGTTGTCGGTTTTTTCGAGCACAGATCAAAGGGTTTTAGTGCAAACTACGTCTGTCCACACATCTGACGACGCATCAGTTTTCGCAGTGAATTCAAAGTGAACGCATGTTTCTTCGGTTTTGTATGTTGGTAATATTTTGCTGAAATGGTTATGAGTTCTGAAGAAGTTCATAGCGCTGTACTAGCTGTTTTATGTATTGCCAGCATCCACCACCTACAACCTTCTTCTTTTCCATTATTTTAATGATTCTACTCCCATGTACACTCAAATAGTGCCTAGTTAAACGTACTAAAAAGGTATATAGCTGCGGCAGCTATAGTCATCAACATATATTTTTTTAATTCTCGCGTAGATATTGCGTCTCCCGGGAATTCACACAGACTGAACGCCCTTCAGATGTGTGGTCAGCTTGTGATGATACATCGGCAGACGCGTCTGCGGACGTTTCTGCCGATATGTAGAGAAGTCATTAGAATTTTTTTTTGTATTAGGAGACAACATATACTTACAGAATTAAAGTTCCTAATATAATGATAAAAAAAATAAATATATATGTATGGAACTGGACAGAGCATTTATAATAAGAGAAAAATGAGAGTTGGACAATAAATATTCTTGCGATGCGATTACTATTTTAGGAAATACTTTATACTTCAAAACACTCTTTGTGTTATCAACGATTAATTAGTTAGAACATAGTAAAAAATACCTGAACGCCATTGATATTTTTAAGTTAAATGAAATTTTCTTTTAGAGGAAAAATATTTCTTAAGAATTTTTGAAGAACCCAAAATTCCTGTAAAATAAACACATCATATTATCTGTCTGCTTTCAAATTTGTTTTAAAGCAGATGTAATTAACAAGACAACAAGATCCTCAAGAAGGTTGTTGTATTTTTTTCAGGCCAATTTAAACGCCTTCATACGACTCATTACAGCTTTGGGCATTGTGTTGCGTACAGTTTTGATGAGGAACCAGTAGCGTAGGTAACTTAAACTGGGCAAGAAAGACATTTAGAAACTAAGAATATACAACAAATATTAAAAAATCTGAATTTTTTAAATAACTTGTAACATTGTTTTTACGGAAACAGTACCAAATTTTATAGATATGGATTTTCTGAATCTTTTCATACACAACGCAAACTTCTTCGTCCTTTTCAAATGTTAAACTTACAGTTTGTCCCTTTTTTTAAATTTAGCTCTCCTGTTAACTCTATTATTAGTTTTTATCATCTCTTGGATCTTGTATGATCTTATTTTATAGATATTATTTTATTCCATATTGTGCTGATTTATTCAGTTGTCAGCTTTCTTTTTAATTTTTTTAAAATTAATTAACTGACAAAAAAGAAAAATGTGTGTAATTTATTTAATTCAAAATACATTTTACTGCTGTCAGAACACAGAAAAAAATGTTTATTTAAAAAATAAGCATATCTGTTCGCTTAAATTAAATGTTCAAACTTTCAAGAAAAGCACCTGCCAGGCAGTAAACAGCAGTAAAATGTATTTTAAATTAAATAAATTACATACATTCTTATTTTTGTGCCAATTAATTTAATTTAAAAAATTTTTTTGGACAGTAATTACGTTAATGTTTATATTACTGAATAGAGAATGTAATATCCTTTCAAATGATCTAGCAGACGACCCCTATTCTCATTAAAAAAAATCTTTGACTACGTCATCACACCCAGATGGATGACGTCACTCATATGATATATATTCCAGAATATCATAACTTCAAAATAAAAATCGACCTGTTTCAGGATTTTTCCTTAAAGTCGCCGGTTTACGAAATAACGAATTTGTTCCTTTCATTTGCACCATACTGTATACATTAAGGATCTTTATTTAATTTAATTAATTTGTTTAATAATTATTATATTCATTTAATCTTTGCCTTTTATTATAATTATTTTCTATATGACGGAAAAATGATGAGTGTCAATTTTTTACCATTTTGCGATTTTTGTGCAATCTGTTAGCTTAGAAAGAGTACTATCAACCTGTGAATGGTCAAGGGGAAATAACGTCTTAAAAACACGTCACAATATTGGACGCAAGGGGGGAAAACAATGAATATGTAACTTCGTTTCTCACTTTACCGAAAATGCTTCCAGATAGACATTCATCGTTCTTCTTTCTCAATTATGCTCTAGCTAACACACGGTTTCTCGTTTTAGTTTATTGGCCCAATTATAATAAATTTTTGTCCCCTTGTGACTTCATATAGCATTAGGTCGACCATGGGGAATAGTAAACTGCAGTAGCGTAGCGCTATAACAAAAACTCAATAGTTACCTGAAATTACAACGGGTTCGATCACTGGGCATTTCCACCTACATACACGCATTCAACAAGTTTCTAGACTCAACCGCATTCCAACCACCATCAGAATCCATCAACAAGTCATCCAGCCAAATACATGAGATTTAAGCATTATTGCCATAAGTATCATTTACATGTTGTTCTGAAGCTATTTTGTAATCAACTATTCTAAATGGGAAATAAGCCACAATTTAAGTAACTAAAAAAACGATTTTATTTTTACCATTAATATTTTGTATTTTGACAACGACATGCGATGTGGACATCGAAACTTCTTCTTCTTCTTCTTCTTCTTCTTTTTATATAGACATTACTCTGTCTGTTTTTCAATGTGCCTTCAGTAAGTTAATATTCCATCTTTTTCGTGGTCTTCCCACTGATCGTCTTCCTATTGGGGAACCGTCTCTCGCCGTCCTTACTACTCTATTTGTTGTCATTCGGCTTCTGTGGTCGTTCCTTTCTACTCTTCTGCTTTTCACCCAGTTATTAATGTTGTCCACCTTGCATCTCCTTCGTATATCTGCACTTCTAGCTCTATCCCACAGCGTCTTACCATCGATTTTTCGCAATGTTTTCATCTCTGCTGTTTCTAGCATTCTTTTTGTCCTTGCTGTAAAAGGTCGTGTTTCTACCGCGTATGTCATTATTGGTCTGATGACTGTTTTGTAAATTCTGTCTTTCACTTCTTTTCCGATGTTTTCATTTCTCCATACTGTTTCATTCAGGCACCCTGCGGCTCTGTTTGCTTTATTCACCTGATCTTCCACTTCTGTTTCGAGCTTTCCGTAGTGCTGCATAGTGTGATGCCTAGATATTTAAACTCCATGACTTGTTCTATTATCTGACCCTCCAGCTCTAATTTACACCTTATTAGATCTGCTGTTATAACCATGCATTTAGTCTTTTTTGGAGAAATTAACATGTTAAATTTTCTAGCTATTATATTAAATTCGAGCAGCATACGTTGTAAATCATCTTCATTTTGAGAGATTAGTATTGCGTCGTCTGCATAGCAGATTATTTTAAGTTGTTTTTCTCTCATTTGGTATCCTTTTTTTGTTCTTACTTTTTTTATTATATCGTCCATGATCAGTTTGAACAACAGAGGACTCAGGGAATCTCCCTGTCTTATCCCATTGCCAGCTTCAATTGGGTCAGTTAGTTCTTCATCTACTTTTACTTTTATTGTGTTGCTCTGGTAGATATTTTCGATCGTTTTAATTATTCCTAGAGGTATACTTGCGTACAATAAATGGATAACGTCCTTTAATTTGACCCTGTCAAATGCCTTCTTAAGGTCCACGAAACATAAGTATGCCGGTTTGTTGTATTCTAACGATTTTTCTTGAATATGCCTCATTATAAATATAGCGTCGGTGCATGATCTTCCCGACCTAAAACCTTGTTGTTCTTCTGCTAATGTTATAATTTTATTCAGTTTGTTTGTTATCATTTTGGTCATTAATTTTAGTGTTGTGTTTAATAAATTAATTCCTCTGTAATTCTCCGGGTCCGATTATTCTCCCTTTTTGAAGAGAGGTATTAGGATGCTTGATCTCCATTCTTGTGGTATTCTGTTGTGTTCAATTATTTTTTGGATTAGTTTTAATAATTGTTTGGCCAGGTCTTGTCCTCCATACTTTTCGAGTTCATTCTATATACTGTCCTCTCCTGGTGATTTTCTATTTTATAATTTCCTTAATGCTTCCGTTACCTCTGCTTCTTCAATATTTATTTCTTCGTTTGTTGTCACTTCAGGTGTTGCTGGTTCGTTATCGATATCTTTAGCAAACAGAGATCGAAAATAGTCTGCCCAAGTTTCCTTCTGAATTTGTTTCGTTTTTATTAGTTCGTTCATCTCTTTTCTTTGTCCTCTGATCATTCTCCACATTTCTTTTTGTGTTCCGTAGAAGTCGTGTTCCATTTGTTTTGAGAAACTCTCCCAGTGTTCTCTTTTTATTTGTCTGACTAAAGTGTTTGTTTCGTTTCTAATTTTTTTATAGTGGTTGTATGCCTGTTGTGTTTGTTGTGTTCTGTATTGTAAAAAGGCTTTCTTCTTTTCTTCACATTTTATCTTCACTTCCTCTCGAAACCATGGGGTTTTCTTTTTTTATATATTGGTATTCGTTACTTTCCTCTCTCCAAGTGATTCTGTTGCTGCGTTAATTATGTTACTTTTGAGTTTTTCCCAGCTTTCCTCGATGTTATCGTTTTCTAGTATTAAGTACTCCGTGGATTCCGTACTTAGTCCTTCGACTTTGATTTTTGTTTGTGTTGGTGCCACTCTCTTAGGTGTGAAGCATTTCATGGTGATTCTAATTTTACATAATACTAGGCTGTGGTCACTACCTACATCTGCTGAGTTGAGGCATCTTACGTAAATTATTTTTGATGGATGTATATCTGTTAGTTACAACATAATCTATCACAGATCTTTGTCCACGGGTATTATTGAATGTATATTTGTGTTGGTCTTTGTGGTCAAAAAAGGTGTTGTTTATTCGAAGTTCGTTATTCGTGCAGAAGTTTATCATCAGTTTGACATTCTCATTATGTTTTTGTTTAATTCCAGGTATTACTTGGTTGCCTATTCGAGTGTTAAAATCCCCCAGTATTATCAACTTTCCTCTAACTTGATCTACTACTTGTTGCAATTGATCATAGAATATTTCCCTTGTTGTTTGGGGCTTACTATTTTCTGGGCAGTATACTCCGATGATGTTCAGGTCTTCCTTCTCCATTCTAATTTTTGCTGCGGCAATCCTTTCTGATACATATTGACACTCTTTGATATTATTTTGGTATCTTTGGTGTATTAGTAAGGCTACACCCTCTTTGGCCCTGTTTTCTTTTGCTACTCCACTGTAGATTAGTATATATTCGCCTAATTTTGACTGGCCTTTTCATTTCTTTTTGGTCTCCTGTAGAGCGCATATAGGGGGACGGGGGCAGTTTTTCGAGTTTACAGAATATGGAACATCTTCTTACATGCAGAAACTGTCCTCATCGGTGTACCCTCGAAGGTTTGTGGCTCGCCAACAAAGATGGAACCGACGTAGCCCGATACTGGGCCGAAGTTCTATGAATGGCATGTCCGGACACGATCAATAAAGTAAAGTAAGTAGCGCTATTGTAGCGCAGTGTGACTTCGGTCCATTCTTTCGGTACACGTTCTTGTTCCCACATTTCTTTCAGTAACTTTTCCAAAATGCCTAGTTAGTACTGGTCCTCCATATTTGAACATTTCAGCTGTTACTTCATCCTTTCCTGAGGATTTTCTCATTTTCCTCATTTTCTTTAATTTCTCTATTATTTTTATTTTTTTACTCATTAGGTGCTCTTTCCTCTGTTCGTTCTGGATCGGTATTTTCGCCCACTTCTTCTTCTTTATTTTCTGTTGCAGCTATTTCATTTAAAATATCTTAAAAGTACTTTTTCCATCTGTTGAGTATATCTCGTCCCTTACTAAATTCCTTCCATTTTCGCTTGTATAGAATTGTAAAAACTCTAATTCAAAATACATTGGACAAACGTATACGTATTTTCATAGATGAATTATTGCACACGAAAACAGTATCTTCTTCTTAACGTGCCCTATCAAGTCCCCTTGACGTTGGCGATTAACATGGCGAAACTGTCTCTGTCTCGAGCTATTCTAAATAGTTGTTCTGCTTTCTTTATTCCTGTCGACTCGCGGATATTCTTCAACCAAGAGTCCTGCTTTCTCCCAATTCCTCTGCATTTGCTCTCTTAAGGACTGCCACATTTGTCAGCATAGCCGTCCATGGTATTTTCAGTGTACGTCTGTGCAGCCACATTTCAAAGGCCTGCAAAAGATTAATGGTGGATATTTTTAATGTCCATGCTACGACACCATACAAGAGGACTGACCAAATGTAACATTTAATCATGCGCTTTCGAAGTTGAAGTTGCAAGTTATCATTACAGAAGAATGACCTCATTTTTAAAAATGTCGTGCGGGCTACCTTGATCCTACATATTATCTTTTTATCTGGATCTAGTTGTTCAGTAATATGGCAACCAAGATATTTAAAACTGGGTACTCTTTGAATTAAATGACCATCAACATAATGACCGTGAATCTTGATGGGTCAAACGGCTAAATACCATGTATTTTGTTTTTGAACAGTTTATGTTTAGGCCAAACTCTCTTCCCACTGTATCAACGGTATTTAAAAGGTGTTGTAATTCATTCATATCATCACTTAAAATAACTGTATCGTCTGCATATCTGATTGTATTTATCAGAATTCCATTAACTTTCACACCCCATTCCAAATTATGCAGCGCTTCCTTAAATATTCTATCTGAATATAAATT
Organism: Diabrotica virgifera virgifera; assembly: GCF_917563875.1. Classification (NCBI taxonomy): domain Eukaryota; kingdom Metazoa; phylum Arthropoda; class Insecta; order Coleoptera; family Chrysomelidae; genus Diabrotica; species Diabrotica virgifera. The sequence continues at coordinate 63,090,792 of NC_065444.1, read as the reverse complement.
GAATAACAGTGGGGACAGTATACAACCCTGTCTGACACCTCTGAAAACAGTATACAAAGCAGTAAACCAAACACTACAGTCTCGACTAAATATTTTGAGGAAAATAACTATATTGGCAATGACAAGATGTTTTATTATTAATCTAGGATAAATTGCAATTGTTATATAAATGACTATTGTTATACGACTGTACCTTACGACAATACATAATTGTACCCGCAAATATTATCCAATAATTTCATGTGTGAAGTCTCAAATCATTTTAAAAAGCAAATATTTGAAAGGGCTTTAATCCAAATCCAATAACATACATCTACACTCAAACACAATTCTTAGAAAACTACCCGTTTAAACAGATTTAAATTTGCTCTTCTGGGATCCACTTTAATATCTCTACAAATGCCGCACAAACTAAAGTAAACTTCTTGGAATATTTAACGGCCCCGCAGAATTGGAGAATGGTAGGGTCCAAGGTGGTCGTCGTGAGGTTCGTTCTCTCATATCTCGCACTTTAAAACACAATTCGGGAGATCCTGGAGGACTTGCGTCTCAGGACAGCAAGTGAGGATCCTGCTAACAAGCGTTTATAGTTGATGCCTGCCTGCTAGTAGCGTTGTTGTTTTATGAGTAGAGCTCGGGAAATATGCACTTAAAAAACCCTAAAATATGCATGGAAATATGCACAAAAAACAGTTAAAATATGCACTAAAATATGTTTTTATGCATTTAATGCATATAAATAAAAAACGCAGTAATCATCGCATCAAACGCATTATTATATATTATTTATGCGGAGAGCAATAGCTTAACTGACTACTTAAAGTACGAACACGTTTACGTCGTACACCAGGTGTTAACGGTTTCACCCCGTATGAGCTTATGTTCGGACGAGAAATTAGAACGAATCTTCATGCAATGTTAAGAAAACCTTGCAAACACACAACTTCCTTTCCATCATACATGCCTACACCTGGTAGGGAATTTGCCTTGGGAGACAGAGTTCAGGCTACAAAGTACTGCAGTGATCAACGATGGGTATTTGGAAAGGTAATCAGACGCATAGGTTACTTACATTATAAAATACGAACAGATGATGGTCTACTTTGGAAACGTCACTTAGATCAGCTGCTGCCAGCACCTCTAGTCTTGTAGTTGGGAATTGGGGCGGAGGACTGTTATATATTTAGTAGTTAAGATCTAAGGCTACTAATGTCTAGCTTAGTTACTAATGTTTTTTTATGTTTCTAGATCAATATCATATTGTCACTGTCATTAATTATAAACGAATAAATACTGTTAACATGTCCATTTCTTGTATATAAGATTATTAGGACATGTTGTCATATTATGCTAATACCAACTGTACCAATTGTATTACTTGTGTACCCAGATGTTTGTCAATATTGGAGATATATCTGAAAATATGCACTTTTAATAAATGCACATTTTCAGATGTTTTTCTCATAGCCTTCTTTCAATGCGTCACAGGTTTTTGATTTATTTCTAACGCATTAAGTTTGATGTGCCGAAAAAGCGGTAAGTTCGTGATTATACACATTTATAGCATTTATTCTAGATGTTGACAAATGGCGCTATAATCGGCCAAAAGTAATTGAACTATTACCTATATCTATTCAATCTATGCGACTATACAAATTAAAGAACACAACATTTTATAAATACAATAAACACTATTGATTTGTTTTTATACCAAATTCCGATAAAAGTGTTATAATGCAATAACCTTTTAAAATTTAGCCGATTACGATTCTGACAACTGTCAGACTTAACTAAAATATTATGCAATGATTCACGACATTCTTCAAATCATATATGATATGACGTCAAAATTAATGACGCTCTGAAAGAAGAGTCTGAGAAAAATTTTACCTATATATACGCAGTACGAATTGTAAACTTTAAGAAATACACCATAAGTATTATTTAAGTTGTTTCATGTTGATAATATAAGTGGTAATTTGTAAATGCATTATGAAGCGTTTTTATGAAGCACAGTTGTCCGGATCACACTTTAACTGCAATCGAACGAAGTTGACATTTTGGCATAAATTTGTGACACTTATTTGACATTTGCGGTATTGACACTTCAAATTTGTTTTTATTATTTACTATTTTGAATATTTTACATATTGTTTTACATACAGTATACCTATCGCATTCAAGATGAAGACAGCGAGCCTATGTTTCGGCTATCAAAATAAATATAGATTTGAAGTTTTGCAGAGTCATGCAGGTTGCAGGTTCACATTTTTGAAGATAGTCAACTAAAATTTAAATTTTAAACGTGACCTACTGCGAATCGACACACAGGGAAAATTTTCGATATGTTGCTTCTTATTAGAGATATAGTAGACCAGGACGCATCTGTAAATATATTAGTACATTTGGACGTTGAGAGGTGACTCAAATTTTGTTGCAGAAATTGCTTGAAAATAACTCAAATAATAATATTTGAGTTATCCTCCCTCTCAAAAAGGTCCGGAACATTGTTTAAATAATCAAAATATCAAAAAATGAAAGAAAAATTCGAGTTTTTTTCTTCGTTTTTTGATTATAACTTTCAAAGTATTCATTTCCGAGAAAACTTGTACTGACATAAAAGTTGCGTAATTAAATTTCCAACAATATAGAATTGGTTAAAAATTTAAAAAATAGTCACCCTCGTTGCAAAATAGCAATAATTGCGAAAAAACCATACAAAAACAAGTATTCGCATTTTACGTTTTTCAACCATTTATACTACACTTAGGACCTTCATATTTCATTCACAGAAACTTGATGAAACAGTAAAACAATACTGTAAATTTAATTAAGATTGGTTAAATAGATTTTGCAAAATAAATTTTGCAATCCAGCTTTCGCAAAAAAATTCATTTTTTCAAAATGTTACAGGACTGAAAATAAAGCAGATAGCAAGTTGAAATTTTTTTTGCTTATAGAAGTGTACTGTACCTTTCCTTTGCAATTTGCAAAGCTAAAATCGATTAACTACCACGGCGTCAGGGATTTTTTTAAATAAACATTAATTATTGGTGCTACGCGCAGGACAGCGGATAGTTTGCTCTGATTGGGCATTCCAATGACCTTTGATAATAATTGATACATTTTAATTTTTATTATATTTCGATATAAATAAATAAATTTGTTTATTGCAAAATAAAAACACATACTCTATCCTTTGAAATAACACTTTTTTTAGCAAAAACTTTCTTTGTTGATATATTTTAACTTAGAAAATAAAATTTTATTATTTTTAAACATATGCAATTGTTTAAACAATATTTCACAAACAATAATAAAATTAGTTTGATTTTTGTGGAATTAAAATATTAAAGTACAACAAAATATAGAGTAAGAAAATAATATATTAGATAAAGATTGGAAGAAATTTTGGTGGAAATCAACTTGTGTGAATTCTACACCGCTGTCCTGCACGTAGCACCAAAAATTAATGTTTATTTAAAAAATTTCCTGACGCTGTGGTAATTAATCAATTTTAATTTTGCAAATTGCAATGGAAAGGTACAGTACACTTCTATAAGCAAAAAAAATTCAACTTGCTATCTGCTTTATTTTCAGTCCTGCAACATTTAAAAAAAATGAATTTTTTTTGCGAAAGCTGGATTGCAAAATTTATTTTGCAAAATCTATTAAACCGATCTTAATGAAATTTACAGTGCTATTTTACTATATCATAAAGTTTTTCTGGGTAAAATATGAAGGTCCTAAGTGTAGCATAAATGGTTGAAAAACGTAAAATCCGAATACTTGTTTTTGTATGTTTTTTTTTTCGCAATTATTGCTATTTTGCAACAAGGGTGACTATTTTTTAAATTTTCAACCAATTCTATATTGTAGGAAATTTAATTACGCAACTTTTATGTCAGTACAACTTTTCTCAGAAATGAATAGTTTTAAAGTTATAATCAAAAAACCAATAAAAAATCGAATTTTTCCTTTCATATTTTGACATTTTGATTATTTAAACAATGTTCCGGACCATTTTGAGTGGGAGGATAACTTAGATATTATTATTTGAGCTATTTTCAAGCAATTTCTGCAAAAAAATTTGAGTCACCTCTCAACGTCCATCTCAAAACAGATCCGCCCTGGACTATAGGAAAAAGTTACTTGAAAAAGTTGTTCAAATATTATTCTAACCTCATATGCCAAATTTCATAAAAAAATTCGCACTTTCAGTTTTTTCATTATTTGTAGTCAAGACCCGAAAATGGGCTGTCTCGAGATGCAAGTTGGTGACGTCACAATTTAAGACTTTGCGGTCGCTTATCTCGAAAATGATTCACGATATTGAAATGCTGTTTTCAGATTTGGATTCAGGAGACGAAACTACATGAGAGTCCATCACTAGATTGGTTCCAAGTATTACAGGAAACGGCAACGAACAAACGAACGAACAGAGTGTGCGAATTTATAAACGAAAACAAAATTTTCGTTGGAAATGTAATTTTCATTACACCAACAATTGTGGCTCAATTCCATATAAATGTTATAGTCAAAGCCCGAATTCCAGGCACTCCTAGGTTTGACTAGGCCATCATCAGGCCTGACTGACGTTCTTAGTCAAAGCTCGAAATAAATTACAGTTTCGGCCTTTGACTAGTCAAACCTAGGAGAGACTAAGTTGGTCATGCAAAGGTCGAAATTTAATTTTATGAAATCGGGGTTTGACTAGTCAAACCCCGATCCACTATTAAAATATTGTCTTAATTTGTTATATTAGGTTTAATAAAACGTCATTTTTTAACAAATTTTTTAACGAATCGAAAACAAGCAAAACCATCTATTTACGTCATTTTTTAATTTTAATGTTTATTCTTTTTATATTGTCGTAATTAAAATAAAAAAATAAGTGTTTATTCTCATATGTTGAGGCGCTATGGGATGCACAATACGTTAGACCTTTTACACTTACATAATTTTGAAGAGCATTTCTTATTGCAGTAGCATTTTATAAAGCCTTGTCCTCCAATTTTAGAATCTTTTGTAATAATTTCTCTTAGAGACAGCTTAACGGCCGGAACATCTTCGAAATTAAGAAAATTCTCTTTGCATTCTCTTATTTGATTTCTTGAAAAAAGTGTGTTTATTGTTCCGTATTTTATACCAGTCTTACGCCAATAAATAATTATAATTTATTTACACCATAACTAATGAGAAAATTATTTAACATTAAATATTTATATTATTAAATTTTTTACACAGAATAAAAATATTTTGAGGAAATAAATTCCAAGGAATTGTATGAGTTTAGTATACACTCCCAATATTTCCAATAATTCTTCTTATTTTAATGAAATTTTATTTGAGCTGTTAATATTGTGAGGTAGGAAATTTTGTGTTGTACGTTTCCTACTCTGAATCTGTCAAAATGCGTCTGAGTTGAGCGAACGCAGTTTGATTATTATTATTTACACGTAATTTGGTTTGACTAAATATAAGAATGTGATTTTAGCACAAACAAAAAATTCAGATTACTTCTTCAGATGTGGTTTGTTGTATTTGCCAAAAGGAGAGCTCTGACGCACATACGTGCATAATCAGGATAATGCTATGAAACAATTAATTGAAAAAAAAAATTCCTCCAATTTCGATCGGAAAAACTGTAACAATACCTATCCCAGCTTTGATAGAGCCAAATGAGATGCTCAAAATATTTTGGGTATCACACAAGTTAAAAAAATTAACGGTTTATATAGGGCTGGTACGAAATGCGGAACAATAAACACACTTTTTTCAAGAAATCAAATACAGAATGCAAAGAGAATTTTCTTAAATTCGAAGATGTTCCAGACGTTAAGCTGTCTCTAAGAAAAAATAGTAAAAAAGATTCTAAATTTCGAGGACAAGGCTTTATAAAATGCTATTACAATAAGAAATTCTCTTCAAAATTATGTAACTGCAAAAGGTCTAACGTATTGTGCAACTCTAAATGCCATAATGCCTCAATATGTAAGAACAAACACTATTTTTTTTTTTATTTTAATTACGCCAATATAAAAATAATAAACATTAAAATTAAAAAATGACGTTTTATTCAACCTAATCTAACAAATTACGACATTTTAATAGCCGATCGGGGTTTGACTAGTCAAACCCCGATTTCATCAAATTAAATTTCAACCTTTGCCTGCTCAACTTAGTCTCTCCTAGGTTTGACTATAGGGGAGTGCATTTAGATTTTCACTTCGGAAAAAATCAAACAAGATAAAACTTTTTGTAATTTCATTAAGAAATGTTTAATAAACAACATATCAAAAAGTTCTACTCGAGAAGTGGGTGCTTCATTTTTTATTAAACAAATGAACAGCGAAGTTAGATGTTTTTTAAATAACTCCGAAAATATAATTTTTAGAAAAAAACTGACTTGACCATTGAAAAATTCAGAAAATTTTACAAAAAAAACCTTATATAAAGATTTTTCTAAAATTAAATCTCTAGCTTCTGTAATTTTTTATTTATAACGCTAAAGTCACCCTTCTCACACACATTGGCGCACTGTAAACTAGCGTTGGAAGAAGTGCACGGTTGAGTTTTTTTAATGTAATTCTTTAACTAATGGATCAAAAGAAATTTTACAAATTGGACATGAAAGAAGATGAAATAAGCTATCTTATGGTTGTAATAAAAAGAAATAAAATGTATCGACATAAGTACGGTGAGGGCGGAAAGTGAGCCTTACATGAATTTTGTTTAAAAATGGTTTAAAAATGTGTAACTAATACGATTTTACTTATAAAACTCTCAAATTTGCACAACTTAACTCTCAATCATCTTACTAAATGATGTTTTATTCAAAAAAAATCTCAAAAATTTCATGCAAATAATACAATGTTTCAAAAAATGTAATTTTTGAAAACTTCGTAGTTTTACAGAATTCCCACCACTTTAAGACGGTATTACTCAAGTTTGAATAAATCTAATACAATTTTTTTGTTATTTTTTTTAAAGCTTGGGATGTAGTCTTTAAAAAACACTGAATTATTTTAGTTTAAAAATAAAATAAACAATATATTTTTGAGAAAACTAAGAAAGATAACAAAAATGTAATACAAAAACCGAAAATTACCAGCTGAAAAAATGTATATACAGAGTGATCAAAACTTTTTTCTGTAAAACTTACCTAAAATACATTTAATAATAAGCTTCAACAATAATAAATGTTCAACAAAAAAAATTTTTTTTAGCTCTTATACAGTATGTCTGCGTAACTTGGAACCTATTGATAACTTTTTTAATCAGTTTTACGAAAAAAAGTTATTCTTTATAAAATACTCTGCATCGTATATAACATAAGATGCAACCATCAAATATCAAATTTTGTTAATTTTGTACGAGGTATGTCAAAAAATATGAATTTGACTCAAGAGTAAAGTACCTTTATACTTCACAATATCGAAAATTTTTATAAAGAAAAGTTGTTTGGAATTAAAAACTATGTTCCAATATGTAATTATATCCTTCTAATCGAAAATTTGTTTTTTTTTAATATTCCTTCTAATAAATTTTAATCTTTTATATTATTGTGCAAATTATTTGTTTATCTTTTTTTAAGAATGAAATTCCATATTTGTTTGATTTTATTCTACTTGTTTTTCATTTAAATATCCGCCATTTTGGATCTGCCATTTTGAAATTTAAATTTTTAATCTTTAATTCAGATTTAACAACCTGTTAAAAATAAAGACAATAAATGTTTTAGAAAAATGTTCTTTTTTATGTTCTTTTTAGAAAATCCGCATTTTGGATCCGCCATTTTATAGTTTATAATGTTAACATTCAAGTTAGGTTTATCAAAGCACTCAAAAATAAATATATGTAGAAATAAATACATTTTGTAAAGAAATTATGATTTTACAACTATTTTTTAAGTTAGCCGCCATTTTGGATCTGCCATTTTATAATTTAAATTATCAAAATTTTATTCAGGTTCAGCAACCTCTCAAAAATATCTACATATATGCAAACAAACACGTTTTATAAAAAAAATTCGGACTTTACAACTACTTTTTAAGGATTTTTAGGAAAAAATCCGCCATTTTGAATCCGCCATTTTGAATTTTCAAATTGTAATGTCAGATTCGGGTTCATCATAATCAAAACTAAAATAAAAACACTTTTTATCAAAATAAAATGTTGAATTCACCCATATTCTTAACATTATTTATACAAAACAATTGTTATTGTTTAAACAATTAATAAACAATTAGCGGCGAAATTTGTGAGCAGAACTTTTTACTTTAACATATTTATAAACTAACAAAAAAAGTTTTAGAAAAATATAACCTTGTTTGATTTTTTCCGAAACATTGTATCTTTTCGTTCTAATTGCACTCCCCTACTAGTCAAAGGCCGAAACACTAATTTATTTCGGGTTTTGACTAAGAGACCGTCAGTCAGACCTGAGGATTGCCTAGTCAAACCTAGGAGTGCCTGAAATTCGGGCTTTGACTATAACATAAACATAATACTACTATTGGGTTAACTTCTAACGGCAAACAGCAAAAGGCTCAGTAGGTCAAACTGGTGAATTTTGGTATAAATATTGTTACTTCGATTGCAGAAAGCTTACCACTCAATATCCCATTTTTGTTTTAGACTTCTCTTGCTTGCAGCTGTTTAATCGCTTCTATCCAGCCAATTATGCTTTGAAGTGACCGAAAATATAAAGTCTACCTTTACCAAGAAGAAACTTACAGAAGTATGTTGTTTCACCTTAAGCTTAAGTTGGTGTTTTAAAATATTAGCGACAAGACTATTTTTATATAAATGTTTACGTGTTTAGAAACGTTTATGTTTCCTAAAGCTAATAACGAAGGTCTTGAATCACATAATTACAACTTGGTAAATACAGAATTGAGAATAAATTTTTCAGCTAATAATATGGGATGTAAGACCGTTCACATGCTAACGCGCGTTTTAAGTCATTAAAACGCGCGTTCGCATGTGAACGGTCTCAACTAAAATATACCTATGTAGTTGTAATCGCGCGTTAACCGCCTGTCATGTGAACGGGCACTTAAGCTGGCATAGGCTATAAACGCTTTTAGTCAGGATCCTCATCTGCTGTCCCGAGATGCAAGTTCCTCGAGGGTTCGGCAAAGCGGCGTATACTTATAGAGAGCTAGATGGAAGATTTTAAGAGTAGTAAGTTAGGTTGATCACAATTTAAGACGCGGCTCACTGCTCGCGTTCTAAAAGCATATTTTGGATGTTTTAGAGAGATGTACATTCAATGGCTTTCTGGATTTTCAGGTATTATGTATTTCGTTGTTCATAAAATACATAAAGTTTCGAAAAATAAGGCATAACACAATGGAGTGAGCTTCTACGGGTGCAGATATATTAATCATATCTCAACGTGATGATAAAAGCTTTCAATTTTCCGATATTCTTTCTTTTATTTTTAATTTTCAAAACTGTTTTTATATCTTAGGCGTGACACAATTGTTATACACTCAGATGCAAATAAACACTTTACACAATTTGAAGTGTATTTTTTATTTTATTTTTATTCCAATTTAGTTCAATTTTGAAAATTTTTATAATTGTAGGCAAAATTACCAATTTTTATTTGCATGGTCAGTCTTTAGTTAAATTCTTAAATTTTAGCTATAATACTGGGATAATTAAAAGGATATTATACACATTACATTGACTTGTATCACTCATCGGACGAACTGTCCATTTTACGAGCAGGGACATGTATGTTCCGTTAAAGTGAATCAATCCTTTATCATCGACTTCGGGTCATCATCATTTTATATTTTATTACTATTATCATGTAATTTAAAGCTTTTTAAAACAACAAATGTGGCAACATTCAACTACTATCAAGATGTTTCACTGATGATGGTCCGACTAGATCGAAAACATTTTGAAGATTTATAATCTTTTTGGATGATTTTTTAACTCGATACGGACCAGAACGGAAAACGATCAATCATTACTTTTGATCGCCGACGGGAAGGACGGTTAGTCAATACTTAAAGACCCGGGTTAGGATTTTTTTACCAGATCAGTTCTCCAGCTTCAACTGCCAGGACGGTTGGCCCTTGATCAATACTCAAAAGCTCGAGATTGGAGTTCTCCAGTTCAAACTCCATTCTCCGTTGTCGTGGACAGAGTTTTATCTCGTTGCCAGTGTTTCATCTCAAGCGTCCCTCGATGGTAGTGGTTGGCCTGTGGTGGGATTGCAGGCATGCGGAGTGATAGCAAGCAGGGGGTGAACGCTGGCTGTGACATTGTTACAAGATAGAACAGCTAATGAACTCGGCAAATATAGCCAGAGTAGCTAATGCAACAGTTAACAACAAAAATAAATCTAAAGTAACGCTGCTGAGCTTCAATTTGAACGATATGGTCTTTGGAATCAGGCAAATAGTTGGAAAATCTATAGTCTGTTGGGATAGGCAAACTAGCCTACATATTCTCTGTTGATTTAGAAAAGAAATACGACATACCGCATGCTGATAGTGGAGAATGACGACCAGGTATAAAGAATGCTAAATCATTTAAATATGAAAGTTAACGAGTTCAATATGACAATATCCCCTTGAAAATTAAAATCTAATAACATAATATAAATATAGAAACAACACAGTGCAAACTAAAGATTTAAAACAAAATGATAAAACAATGAAAGTTGTCAGGTACATAAATATAAAAATATGAATACAATGCAACCAAATAAAACAAAACCAAGTAATAACACAAGAATAGACCTAAACCGAAGGATAACAAAAAGACGCAAGAAAACATAAAAAAAGATTAAAGAAATGAATTCTAGAGATCTGAGAAGTGTCTCAATGAAATATTATAAAACAACAAAAAATCTGAAAATCGAAAGACTTCTTACGTTCGAACCAAAATTCTGGCGACAACCTAAATCCCAACCTCCTACAATTTACAAGGAAATATGATGATAAAAGAATAGACATGTGGGAATCTAAAATATGCATTCCACACCCGTCAATTTATTTAGGTAAAAATCCAATGAATTGTTTGTTGGTTCCTAATACTCAAAATGTGAGTAGAACTAAGGTATTGACAGACAATTGAGACTTAATTCTGTTTCAGAGCCAAGCAGGATGCGTTTACGTAAGTTTCTTCCTCTGGAAATCGTCAGAAAGGCCTGTGGTATAATATAAATTAATGGAAGTTAGCTACAGGACAATGGCGTTCAAGTTTTGAAACTGATCTTATATAGATTTGCATATGTTTCACTTGCTAGAACTTATTTTTCTTAATAACCTTTTCTCTATCATATTAATGACTTCTTGATCTTTAAAATTGATAAAAAGATATAATCTCTCGTATATTTACCCAGACCTAACGCCATTTTTCTCCTGATGTACTTACTTCGAGAGGGTATACATAATCCACTTCAAATTTGGCTCGTCAAATTCCTTGAGACTTATATGGCAACACAACTTTCGTTGGCTACATATCTATCTCAGCACTCGAACCTTTCTCTGGGTTTGAGTATTATTACGAATTTTGGGTCCAATTATCGCTGAACAAACGCTTTTTCTCTCTGCGCAGTAGTGTAAGGCGCTAATCCGATATAGACAAACCGCTAATCCGATAAAAACAATTAAACCTTGTTTAATTGTGAGAAGCAAACGCGAGTGAACAGTGACCAAACAGTGACTTGGGTAAGATTTTTTATAACATTATAAAATATTGTCTGTATCATTATATTTCCCTTCTAATCTCCACTTGAGTCAGCAACCTCTAAAAACTTACAGTCCACTCAACTCTGAAATTATATTAGCAATTTTACATTATGTACATTCCTTAATTGTACAACTTCTGTAACATATAAATGACTTTTTAATCGATGAAGTTTTCGATCCTAATAGCATTATTAATAATATTTAGTAAATATTAAAATATTACTAAAAGATTTTTAAATCGAAAACTTATTGGTCCATTTCCTTGGTAACACCTCCAAGGCTTCTAAAATTTGCAAGCCAAATGGATGCTGAAGCGAAGAAGACAAGAGGGAATTCAAAAAACTTACAATTCACGACCCCGTCTGTTCAGCTGGTAAATTCCAACAGAAAATGGACCAAGTTACTCGAAGGAGTAAAGACCAATATATAAATAAAATAAAAATTTTATTTTTAATTCAGTTGCAATGCGAAGGCAAAACAATCTTACTTTTCAATTAGAATACGGAGCGCAGTCCAGTCCCTTGAATCGCGATTTTCGGCTCTTATTGGAGCCTCATCGGAAAGAACGTAGGCTTGTTCTCCCTATTCCAATTGATCCGTACTGAGAGGTTTTCCCACCCATTGCAACTGAAGTGAAAATATTAGGTGACTAGCGTCATCTGGCAATTAAAAGATGAAGTTTTCGATCCTAATAGCATTATTAATAATATTTAGAAAATATTAAAATATTACTAAAAGATTTTTAAATCAAAACTTATTGGTCCATTTCCTTAGTAACACCTCAAAGGCTTCTAAAATTTGCAAGCCAAATGGATGCTGAAGCGAAGAAGACAAGAGGGAATTCAAAAAACTTACAATTCACGACCCCGTCTGTTCAGCTGGTAAATTCCAACAGAAAATGGACCAAATTACTCGAAGGAGTAAAGACCAATATATAAATAAAATAAAAATTTTATTTTTAATTCAGTTGCAATGCGAAGGCAAAACAATTTTACTTTTCAATTAGAATACGGAGCGCAGTCCAGTCCCTTGAATCGCGATTTTCGGCTCTTATTGGAGCCTCATCGGAAAGAACGTAGGCTTGTTCTCCATATCCCAATTGATCCGTACTGAGAGGTTTTCCCACCCATTGCAACTGAAGTGAAAATATTAGGTGACTAGCGTCATCTGGCAATTAAAAGATGAAGTTTTTGATCCTAATAGCATTATTAATAATATTTAGAAAATATTAGAATATTACTAAAATATTTTTAAATCGAAAACTTATTGGTCCATTTCCTTGGTAACACCTCCAAGGCTTCTAAAATTTGCAAGCCAAATGGATGCTGAAGCGAAGAAGACAAGAGAGAATTCAAAAAACTTACAATTCACGACCCCGTCTGTTCAGCTGGTAAATTCCAACAGAAAATGGACCTAGTTACTCGAAGGAGTAAAGACCAATATATAAATAAAATAAAAATTTTATTTTTAATTCAGTTGCAATGCGAAGGCAAAACAATCTTACTTTTCAATTAGAATACGGAGCGCAGTCCAGTCCCTTGAATCGCGATTTTCGGCTCTTATTGGAGCCTCATCGGAAAGAACGTACGCTTGTTCTCCATATCCCAATTGATCCGTACTAAGAGGTTCTTAGTAATATTTTAATATTTTCTAAATATTATTAATAATGCTATTAGGATCGAAAACTTCATCTTTTACTTGCCAGATGACGCTAGTCACCTAATATTTTCACTTCAGTTGCAATGAGTGGGAAAACCTCTCAGTACGGATCAAATGGGATATGGAGAACAAGCCTACGTTCTTTCCGATGAGGCTCCAATAAGAGCCGAAAATCGCGATTCAAGGGACTGAACTGCGCTCCGTATTCTAATTGAAAAGTAAGATTGTTTTGCCTTCGCATTGCAACTGAATTAAAAATAAAATTTTTATTTTATTTATATATTGATCTTTACTCCTTCGAGTAACTAGGTCCATTTTCTGTTGGGATTTACCAGCTGAACAGACGGGGTCGTGAATTGTAAGTTTTTTGAATTCCCTCTTGTCTTCTTCGCTTCAGCATCCATTTGGCTTGCAAATTTTATAAGCCTTGGAGGTGTTACCAAGGAAATGGACCAATAAGTTTTCGATTTAAAAATATTTTAGTAATATTTTAATATTTTCTAAATATTATTAATAATGCTATTAGGATCGAAAACTTCATCTTTTAATTGCCAGATGACGCTAGTCACCTAATATTTTCACTTCAGTTGCAATGAGTGGGAAAACCTCTCAGTATGGATCAAATGGGATATGGAGAACAAGCCTACGTTCTTTCCGATGAGGCTCCAATAAGAGCCGAAAATCGCGATTCCAGGGACTGGACTGCGCTCCGTATTCTAATTGAAAAGTAAGATTGTTTTGCCTTCGCATTGCAACTGAATTAAAAAAAAATAAAAAATTTTTTATTTTATTTGACTTTTTAATCTTTCAAATTTATAAAAATATATAATCTCTCAAGTATTTACCCATCTAACGCCATTTTTCCTGATGTACTTACTTCGAGAGGGTATACATAACCCACTTCAAATTTGCCTCGTCAAATGCCTTGAGACTTATGGCAACACATTTAGAGTTAGTCTCTTATGACACTAGCATTTCCCCAGACATTCTCACACCCACACGTCATTTCTTTGTGAGCGAAGCAACACTAATGGAAAGAAAACAAACGAAAGGCCTTATGTTCATTTGGAATTTTCAGGTTAGCTGGTTGTTGATTATACGAGATTTTCCGACGAACAAGAGTTTTCTTTTAAGAATATCTCGAGCGGAAATATTATTTTGCCTCGGTAACTTTATATTTTTATAAATATGAGCACAAGTTTGGAAAAAACCCTGCATAATTTTATGGCATCTGTGTAGTTATTCAGACTGCATAAGCTTCATGTTTGAAGTATATTATTAGAAAGCGCATTAAAGCTAACAAAAATTAAAACTAACAAGTGAAGACAAATTTGATAAAATTCTGTCCAGGAATGAAGTGAACATAAATAATTTATTACATTTATGTGCCATTTCTTGGATTATCCGTTTGGAGTTAACAAAACACTTTAATATTGTTCAAACGTTTCAAAAAAGATAAATCCCTAGGATTTCCGTAAATCGTTTTCAAAATTTTCAGAGTGGTAATGTTTCCAAGCATTCAAAAAGATCAAAGCCATTTTAGAATTTGATAAAAAAATGACCAACCGAAAAACTTTAGACCAATATCTTTACTGTGCTGTGCCTATAAAGTTTTGGTGAAACTTATAGCCGAATCGTTAGCAGAATCTTACCTGCAGAACAAGCGATGGACTTGGTGTATTATGTATAGATAAATAGCCACTACACATGGTATGCCGATATCCTTCACAGTGCTTTGCGCATTAATAACCGGAACCTTAAAGGTACGTATAGATATGCGCGCCGAACACTTCGCGCCGTGTGTGCGGTACGCGTTCGTGGCGGGTTCGTTAGATTAGTACGTGTTTTCAAGTGGCACACAAACGGGTGCGCACACGATCCAACTTCTGTCGGCGCCAAGAACGCACGGCGCACACACGGCGCGAAGTGCGCGGCGCGCATATCTATACATACCTTAATATGTACGTACACCAGTCCAATATCTTCCAGCCATATCAGGAATAGCCTTGCAACGTTATAAACCTCTATTATATTTCATAAGATAATTATTTTAGTCCAATTTATTTTAATATTATTCATTTGTGAACTTTCTGTTTCGGTTTAAAATTTTTCTTCTAATAAAAAAATTAGAAAAAAATTTTTTTAAGAAACGCTTTTCTTTAGTTATGAGTGACTAAAATTTAAAATATTTTAGAAAAATCAACCAAAAAGCAAAAAATAAAAAAAATCAAACTCGAAGGATTATTCGAAAACAAAAAACGTTCGTTAAAAAAATGAAAAAATCTAACACATTCGTTAACGAAAAGCGTGGGGCGCTATCCTCAAACTATTTATTCGATGAAGACGCGCCCCACGCTTTTCTTTAACAAATGTGTTAGATGTTTTCATTTTTTTAACGAACGTGTTTTTTTCGAATAATCCTTCGAGTTTTATTTTTTTATTTTTTGCTTAATTTTTATATATATATATATATATATATATATATATATATATATATATATATATATATATATATATATATATATATATATATATAGATTATAGTTTTGTTTTGGGGTTGCAGTCATTTATTTTTTAGGGGCAGGATAAGTAAAACTCTGTGTTATTACCTAGCTTTCGCAAAATATATTTGCTTCTTCAGGGTAAGCTGAAATGAGTATATTATAAATACAATGAAATTAAGTTAAAATACATTGTATAAAAAATAACAAAAAAGACTTACAACTTGAGGTTATTCCTAAACATTTTCACAAAACATAGTATATATATAATTCTTATTCTAATGTTATCCAAATAACAATGTTTTAATTTTCAAAAATTCGATTTAATAATTTAGTTTTTAATTTTGATTAATGCCAGAAATTTTCATTGTATTTATAATATACTCATTTCAGCTTACCCTGAAGAAGCAAATATATTTTGCGAAAGCTAGGTAATAACACAGAGTTTTACTTATCCTGCCCCTAAAAAATAAATGACTGCAACCCCAAAACAAAACTATAATCTACATAGTATCAGTCAATATTACCTAATTACTTTATATATATATATATATATATATATATATATATATATATATATATATATATATATATAAATTCGGGTTCAAAACGTCCTCCGACATTGTCCGATGCCTTGTTGCCAATATCTTCTATCATTGCAGTTTTCATCTTCTAATCCTAGTACACTCATTGATCGTCTTACTCCTTGTATCCATGTCGTTCTTGGCCTTCCTCTTTTTCTGTTTTCTGTGGGTATCCATTTCATAATTTTCTTTGGCAGTCTTTCCTCCCCCATTCTCTGAACATGTCCGTACCACGTTAATTGTTTCTTCTCAATGCATTCTACAACCGTTTCTTGTAAATTCATTCTTCGCTTTACTTCCTCATTTCTAACCCGGTCCAATCACGATGTTCTACTTGCTCTTCTTAGGGCGTCCATCTCAGTAGCTTCTAATTTTCGTTTTAGGTGTTCCTTTATTCTCCATGTTTCGGATCCGTATACCAATGTGCTCTTAATCATGGTGTTGTATATTCGCATTTTTCTTTGTTTTCCTATCTCGGTACTCCATAAAACTCCGTTCAATGATTTAATTATCGTTCTTGCTTTATTTATTCTGCTCTTAATTTCTGCATCGTCAGTACTTTCCTTGTTGAAATTAATGCCCAAATACTTATATTTATCACAGCTAGTTATTTTCTGATTATTGTCCAATATCATATCAGTTGAATCCTCACCTAGGCATAAATATTGTGTTTTTTCTACATTCATCTGCAATCCCCATTTCTCGTATTCTTCCTTCAATTTGCGAGTCATATATTCCAAATCTTCTTTATCGTTTGCACATATTATCTGATCGTCTGCAAACTGAAGGGTGTACAGGCAGGTGTTGTCGTCGATTTGGATGCCCATTCCACTGCATTTTCTTTTCCATATTGCAAGGGCTTTGGTGATATAAATCTTAAACAGACTCGGTGATATGCAACATCCTTGTCGTAGACCTTTGTTGACTGTAAACAAATCTGTTATTTTGTTTCCTAATTTTACTGCAGATTTCATGTCACTGTATAAATTTTGGACAGCTTTTATGAGAGTAAAGTTAATGTTGGAGTTTTGCAGTACTTTCCATAGTTTCGGTATCGGTATATTGTCATACGCTTTTTGTAAATCTATAAAAACTACGTGTATTGGCCTATTCCGTTTTTTTTTATAATATTTTAAATTTTAGTCACTCATAACTAAAGAAAAGCGTTTCTTAAAAAAAATTTTCTAATTTTTTTATTTTTTACTTTTTAGTCTTACACTTTTTAAACATTAAAATATATCGTTATGTTTAAAAAAAGGATGTAAGTATAAGACAGATACATTTATTGCATTTTTTTCAACTTTTGATACATACATTGTACATTTTCTGTAATTTCTTCATACATTTCTTAAATCAAAATCATTATTTACACCTATTACAGTTTTCGCAGTCTTTCCATCTCTTGTAATACTTTACTATTGCACGGTGTAGACCCTGTTAATTTCTCGCAATGCAGTTCTTTGATGCGCAAGCCGTCTAAAGGTACGTATCCATACGTATCATAGGGTAAACCTCGCTCGGTGTAGTAGCTCCACATAGTGGATACAGCGGTGATCGCCGCTCGGCGCTTACCCTCTCTGATTCAACCGGTTTGCGGTTTATATGTAGGGGAGCGCATGCCGTATCCATTTGAGCAGCTACACCGAGCGGGGTTCACCCTTGTATGGATACGTACCTTAATGATCGCACTCGGCTAAATGCAACGTAAGCTTTGCAGGCTCAATGCAGGCTTTTAACCCTTAAACGCCCAAGGGTGGGTAAAAAATGTCCACCTAATGCGTATTCCCTTGTAACATATTTATTACGTGTTTAAAAATTTTCCAAAAATTATTTATTGTTAAAAAGACAGCCTTTTATCGAATGTTAAATTGTTTCTACCGATATTTTTGAAAATAAAAGTAATAGCTTGAGTTAAATATGGGTGGGCATAAAAAGTACACCCTTGGTAAAACTTGTTACTAAAGGTTTCTATATAATTTCTCGTTGGTAGGAACATAATCCATATAATTATAGACGTATAATTACATAATCGACATAATTATCCGCCAATGAGGAGGCTGAAAGGAAGAATGTGAAGAAAATCGACAAATTTGAATTACTGGCTTTTACTGGTATGTTAATTTTGATGTACATTGTAATTTTGTTGTAAGGTTTGTAAATTGTTTATATTAATATTTTACAAGATGCTGTGTTTATTAAGCATAAGATCCTTAAGTTTAATCCATTGCCAACAACTCTCAATAAATATATTAGCTATTTTCGAGGTGGACATTTTTTACCCACCCTTGGGCGTACATGGAACCTAAAAAAGGTTGGGCGTTTAAGGGTTAAGCCTGTCCTTAAGCAAACACTTTCGGGCCCAAGTTCACGGCAGCGTAGTCAACAGTCGAACCTTGCGTTTTATGGACAGTCGAAGCCCACGACAATACTAAGGGCAGCATACTTCTCTCTGCGGTGTCATAACTTTTTCTCGCTAAAAACTGGATAGAAATCGGACAGAAACTGGATAAATTTGAAACTTTATTGATAATGTATGAAACATAACGTAAACAATTAACGTAAAAAGTGAAATTATGTATAGTTCATATAATTAGCTACAATCTGTAAAAGTTTCAAGTTTCTACATTGTAAGCAACAAGAGAATTTAAGCATTTTTCATTAAAATCTTTTTTTTTTATTTAAACAATTCATAATCACAAAAAAAATTTGATCGACTATTCGTGTATTGTTCCCGCGAATGCATATGTCTGCAAAATTTCATTCATTTGCATTGAAGAAAAGGCAGTCAAATTAACGTCTAAAGATTTGATGCAAACGATTGAACTAAATAAAAGCGTTTTAAAATAGTTGACGTCCAACTCTTTTATCTACTCAATATTCTGTTTAATCCTTATTATTCAATTCTAATTTCCATTTGTTTCGATTTTATACCTATCTATTCGATAGACATAATTATATAAAGAAATGTCTATGCTCTACGCAAAGTCCATGCAGTTTATTTGCCTGTTGGCAATTCTAAACTTCTGTCATGTCAATGTCGTTTCAATTAAAAAGTGAAATGTAAAGAAGTGAAATGAAGCAGGTTCTTCTTTAAAAGTATTATAGTTTATTAAAAACTCGATTATTTCGTGAACAATACTAGTTCTTTCACACAAGACTTTTCTATTTTCCTCCATTTTAAACCTTAACCCAATATGTTTGAAAAGTCTCTAAAACATAACCTGGAAATTTCGAATGTATTTCTGTATTTTAATTTTTTTAAATCCGTCTCTACAGAAACATGTTCTTTCTTTTTATCCATTTTATGTAATATATACAGCTATCCAAGCAGTAGGGACGACTAGTGAAGAGGCGACCAACAAGGTCCAAATAGCAGTTTACCAAATCCATAAATGGACACAAAAATGGAGAATCAGGCTGAATGAAGCTAAATCTGTCCATATTAGTTTCACCAACAAAAAATACAATATTTGCCAGTTATAATCAACAATATCCAAGTACCATATTATGCAGATACTGCTATGTATTTGGGTATAACATTAGATGCAAAACTACGCTGGAAAGGAAGAACTAAATATAAGGTATAAAAAATGTATTGGCTAGTTGGATGAAACTCTACATTGTCGATAAGATCAGATAAGATCAGAATAGCCATGATGATTGTCAACCTCCGTCGCGGAGATAACACGTGAAGAAGAACTTTACAAACAAATATTGAGACCTGTATGGACTTATGGATGCCCTCTATGGGGGTGTACTAGACCAAGTAATATACCAATAATACAAACATTCCAAAACAAAATACTGAGAAATATTGTAGATGCTCCTTGTTATGTGACAAACAGCGACGTCCATAAGGACCTAGAAATGGAAACTGTTGATATAATCATCAAGAAAATGACAGGAAGTCACGAGCAACGACTTCATAGGCACGAGAATACTGATGCAATCCAGCTCCTCGATACTACCGGGCAAACTAGAAGATTGAAGAGGACAAAGCCTTTTGAACTACTCTGAGTGATAGGTGATAGTGAAAAGCAGAGTATAGTGCTTGTGCGCGTGTGTATGTTAGAATAGTGCACTATGTATTTTGTTAGAACAGATAAGAGACGCTATGGAGTAAGCTCTTAATTTTAAGGAACAGTAGTAATTTAGGTCAAAATAAAATTGCTCGTTGGTCATTTATGACAATATTGTAATTGTAATAATCATCATCGTAGTGATAATTACAGGAAAAAAAATTTTATATGTAATATCTCGAATTTCAAACTTACAGAGAGAGCTTTAGTCTAAGGGTGTAGTCTAGGTTTATATTGTACCACCTCTACTTCACTATTTACACTTTTTCTGTTTTCAAAACTGACTTGAGTCTCACTACTCATATGTGTCTCACTAATCACATGCACGTTTACGTACGGACTGAACTGGTCGCAAAGGGCCTCCATTGGCTTTTCAGTAGTAACATAAACATGCGAATTAAATATATCTAAAACACTTCTCGGCATTTTCGCTGTCAATACATAAATAAACTCTTTTCAATCACAAATACTGTTATGAGAACTTATTAGGGTACCATTAGTTAGCAACCGGTTTGGGAGTATCGCTAAAGTAAGGTATTACTTTCTCCGAATGGACAAAAGCCCAAAAACAGGCTATGAGGGATTCTCATATATGAGGGTATAAATATCTATGCTTACGTTAATCTCTCAAACCTCACTGGTTAGAACCACATTAAAACTAATCTGATTGTAACAAATATTTTAAAGGTAAATATAAAATAAAAATATGTTTCTAAAATTTAAATCATTTTATAACCTTGTCAATTAAAATGGCACTGTCTTGAGCTTTGAGCAAAAAAGGTAAAACTGCTAGACAAATAAACATTTCCGAGTACAATGTTCAATGCATAGGAAATTATTTCAAACGAAATGAACCTAACATTCCTAATACAAATCTAAAGCATCTACAATATATTTTTTTATTTGAGTGTTTAACTTATAATTTATATAAAGTAATTACTTGGACTATTATACAGAATAATAATCGAGATGGTTAATCATTGTGATCAAAATATCCATAAACAAACACATATGTTTTATGTGTTACATGTATTCCATAAACATATAATGAAGTACCGTACTAAACTCACTAAACGTAATAAATTATTTATTAGCTCTGTAATACCAACATTTTACCCTCAATTTCCCGAAATTTCTCCCTGCGGTGTTGCATCTTATGCGTGTATTTCCTTTGGGAACCTTCTGCAAATTAAAGCAGCCTCAGACCACGATATAATCCTATTTCATATCGTATCATATCTTAACGATACTTTTGACGACAAGAAGCGTAAAGTCTCGTCTTATGTCTTGTTTCCATAATGCCGGCTATAAACAATAAAATTATCTGAGTTGAGGCCGCGTAAGGAGAATATCATGTTTTATTAGACTGATCATAAAATGAAGGGGGTTATATTCTAGGAGCGGACACAGTCCACTTTAACTTATGGAATAGACGTGATTTGATGTGGGAGAATACCTCTGGGTGTTTCGCCCTTTTAGTACGGTCACTGTGGTTGCAGGGCATTACATCAGATATGAATATGAAATGTGAAATAATGCAATTGTACAATTTAGACTTCCGAAAAAGGTGAGAGGAGAAAGTGGAATAAAAGCTTCCTTGCCATTTCTTCACAATACCTTTGTAAAGCTATAGGTAAGGTTTGGTTGCACACGTAAATATCATTACTTTACTTTACTTTATGATAAATAAATATAGTTAGTTAATTTTATGCTTTATTTGTCCCAATCTAATTTCCACTGTTAATATCTTCGATTGAGAAAAGACGACCTTATACCTGAGCGATTGAGCTAGGTGAAGCGAAAACCGCAGGCTCCCGCAGTTAGTTGGAGTTAGCTTGTCCTACATTAACAGTAACTCCACAGCTATCTGTGGCCTGTGGTAGTTCTATCGTTACACCTCGAGCCCCACGTTGGGCGCCGCCAATGTGTAGCGATAGAACTACCACATAAAACTGAGGAGTTCCTGTTAATGTATGTTTTCATTTTATTTAATGTTTAACCAATAGTTAAACAATTTTTATAACCATTCAAAATAACCTCTCCAATGCCACATTTTCAACTTTATAAATTCTAGATATGCATGCATGTAGAATATTTTACAATTTTAACGAATTTTAATAATAATTCTATTCACTTTATCGTTGCCAATCTGCTATTTATAGTTAATTGGTATTTTGCAAAATTTGTATTTTGAAGAAATGACAAGGAAGCTTTTAAATATTTTTAATGTCTCTCTAATAAAGAATTTGTTATTCTAGTTTTTAGAACTAACTTAATAATTTCTGTTCCCTCTTTGGGAGGGACTACATAATCCCTATATCGCTGATGAAAACCACGTGGGAGTAAACTACCAATTACAGTTGTCTTCAAGAACACAACTGCCTCTTGAAAACATGGTCAATATCTAAGGCCAAACAACTCATATGGAGTCAACAGCATCCAACTTCAACCTCCACATAGAAGGAAGCAATCCATTGATGCTATACCTAGGTATCGTTATATCTTTGTAAAGCTTTACTTTGTTTTTATGGTAAATAAATAAGATTAGTCCATTTTATGCATTTGTCCCAATCCAAATTTCCATTGTCTACCTCTTTAATTGAGACAAGACGAACTTACACCTGAGAAACTGAGCTAGGCAAAGTGTAAACCCTAGGCTCCCATAGTTGATTGGACTTTTATTATTCTACAGTAACACTTCAGTAATATGTGATAGTTTTATCGTTACAAATGCATACCTGGTATACATGAAAAAGATACCAAATTCATATGAAAACTATAAGAAAATTTAGACATTTTTTGAGTCTATGACAGCATGCTAGGATAGAAACCGATGAAAAGAGATACGTGCTCGCATAATAGGAAATTACAACACCAAGGAAACGACTAGAGAGAAAAAACTGTAATTAAATGTTCTACGACAAACCTTTGAACATCCAAAAAAATGTATTGTCGCATATTTCGTTGTTACTAACTTTCTATGTATTTCCTTAGATTTCCTGAATAAAGGGATAGATTTTATTTCATTATATCCATACATTGCTTAGTTGTTTTGTTTTGTGGATTGTGTTCTAA
This sequence comes from Diabrotica virgifera virgifera, assembly GCF_917563875.1. Lineage (NCBI taxonomy): Eukaryota > Metazoa > Arthropoda > Insecta > Coleoptera > Chrysomelidae > Diabrotica > Diabrotica virgifera. Next base: position 63,067,174 of record NC_065444.1, on the reverse strand, counting down.
GTATCTTGCAGGATTATTTTTTCAGCTTTTTTAATTCTCATTCTACTTCTTATCGTTAAAATATCTACTGTAATACTTCCAATATCTCTAGGAAACAATTTAATCTTCCTTAGTAGTCGTTCCAAGGGTGCTGCTTCAATCCTTCTGGTATCACAAAATGGTAATATCACAAAAATGGTAAACCTGGCAATGTCACAAACATCAAATTTCAAATCTTCATATTTTAAAATAGGCATATCCCTGTTTTGTATAATTCGGACTATCCATTTCAAAGAGAGATGGATTCATAAAAATAGAACGGGGGGTTAGACAAAGAGACCCAATGTCACCTAAACTTTTTAATACGGTCTTAGAACATGCTTTCAAGAGTTTGGATTGGATGACAAAGGGAATAAAAATAGATGGAGAATACCTAAACAACTTACGCTTCGCCGATGATATAGTCATAGTAGCTGAGGATCTAGGTATGGCAAGAGAGATGGTACAAGAACTCGTTGTGGCTACAGAAAATGTAGGTTTCAATATAAACATCACGAAAACAAAAATAATGACAAATTTGGTACCCAACCAGAACATCAGTATTGTTGGGAAGGAAATAGAACTCGTAGATAGATATAAATACCTGGGACATGAAATTACGATTGGCAGGGATAATCAGACTCATGAACTGAAGAGAAGAATAGGTCTTGGGTGGGCAGAATTTGGAAAACTGAGAGAAACTTTTAAAAGTGAGTTGCCCACACGCCTAAAGAGAAAGTTATTTGATCAGTGCGTCCTCACAGTATTGACGTACGGATCAGAAACACTTACCTTAACTAAAGCCTCGGATACCAAACTAAGAGTCACGCAGAGAAGAATGGAGCGGTCAATGTTAGGAATAACTCTGCGAGACAAAATCAGAAACGAAGAAATGAGGAGAAGAACAAAGGTGAGTGACGTCATCGAGAGGATAGCCAGGTTGAAGTGGAGATGGGCAGGACACATAGCCAGAATGACAGATGGGCGATGGACGAAAAGGTTATTGGAATGGAGGCCAAGAGAAGACAAGAGAAGCGTCGATCGACCGCCTACAAGATGGACTGCCGACTTAAGAAAGGTAAATAAAAACTGGATGAGAGCGGCGCAGGATAGATGGGGTTGGAAACGAGGGGAGGAGGCCTATGTTCAGCAGTGGACTTTTGAGGCTGGATGATGATGATTTCAAAGAGATAATTGGGCGTTTCTAAACTTTTGTTCCTTTCTATATACATATTACCTTTTGCTGTTTTATATTTCGCTGCCGTTAAACTTTGTGAGGCATGTTTAATACGCCAATCTCGTCTATTTTACCAGTTGTTCTTACTTTTACAGAAACGACCTACTTCTCAAAAGGTTATACGTAGAAATTTTACTTAATTTAGAACTGAGAAAAATAGAAAATTTAAACAAAACTACCCTTAAGGTATAACCCGAAAGAAGAAGCAACTTTAACTGCAGCTTTCAATATTATTTTCCGAAACTTTAGTTTGTAATGGTACTTTAAAAGTTCATCCAACTCTAAAGACGTATTAAATAAACTTTGATGAAGCCTTTTCTGGAGAAGGGTGTAAATCACTATCTGAAACTACTCTTAGAGTAATTGGATAATCAAGCAGTTGAAAAGTCGGACGATAAATCTTCGATAACAACTCTATCAAGTTTTTTATAGTAAATGCGAATTGAAATCATTAACACATCACTAAAAATTTAATGCGTTTTTACGACATGATCAGAAAGATAATATTTAGTCCAGAGAAATAAGGTTTTTGTCGGGACACTTGAGCAGCCAGGTTGCAAATGGATTTTTTGGGTACTATATACCTAATACATTATAAATACAAAAATGTCCGTCACAGTTTGGACGAGAAACTTAGTTATTAACAAATAAGGGTCAAAAATGGCAGTTTTTTCGTTTAAATCGCTACAGGTAAAAATAGGGTAATTATATATATTATTATATATTATACATATATATAATTTAGGTTTAAATTGGCACTTTTTAAATTTTGGTCCGATCAGTTTTTGCTTCGGAAATTGCAATATAAAACCAAAATTTCAAAAATAAAAAATGTGCTATAACTTTTGCGAAAATGGCCGTAAGACTTTCATATTGCACTAAAAGTTGAGTCAAACATTCCATATAACGCATAAAATTTTTTAAGACGATTCGTCAACTAGTTTAAACTTTATTCAATTTGTTTATCGCAAAAAGCTTTTTTTCGCAATGTTATTGTTTAGAAAATAATAATGACATAGCAATTCTGTGAAAACCACATGCAAGAAGAATAGTTATATTTTCGACGCATTTAAAAAAATCATTAAAAAGTCGTTTTTATCACTCCGAAAAAGTTTAGTAAAATAGAGTTATTTTTGGCTTATAAACAATTTGAAAAGCTTTGTTAATATTGACTATACAGTAAATATACTTTGGGATTTCTAAAGCTGGTATTTTTATACGAATTTTCAGAAAAAACTTTTTGCCTAGGTTAATTAGGCTCAAAGTTAGCCACTTTTATTATTTAATTCGCAGTTACTTCTATATACATCAAATTCTCCTGTAACAGTGTTAGCATACGACTCCGAAACGGCTAGGCCGATTTTTATGAAATTTTACACGTATATCCTACAGGACGGAGAAGAGGTTTTAATCTATTTTTTATACACATAAGTTATAAGGGGGGCCGCCCCCTTGACATTTTTTTTTATTTTTTTGGACAAAATTATCTACCTTAATTTTATATGACGTAGAATTAAAAAATACATACAACCCTTAATTTTCACTCTTTTATCACCAACCCCTATTTGTTAATAGCCATCTATATATTTACATCTATAAAATTCTCCTGTCACAGTGTTAGTTTCCATACTCCTCCGAGACCGCTTGACCGATTTTTATGAAATTATATGTAGGTATATGTATATTTGGTAGGTCTTAGAATCGGTCGTAATCTATTTTTCATATCCCTGAGATATAAGGGGAGTTCCCCCTAACATTTTGTAATGTTAGGTGGGGATGTGTGTACATAATGGACTCTATAAGACTACTAGTACATACAAATTAAAAAAATTATGATCAAAATCCATCATCAAGCTCCGGCGATATTAATCGCAGCATATGTCTGCAGAATCAGTTTCATTTTTTGAGTGCGCGGATTTTATTAATTACCCTCCACCGACCACGAATTAATTCCGTTCGGACGCCATTTTAAAACTTTATTAACCACTCTGTTGAGGTTCAAAGTTTACTCAAACTTTTACACATAAACTATATATCTTCAACTTCAAAATAGCTCATGTTGGGTTACTTAATTGTTATAAACAAAGTAGCCGTCAATTAAATAAAAAAGTGGCTAACTTTGACCGTAATTAACCTAGGCGAAAAGTTTTTCTTTGAAAATTCGTATAAAAATGTCAGATTTTCAAATCCCATTGTAGTTTTAGCCTACAGTCAATATTAATAAAGTTATTCAAATTGTTTATAAGCCAAAAATGACTCTATTTTAGTAAAATATTTTCTGAGTGATAAAAATGACTTTTTAATGATTTTTTTAAATGCGTCGAAAATATGACCATTCTTCTTTCATATTGTTTTCACAGAATTGCTATATCATTATTATTTTCTGAACAACAACATTGCGAAAAAAGCTCTTGGCGATAAACAAGTTGATAAAATTTAAACTAATTGACGAATCGTCTTAAAATTTGTTGTGCATTGTGTGGACTGTTTGACTTAACTTTTCATGCAATATGAAAGTCTTAAATTCATTTTCGCAAAAGGTATAGCAAATTTTTTATTTTCGAAATTTTAGTTTTATTTTGCAATATCCGAAGCAACAAATGATCGGATTAAAATTCAAAAAGCGCTATTTTAAACCTTGGCTCATCTACTAAAAGAAAAACATTATAAATAAGATATCTAATTACCCTATTTTTACCTGTAGCGATTTATACGAAAAAACTCCCATTTTTGACCCTTATTTGTTAATAACTAAATTTCTCGTCCAAACTGTGACGGGCATTTTTGTATTTATAATGTATTAGGTATACAGTACCCAAAACACCCATTTGAAACCTGGATGCTCAAGTGTCCCGAACATGGTATATTTTTGCCTTATTTCCCTGGTGTAATTGTTAAAATTGGATTGGTATATAGTATATAGCGAGACAGGTACACTTCGCGTCATAAAAAACTGGTACAACTCTTATAAAACCGAAAATCGTGTTTTTTAGGTTGTGTAAGTTGATCTTGTCACATGTGTCATTCTAATTTCTAGGGCAACGTTGCCAGTTCAACGAAAATATATCAAACCAGCTAAAAGCACGGATGTGCGACAGACCGCAAGTTTTTAGTATACTAAAAACTAAAACAATATTGAGCATTCCGGATATAGTACATTTATTTAAACATGTATCCTAAAAAATTCTTCTATTAATTTTGTAATTTTGTATCCATACATTGATTCGTGTTTTATTATAATTTATGAAAATATTTTAATTAAAAAATAATGATAGATAATAAATCTAGACATGACTTTATATTATTATGACGACTCTCTCTCGTTATTTTTATTAGATACGGTTTTTTGTTGTTAATGATAAAAATAATATCTATCTAAAAACTTGATTTATGAACGTTATTTTTTTATATTTATTTTTTTTTGATTTAGTGCAATTGTGTTATCTGTGATGGCAACAACGAAATGCAACGAAATACAGGTTTACATTGGGAAAAAAAGTGTACCAGTTTTATATGACGGGAAGTGTACAATAAAGTTTCCTATAAATATCCAGAGCACACGAATACGGCGTGAAAAAAGTATTAGTCCTGTCGCCAGGGGGGGTACAACGGCCTCCTGTATTCAGATGGACTTACCTAAGTTTTTATTATGTATTTTGGCCCGTAGAACACGAATTTTTTGGGTAACAGTTGATCCGGATGTCGAGAAGATTGTTATAAACAAAGAAGTTGAGGAATTACATAACAGCGATTTCTCGCAAAACAAAACATGTTTTTGTATTTTTTGGGCCATTCTAACCAAAAAATGTTCCTACAAGTTTTTTCGTAGGATGCATAGTTTTCGAGATAAACGCGGTTGAACTTTCAAAAAATCGAAAAATTGCAATTTTTGAACCCGAATAACTTTTGATTAAAAAATAAAATAGCAATTCTGCTTACCGCATTTGAAAGTTCAAGTCAAATTCTATCGCTTTCGAATATATACATTGCTAAAAATTTATGCGTTTATTGCTAAAAAAAGCTATAAACACATAGTGTTTCCCGTGCCTAATACATGCGTTTACATGCATGCTACGTAGAAATAGCCTCGCTTGCACTTGTACCTACTCTACCTACTCGTTCGATTTTAAATGAGAAATCATTGAAAACATCACTCCAGCACTAGGTGTTTATACTTTTGTTTAACAATAAAATAATAAATTTTTAGCAATGCAAATAACTAAAACCGATACACTTTGGCTTGAACTTTCAAATGCGGTAAGCAGAATTGTTATTTTATTTTTTAATCAAAAGTTATTCGGGTACAAAAATTGCAATTTTTCGATTTTTTGAAAGTTCCACCGCGTTTATCTCGAAAACTATGCATCCTACGAAAAAATTTGTAGGAACACTTTTTGGTTAGAATGGCCCAAAAAATACAAAAACATGTTTTGTTTTGCGAGAAATCGCTGTTATGTAATTCCTCAACTTCTTTGTTTATAACAATCTTATCGACATCCGGATCAACTGTTACCCAAAAAATTCGTGTTCTACGGGTCAAAATACATAAAAAAAACTTGGGTAAGTCCATCTGAATACAGGAGGCCGTTGTACCCCCCCTGGCGACAGGACTATATGGCTTATACCTGAAATTAAAGAAAAATTACTTATTACTAAAGCTCGGATTATAAACTTAGCTTAGCTTAGCTAAAGCCATTTTTGCCTATTTTACCTATTCTGCATACATATTCTGCACCTTTTAGCTTTATGCGTAAATTTCGTCTATTTGTGCCTTTTTTTAAAGTATAGTAAAATTGTTCTAAAGCTATTTCCTTGTGGCATTTTTATAATTAACTATGTAGATGGGAAATAAGCCACAATTGAAAAAAATATTATTAACGTTTCGACGCCCAAATCGGGTGTCGTTGTCAAAATAAAAAATACTACTAAATTAAACAAAAATGTTGTTGTTTAGTAAAAAAATATTCTAATAATTTATTTAATCTGACTCTTTATATCGGCAATTCAGACATATATTATACATTTTAAAGTAGAAGACTTTAAAATGATATTGCCAATATTTATGAGTTGCGTTCCTGGGACGACTTTGCTGAAAGATAGTTCATTCGATTACATGAAATCAACCCCAACTCAAGAATATATTTATTAATATAATATTTTTTTTGTGGCGGATATTCTTGAGTTGGGGTTGATTTCATTTAATCGAAAGAACTATCTTTCAGTAAAGTCGTCCCAGGAACGCAACTCATAAATATTTGCAATATCATTTTAAAGTCTTCTATTTTAAAATGTGTTGTAATATATGTCTGAATTGCCGATATAAATGAGTCAGATTAAATAAACTGTTAGAAGAATTTTTTACTAAGCAACAACATTTTTGTTTAATTTAGTAGTATTTTGTATTTTGACAACGACACCCGATTTGGGCGTCGAAACGTTAATAAAATAATTTTTTTCAATTTAATCGTGGCTTATTTCCCATCTAAATAGTAAATATATAGTTAATAAATAATAGTAAATATACAGAGTGAATTTTATGTATGGAAACACTCAATTATCTCAAAAACGGCTTGGACAAATTTTATAGATTTTGGTAGGTAGGGGTTTACTAATGCGGCCGATATTATAGTGCTAATTACATTGTTGTCATATTTTCCGTTTTTCTGGAAATCTAATGAACTTTCTTATTTCAAATGGAATACCCTGTATATTTTTCGCGTTTTGAATTCGTTAAGAAATACTGATTATTTTTCATGTTATATTCCCTATACCTAAATGCCAAAATTTCGGAGTTAGTGCTACATTTATTTAAAAAAAAATTTAACAAATTATAAAAGTCAATTTTTTGCCCGGGTAAACACGATTTTAGGTTATTTGGATCATTGGGAACAAAAAAGATATTTTATAATTTTTCTCTAAAATTAATCGTTTCCGAGTTATTAACAATTTAAAACTGCAAAAAATCGAATAATGACGATTTTCAAGGTTCAAGAACACAAATTAACAATGTTATTTTTGAAACTGCGAAGTACCCAAATTCAAGCTCAAGCCTTATTTTATCAGATACCGATAAGTAATTTGAGATTGTTTTATTTTAAAGCATTGTTTTTTAGTTGTTAATGCAGCTCGATCGCCCGTCCTCCCATATGTATGTACTTCATTAAAAATTAAAAATCAATATTATAGAATAACACGAGGCAAAAAATATTATAGCAAGCTATTAGAAGAAGAGTTGAGCTTGAATTTAGGGACTTTGTAATTTCAAAAATTATATTTTTTACTTGTGTTCTTGAACTTTAAAAATCGTCATTATTCGATTTTTTCAGTTTTAAATTGTTTATAACTCGGAAACGATTAATTTTAGAGAAAAATTACAGAAGATCTTTTTTGTTCCCAATGATCCAAACAACCTAAAATAGTGTTTACCCGGGCCAAAAAAATTGATTTTTATAATTTGTTTAAAATTTTTTTTTGAAAATAAATGTAGCAATAACTCCGAAATTATGGCATTTAGGTATAGAGAATATAACATGAAAAATAATCAGTATTTCTTCAGGACTACAAAACGCAAAAAATATACAGGGTGTTCTATTTGAAATAAGAAAGTTCATTAGATTTCCAGAAAAATGGAAAATATGACAACAATGTAATTAGCACTATAATATCGGCCGCATTAGAAAACTCCTACCTACCAAAATCTATATAAATCGTCCAAGCCGTTTTTGAGATAATTGAGTGTTTCCATACATAAAACTCACTCTGTATAGTTAATAAATCTATAGCTAATTATAGTAAAATTATTTTCTCTTGCATTAAAAGATGTGTTCAAGAAGTTAAATTGGGAAAAACGCGGAATTAAAATTGATGGCAGATTTTGAAGTCATCTAAGGTTTGCCGACGACATAGTACTCATAAGCAACACTTCAGAAGAACTAATCTACATGCTAAAGGAACTTAAATACGATTATGAGAAAATCGGTATAAAAATTAATTTAAATAAAACAAAAGTGATGACAAATTAAAATATCACAATCGACATAGATGGAATTGTGATCGAAATTGTCGAAGAGTATACATAGGTCACACGATCACCCTAGACAAAAAGAATCAAACGGGAGAGATAACTAGAAGCATCCAAATGACTTGGTCAGCAGTAGGAAGACTCAGTGATGTGTTGAAAAACAAAAAGATACCAATAAATCTAAAGAAAAAGCTATTATACCAGTTATGGCTTATGGAAAGGAGACCCTGACACTTACAAAGTTAATTATCAGCCAATAGGTTAAGACACAGAGAACCATCGAACGAGCTATATTAGGAGTATCTCACAGAGAAATATTCGAAATAAGGACGTACAAAAGAGGACGAAGGAGGGATGTTCACTAATTTTTAAATATAGTTAAATTCAATAGACTATAAGGTATATAAAAACGTAGCAATCATAAAACTGTTTAAAAATCTATATTTTTTAAGGTAAATGAGTTCATAATGTTGATTTTCTTGGAGGCTAGAAAAACGGTCCCCTGCAGCGAGGCTACGGTCTGTGACGACAGCAGTCGTATCGTCTTTGATCGACGACTAGTTTGTATACTTACTAACGAAGTGTATTTGAATGTGTGCAGTTCTTTACGTATTTAATTAGTAAAAATGAAACCAAATAAGTGGTGTTTTATTCCTTGGTATGTAAATACCTATAAAAACAATTCTGACAAGATTTTTATTACAGTTCCAGCTAATTTAAATCGTAAAAAGATACGTAAAATAGAAGTATGTACCTATCAATAAAAACCAAGCTTTTCTCTTGCGAAGATCACTTCTTTATTGTAAGTTATGAATCTTTTCCCAAGTAAATGAGTTTTTAAATAAGTACATACTCATTTTTACCCAATTCTATGATATGTTTTAGATTTAAGTTAGCTTGATTATAAAAAAATAAATTATAAAAATTCTTAATACCTACAGCCGAAAACTTCGTATTTTGGACTTCTAAATATCTGTTTCTAAATAATATCCAGGCAACGAGAAGGGTTAGCAAGAAAAATTTTTACAAAAATAAAAAGTACCTAGTTTATGATCTTTTAATTTGTCTGGAGGTTTAAAAGACTTGGTGTCCATAACGTAGTAATAAAGTACATATTTATTACCGACAGCCCCTATAAACTAGACATCATTTAAATTAGTAGGGCAAAATCTGGGGCAAATGCTATTGAAATGCATTAATTTTTTCGAATCCTGGGAAAACTGATAAATATTTTTGAACAATTTGAACGCAGTATTAAAGATCACATTATTACTGAGGGCCGAAAGTCCGTTAGAATAAACAAAAAGTTTCCTTTGAATGAAATATTTGAAATTAAAAATCACACTAAATTTTCTCTTTTTTTTTTCACCCCTGTACCTTATTAAAATAAACATTCAACTACTCTGTGGTTGATTTATTTCTTTACAAGATGACAAGAAATCAGAAACCATTCACCATTGTTACATGTACAGCAGGTAGGTTAAGCGAATCAGCTATTTTAAAACCTTTCATTTTATTTATTTATTTGTACTACCCAAAATATGTCCTTAGAAACAGTCTATCCTTTTTAAACTAAACAAATACCCCATAAAACTCCACGTTAGCCCTGATAAAACAATAAGAGATTAAAACACCCCACCCTCTTATCTATGGAACAAAATACAAAATAAAATGACCTGAACTAACGTCGTCAAACAGGCACCTTGTGGACATGGCGCGCGCTGGGGTATACGACTAGTGACGTCAGAAGCGTTTTCTTGAAATTTAAAATAATGCTAGATTTCTAATGAAGTTTTTTTATAGACCGACTTTTTTAATTTTCTTAATATTTTAGACAATTATTACTAGGGTGTTTCTTAATCGTTTTACATGTTTAAAATGACTATTACATTTTTTTGTGAACCTCCCTATTGGAAAAATTACTTAAATGAAATAGAACTGGACAAGGACACGTGGCTTGGTAAAACAACGAAAGGTAGACGAGAAACATTGTATATTGGAGACCATGCGAGCACAGCCGTAGTAGAGGAAAGATCACAAAAACGATGGCTAGATGACATCAAAGCAAAAGTCATGGGGAGGAATTTCCACATATTTAACATATTTCTGAAATTGGGCTCTGTACCGCCATTCTTTATTATATTACGAATATTTTGTCAAATATCTCGACAAAATATTCAAAAATTAAAGCTGCAATCTTGGAACGCGTTTTCCGCGCGCTGATGTTGCCTCTTAAGTTTAGTTTAAATTCAGTACAGAGAAGCAGGGCCGCGCCGTCCATAAGGGCGAAGAGGGGCGGTGCACCCCGGCGACAAACCAAAAAGGCGCCGGCAGATGCCGAAAAAAATTTGACAATACCTAAATTACTAGAAATATTAGTAATATTTTATTACCTTGTAAAATTAAAAATTTACCAATCGTAGGTAGATATAAAAATAGCAGTTAATATTACTTTGATCACCTATACCTACTATATACTATATAGGTACTATACTATATACCTATACTATATACTAAGTGTACGAACCATTATTTCTCTCATTAAACTGAACTATTAATCCATTCACTCACGGTAAAATGTTTCAAAACCTGAATTTTCAAGAATAGCTTGGATTAACATGAAATTTGGCATACCTACACATAGCAAAAATCTTTAACATGTCAAAGAAGAAAATTGATATTATCTCGACGTGTGCTTTTGCCATAGGGAAGTACTACCCCTTCACGGGGGTGAAAAATATACGTAAAAATAAGTCCGGAAGTGGATAAACTGACGAATTGTAAGTAACTATAAGTTATAAAGTTAAGTTGTTATATAAGTTTTTGTATTACTTAAGTCAATCTACTTTTCGAGTTATTTGAGAGTGAACACATTCATTTTCAACAAAAGAAAAACACACTTTTAAAGACGGTTTTTCACAAATAACTCAAAAAGTATTTTATCAAAAATATACTCTTAGAAAAAATTTTGAAAAAAAAGCATTTCCTTCAAAATTTCAAATTATTTTTTTTTTAATTTAAAACCAATTTTTTTCAAAAGTAAGCACTATGGAATGGTGAAACTTACAGATCATATAAATATATATAAGTAAATTGTAAAGCTGTAACGGGATGCTAATTATGCGGATATTTTTACGATGTTTTTTACCAAAAAATGGGACCAACTTTATTTTCAGCGTTACTGGCATACTATTGCTGCTAGAAACTTTTTTAAAAACAGAAATAAAGCTATTTCTAAAGACTTTAAAAAAGTTATGAGTTTTGCTCAAAAAGTTCTTCACTTTTTGGTTATTTCACGTTGAATTTCTCGAGCTATTTCACATTTCTCGAGCTATAAGTCTTCCTCTAGTAGGTCTACCGACTTCACTTTTCAATCAAATACACGCTTTTTGTGTTATTTGCGAAGAACTGTCTAAAACCGTGGTTTTTATGTTGAAAAATGAACATATTTACTCGCAAATAACTCCAAAAATATTGACTTAGCGAAAAAAAACTGTATGTACACAGAACAAAAGTTGCTTAGAATTAGTCAGTTTATCCACTTCCGGACTTATTTTTAACGTATATTTTTTCATATCAATCCAAGCGGTTCTTTAAAATACGGAGCAAAAACACATAAAAATAGTTTGTAGGTATACCGTGTAACGATTCACTAACACTAAACTACAAAAGCTACTTACAAAGGAAAAAAAAGGGGCGCCTGAAATGACTTGCCCCGGGGCGCTTGAAAGCCTTGGCGCGGCCCTGCAGAGAAGACTATGTATTTAAAAGGCATTTCTTTTAATATACTAATGCTATAAGGTCATTTCGAAATGTTTTGTTTTCCTTTGCCTGAGTCAGAAATGTTCAGTAGGTACTCAGTACTCAGAGAAAAAGAGTTCTTCTCGAACGTCAGGAAGAAGCAGAACTAATTTGACTTGACAATGGCAAGTGTAACAAAATTATTCAACGCTGTCTCAAACCCGGAAAATCACAGGAATCATAAACAGGGTGTCCCGAAAAGATTGGTCATAAATTATACCACAGATTAACCACATATACCACAAATTAACAAGTTGCAGCCCTTTGAAGTTACAAAATGAAAATCGATTTTTTCTCATATATCGAAAACTATTAGAGATTTTTTTATTGAAAATGGACATGTGGTATTCTTATGGCAGCAACATCTTAAACAAAAATTAAAGTGAAATTTGTGCACCCCACAAAAATTTTATGGAGGTTTTGTTCCTTTAAACCCCCCCAAACTTTCGTGTTTCAATTAAATTATTATTGTGGCACCATTAGTTAAACACAGTGTTTTTAAAACTTTTTGCCTCTTAGTACTTTTTCGATGAGCCAGTGTTTATCGAGATATTTTGAATATTTGTCGAATCCACCACATATTTGTATATTATGGTTAAGTACGATTATAGAGACCTGTTATAATCAGAAAATTTATTTATAATGTCAGTGCCGGTTTAACCTAACTTCGGGCCCTGGGCGCTGGAGGTTTAGGGGGCCCTTCATTGCTATTCGTTGTCAATTTTTTTACAAAAAAAAACACATGCATTAGCCTGCATTAACTATAAACGTTTATTGTAAAACCCATACATTTTTAAAAATTTTAAAAATGAACAAGACTTTTTAAAACAAACGAGAAAAATAGCAAACGTAAAAATATTCCAAAAAATACATTTAAAAATATAAAAAAACAGAAAGTTCTACAGAACAACACATGACAAACAAAAAACATATTCTAAAAAATATGCAAGACTAAAATTAGCTCACTTTTTTTCTTGACTAGGCATTAGCAAACTGCCATATTAATACTATCAAAATTCAGTTGCTCGACTTCATCATTTTTTACAATAGGGCTTTTCATCGATTGTCATTTGTTTCGAGCTTCTGTCATGTGTCATCTAATATTAATATATCAACGTCATACGTTATTGGTACATAACAATGATACAAATCAAAGACGTATGACGTAGATATATTAATTTTAGACGACACATGACAGAAGCTCGAAACAAATGACTGTGAATGAAAAGCCCTATACGATAGTGATAATACATAACAAACAATAATCATATTCTAAAAAATATGTAAGACAAAAATTAGCTCACTTTTTTTTTTGACTAGGCATTAGCAAACTGCCATATTAATACTATCAAAATTCAGTTGCTCCACTTCTTAATTTTTTACAATACGATAGTGATAATGCGTCTAGGTTTTCTTGATCCTTTGACCTTCAATATAATATGTATCTCTATTCTTTTAAAGCCAAAAAAGTCCGCTCGTCTGACGCATTAGAAATTGGTATCGTCAAAACTTTCAGTAAAGTTAAAAATTGGCAAAAGTTGCCTTTACATCCTGGATGACACCAAATTTTCAAATGTTTATTGAAATTTTGGCATAACGTTATATAATAAATAATTTCATTATGCAAGTTCTCTTTGGTTTCATCAATATCTTTTTTATATTCCTCGCATAAAATATTAATTCACTTTTTGACTTCTTCTTTATTTAGCGTAAAAAAACATCTAACAGCTGATGTAACATCTTTGTAGCATTATATTCTCTTTAAACGATCTTGAGAAATATTGTGGCATATAACATTAAATAGGTACTTCAATTCTGAATATCTCTTGCCCCTTTAAAATTGTTTCACTTTCCACTGCTTCATCGAAAAATGTTTTTTTTTTGTTTTTTGAAGGGCAATTCTATAGAATATGTTTGAGATTATTGCCTTCAAAAAAAAAATATTTTTGGCTTCTAGTTCAATTTCGCTTAATTTATTTCTTACGTTTCCAACAAAGCTAAAATGTCATTAATTCTACTCCAATTGACACGTCCAAGTCCACAGTTTCTAACGTTTTGCTTGTTGCATTCACTCATTTTAAAATCTGTGCCCAAATCAGTATCAATAGAGTATCCAAGTTAACCTGTCTCAAAGGTATCCATTTTATTATGCAGTGCCTTGGCTTCACTTCTAACTGCTGATTTTTTTTCTCTATTACTTATTGCTTAACTGGAAAAATATGTTTGATGGATCCGTAGTTTTTAAGTAAAGCATTTACAGCGTCAAAAGTTTCTGCATGTTTTGTTTTCATCGCTTCCAGGAACTCATTGCAAGTTTGGTCAGACAGATAGCTAACTGAACCTTTTTCTTTATTCGCATTCTGGTGTAAATGCTGAGCTAAGAAGTTGTCAAAAGCAAAGTATACATAACGACTCGTCAAATTCTCATGGAAACAACGAAAAGCTAGTCCTTGAGAAACAAGTAATTTAATGGTGACAACAACTCTTCTTAGGTCTTAGGACCTTTATTGAATAGTCAGCTTCGCGTTCTACTCGCTCTTTCAAGCCAGCGTCTATAACTCCAATTTAACTGATGATCCATCTAACTCCAACTGATGATCTTGTTATTAATGTGACCATAGAGTTCAGATGAAATTTACTTTCTTCGTAAGATTTGAGTAAACTATTCAAATATTTCTAGTGGGTAAAATATCCAAAATCAGTTAAACTATTTTTTTAATTGAAAATAATTTGCACGGGTAACAATAAACAGCTTTAATACTTCTTTTCGTATCCATTGGGTTTTACTCTCTAAGAGTTGCTTTTATTTAATCTTCTATAATAAGCTTTGTCTCCAGCTTCAAACATTTTTTTACAATTTTCTAAGGAATCGCTCTTTGGTTTAAAAGTTGTCACATTTCTTATTTATCAGTCTTAAAATTAGACCATATCGAAATCGCAGGTATTTCGTAGTCTTTTTCTCTGTTTAAAAAATATGGTCCTCGATTATTTAGCGGACTTTAATTTGTTATTAATAAAAGGAAGCGTCCCTACGGGCCCCTGGGCGCCCGCCCCAAGCGCCCAATGGATAAAACGGTACTGTATAATGTACATTTTTAGGTATATTTTGAAAAAGAAGCCACATCTCGATAAAAGGTGACATCAAAAAAAGATTAAGAGGCGAAAGAGTTTTAAAAACACTGTGTTTAACTAATGGTTCCACAATAATAGTTTAATTGGAATGTACACAAACATTTGGGGGTTTAAAGGAACAAAACCCCCATAAAATTTGTATGTAAATACAGAGAGAGTCTGTAAAGTGGAATAAATTCAATATCTCAAATACTAATTGTTTTTTTGGAAAATGCTCAGACCCGTCGATTAGTATTTCAAATTGTCCTTTTTGGCATTCAATAAAAATGTATACAGGGTGTCCCAATTTAGAGATATGACGTCATCGTCGATTTTCTTAAATGGCAACACTGTCATTTTGATAGCTAATTTGATAGGGTTTGTAAAGTTATACATAACTGCAAAATATCAAATTTTTATTCTCTACCATTTACAAGATAATAGAAAATAACAAAGTTATATCTGTAATTTGGAATATATTCAATAATTAAAATACTAACGGTTTTTTTGAAAAATGCTCAGACCCGTCGATTAGTATATCAAATTGTCATTTTTGACATATAATAATAATGTATACAGGGTGTCCCAATTTAGAGATATGACGTCATCGTTGATTTTCTTAAATGGCAACACTATCATTTTGATAGCTATTTTGATAGCGTGTGTAAAGTTATACACATCTGAAAAATTTCAAAATTTTATTCCCTGCCATTTACAAGATAATAAAAAATAACAAAGTTATGAAGAACAAGAAGTAATCAAATAATAATTGAATTTATTTATTTCAATTAAGCAAATGCTCATAACGTTGCCCATTGACAATTTGACAATAATTGAGGGCAACATTATGAGTTTTTGCTTATTTTATTGAAATAATTAAATTCAATTATTAGTTGATTACTTCTTTTTCATAACTTTGTTATTTTTTATTATCATCTAAATGGTAGAGAATACAAATTTGAAATTTTGCAGTTGTGTATAACTTTACACACCCTATCAAAATAGCTATCAAAATGACAGTGTTGCCATTTAAGAAAATCAAAGATGACGTCATATCTCTAAATTGGGACACCCTGTATACATTATTATTATATGTCAAAAAGGACAATTTGATATACTAATCGACGGGTCTGAGCATTTTTCAAAAAAACAGTTAGTATTTTAATTATTGAATATATTCCAAATTACAGATATAACTTTGTTATTTTCTATTATCTTGTAAATGGTAGAGAATAAAAATTTGATATTTTGCAGTTATGTATAACTTTACAAAACCTATCATATTAGCTATCAAAATGACAGTGTTGCCATTTAAGAAAATCGACGATGACGTCATATCTCTAAATTGGGACACCCTGTATACATTATTATTGAATGTCAAAAAGGACAATTTGAAATACTAATCGACGGGTCTGAGCATTTTCCAAAAAAACAATTAGTATTTGAGATATTGAATTTATTCCACTTTACAGACTCTCTGTGTATATTAAAAAAGAAGCCGCATCTCGATAAAAACTCGCTTAAAGAAAAAATACTAAGAGGCAAAAAAGTTTTAAAAACGTGGTGTTTAACTAATCGTACGACAACAATGAATTAATTGGAACGTACACAAAAGTTTGGGGGTGTTTAAGGGAACAAAACCCCCATAAAATTTTTGTGGGGTGGCCAAACCTCACTATAATTTTGTTTTAAGATGCTCCTCCCATGAGAATGATATATGTCCATTTTCAATAAAAAATCTCTGATAGTTTTGGATATATTGAAAAAAATCAATTTTCATTTTGTAGCTTCAAAGGGCTGTAACTCTTTTATGAGCACATTTGTACTAAGGTAAGTTAGGTTCAATGGAACTATTTTTGACTCCAGAATGTCTGGTATAATTTATGACCAATCTTTTCGGGACACCCTGTATATCAGATATACATATAATTAGAATAATATACAAACTGAGAAAGAAAAATAAGAAAAAATGTGCAAGGACTACAGTGAAACTCAATCATTTAGTCTCAAATTAATGGTATATTTGAACTTTTTTAAGCTGATATTCTTGTTAATACAAGTATGCCATTAGTATATTAACAAGATATAATATTCCCCATAATAAAGGCGATCGAAGTTTTTTGTTGATTTTACTTCGCCGAATTTGAAAACGTAAAAATTACTTTTTTTCCAATTAATCGGTTGAGTGATTTATACGTTTTTTCTCAATAAACGCCGAACTTTGGCCAATATGCAAATGAAGGCCTTTTACCTTACGGCTCACAAAAGCAATTATTCAGCCCCTTTTCGAATCGGTAATAATTTAGCAAACATTTTGCAAAGGCCTTTTGCCAATTCAACTAGAAAATTGTAGGGAAGATGCGTGAACATGCTCAAAGTGTATACCAGTTAAATTGTTATCGATAAAACATTTCGGAAACTTGCAGGTGTCACCCAAAAACATTTTAATTAAATACAAATAAGTACAGAGTAAAGATCAGCGATAATAATCGATTTTGTAAAGTAGCTATCGGAGAAACCTTTACAGAGTTATTACAATTTTGAGTTTTTCAACAAATTATTGTTGTATGCGTATACAGAGAGAGTCTGTAATTTGGAATAAATTCAATATCTCAAATACTAATTGTTTTTTTGAAACATGCTTAGACCCGTCGATTAGTATTTCAAATTGTCCTTTTTGACATACAATAATAGTGTATACAGGGTGTCCCAATTTAGAGATATGACGTCATCATTGATTTTCTTAAATGGCAACACTGTCATTTTGATAGCTATTTTGATAGGGTGTGTAAAGTTATATACAACTGCAAAATATTAAATTTTTATTCTTTACCATTTACAAGATAATAGAAAATAACAAAGTTATGTCTGTAATTTGGAATAAATTCAATAATTAAAATACTAATTGTTTTTTTGAAAAATGCTCAGACCCGCCGATTAGTATTTCAAATTGTCATTATTTACATAAAATAATAATGTATACAGGGTGTCCCAATTTAGCGATATGACGTCATCGTGTATTTTCTTAAATGGCAACACTGTCATTTTGATAGCTATTTTGATAGGGTGTGTAAAGCTATACAAAACTGCAAAATTTCAAATTTTTATTCCTTACCATTTACAAGATAATAAAAAATAACAAAGTTATGAAAAACAAGTAATCAAATAATAATTGAATTTAATTATTTCAATTAAGCAAATACTCATCATGATGCTCTCAATTATTGTTAAATTGCCAATGGGCAACGTTATGAGCATTTGTTTATTCGAAATAATTAAATTCAATTATTATTTGATTACTTGTTTTTAATAACTTTGTTATTTTTTATTATCTTGTAAATGGTAAGGAAGAAATTTTCAAATTTTGCGCAGTTGTGTATAACTTTACACACCCTATCAAAATAGCTATCAAAATGACAGTGTTAAAATTTATGAAAATCAACGATGACGTCATATCTCTAAATTGGGACACCCTGTATACGTTATTATTGTATGTCAAAACTGACAATTTGAAATACTAATCGACTGGTCTAAGCATTTTTCAAAAAAACAATTAGTATTATAATTATTGAATTTATTCCAAATTACAGACATAACTTTGTTATTTACTAATTATCTTGTAAATGGTTGAGAATAAAAATTTGATATTTGGCAGTTGTGTATAACTTGATACACCCTATCAAAATAGCTATCAAAATGACAGTGTTGCCATTTAAGAAAATTAACGATGACGTCATATCTCTAAATTGGGACAACCTGTATACATTATTATTGTATGCCAAAAAGGACAATTTAAAATACTAATCGACGGGTCTGAGCATTTTTCAAAAAAACAATTAGTATTTGAGATATTGAATTTATTCCAAATTACAGACTCTCTCTGTATATACCGGAGAAATTATGGCAATTCACCAGGCCATGAAAAAATTTGGTCCTATCCATGAAAGCAACTTTGTTATTATCACCGATTTAATGAGAGCATTACTTGGAATAAAATTCACGCTAAACTTCTCACGCTATACCTCTCAAAGAAGAATTATTATTTTATCTACAGGCTCAATGAAATGTGGTGCTACCGACGTATGTTGAGGGTCTCATATGTAGACTACACAACTACAATAAATAATCTCCAGAGGCTGAGAAAAGACAAAAAAATTATATTAACATCGTAAAAAATACAAAACTGGCTCGCTTCGGCCACACTATCCTTAATAATAAATACCGATTTCTACAGTTGATTCTACAAGTTAAGGTTGAGGACAAAAGAGACCCTGGACGTAGAGGTATATCCTGGCTGGCCAAGGTTAGAAAGTGGACTGGTCTAACGTCAACTGATCTGTTTCGAGATGCTGTGAATATAATAAGCCAGGTCAATGTGGTCGCCAACATCTCTAGAAGATAGGCACCTTTAGAAGAAGACATACTCAATAAGAATATATGAGGAGCTAATTTTCATAACCCCACATGTCCAAAAATATTTTTTTTAGAGGAGAGATGTTTCTAATTCCTTATTTTAAAACGCATTGCCTGTCATGTTTATTGCTGATCAAAAACCCATATTTCCAGTTGTAATATTAATTTAAAAGTAGGTGTTTAAAGCAAAACCCCACATCTGATATGTGACGGTTATAGCAAAACCCCACATTTTCTATTCATCCATAGAGAAGTAAGTATTCCAATCACGTGACTTAAATACATGGTTTTGATTTGATTGTTATTGTTGACAGTACACAATCTTAGGTTCGTTTCAGAGGAAGGTTATAATTTAATGTTGGTTTGTGCTTAATTGAGTATTTTTTTTTTTTTTTGAAAAATGGCTTTGGCAGAGCCAATTAGCCAGACTTGTTTGTGATTGATTGCAGATTCATAGTCATAAATTTCTTATAAACATAAGTACATTCTACAATATTATTTTTATAGATACATTGGTACATTGTGTAGCTTTTTTTATTTTGTTTTTTTTTTTAATTATTTTACTGTTTTTTAAATATAAAATATATTTTAATTTGTGCGAAACACTTCTTTTTTTTTTATGTTTGTTTCTATTTTTTTTTTCTTTTTTTATTTATGTTTGTTTCTATTTTTTTTATGTTTGTTTCTATTTTTTTTTCTTTTTTTTTATTTATTATTTTTTTTGTTATTATTTTATTATGTGTTTTTTTTATATATATATATTTTTTTTAATTTTTTCAAACCACATTAACAAATTATGCCTATTATATTAAGTTTACAACTTGTATTTACATAATTTAACATGTTTATAAATGAGATGAAGAATTTCCATATCATTTGTAAATATTAAAGTATTAAGGTTTATTGGGAAAAAACATTTTAAATCTTTTAATTCTTTATAAAGGTCGTTTATGTTATTTATGTTTAAATGACATTCTAATATGACATGTGTTAGATCTCCGATTTTGCCACAAGTACAATTGGGAGTATCTGACAAGCCGATTCTATGCATGTAATATGGCGTAAGAGCATGATTGGCTCTCAGCCGATTAATGGTCTTTATAAAATGTCTGTTATATTCTGTATAAAACCATCTTTTTGAGAATATCCTAGGGTTACAATGAGCAAAATTTGAGCCAGTATTACATTCTCTGTAATGCAATTGCCAATTATTTTTAAGTTTTTGTCTGCTAAAAGTATCAATATCTGAAGCTGGAATTAAATTTTTGTTTATTTTTTCTCCGATTACATAAGCTGATTTAGCAAAATTGTCAACTATTTCATTGCCTTTTATTCCCGAATGACCCTTAATCCAAGCAATTGTTACATTTACTCCTAATTGTGTAATTTCAAACAGAGTTTTAAGTATATTCAATTCAATGTGGTTTATGTGTTTGACTGTTTGAATGTTACTTAATCTGTCCACCACGCTTTTACTGTCAGTAAATATAACATAATTGCTAGTTGGATTCAGTAGTACATACTGAACAGCAAACATTACTGCTATCATTTCTGCTGTGTATATTGAGCATTCAATAGGTAGGCTATATTGATGATGGTAATTTGTATTTTTGTGGAATACTGCACAGCCCGTTCCATTTGCGTCTTTTGACCCATCGGTAAATATGTACTGAAAATTTGACCATTTTTCTCTAATAAGTATATCAAACATATTTGGCGGTAAATGTGAGCTTAAATAACATGTTTTAACCTTGTTAGAAAATAATGTTTTTGTCATTGCACTGTAGTAAGGCGGAATTTGGCTTTTATAGATAACTTCACTGTACTTTACCGTACTTAGATAACTTTCTACCAAAGGTATAGATTTTTTAGTTCTCCAGTACCTATGAGTGAGGTCTAAAACTGATAGCTCATGTAGATCTTGAAGGTATTTACATTTTTTGGACAGAATTCGAGTTGTAAATTTATCACTGAGAAATTGGCGGCGTAAATGCAATGGAGGTTCCACTGCTTCATTTTCCATTATTTGGACTGGAGTGGATTTTAAATAACCTAGGCATAATCTTAAGCATTTATTTTTTTGAATTTCAAGCTTATTTAGAAGTGTATTGGTCGCTGATCCAAATAAATGACAGCTATAGTCGAGAATGGGTCTGATCATGTTACGGTAAAACATCAAAGCAATATTTGGGTCTGCTCCCCAATTTGTTTTACAGAAAGCTCTTAAAATATTTATTGAGTTTTCTGATTTTTTAACAATATGATGAATGTGATCTTTCCAAGACAATTTCCTGTCTAGATAGGTACCAAGATACTTAACACAGCTTTTAATTGGAAAATTAAATTTTCCAACGTTAAGATTGCCTTGTGGAACTCTACGCTTTTTTGTAAAGTAACACACCTCAGTTTTTGTGTCAGAAATTGATAATCCTACTTCTTCGTAGCACTGATTTACGATTTCTAATGCGACTTTTAAATTATCCTCACATCTACTTAACAATTTTCCTTCTGTATATAAAACAACATCATCAGCATATTGAAGAATTTTTGTATTGTTGGGTATACTAACTTCAAGATCTATGTTGTACAGGATGTATAAAATCGGGCTTAAAATACTCCCCTGTGGCAATCCAATATTAGTTAGTCGAGGATATGAAAATTCATCATTATTAATTTTTAAATAAGTTAATCTGTTGGAATATAAAGATTTTAAAAAGAGAGCAAATGAATTAGGGATTCCAATATACAACATTTTTTTGTAAAGAATGTCTAAATTAACATTATCAAAAGCAGCGGAAATGTCAAGGAACGCAGCTGCTGTAGACTTATTTCTTGTAAAGTTAAGTTGAATTGACGTAACTAGAGCTGCAGTTGCATCTTGAGTAGACCTAGACTTGCGAAAACCATATTGGGATCTTGGAAGTATACCATCGTGTTCTAACCAATGTTCAAATCTATTTTTAATTATTCTTTCGAATGTTTTTAAAAGACATGAAGACAAGGAGATAGATCGGTAAGAATTTGAATCACGGTCTGGTTTGCCAGGTTTTTTAATAGGAATTATCAGGTATTCTTTCCAACTATTTGGTACTGGTATCTTATTTGTCCAAATATTGTTGAAAATGTTTAGTAGTGAAATTTTATGTTCGATCGGTAAGTTGTACAACAGCGAATATGACACATTGTCTATACCTGGAGAAGTATTATTTCTTTGTTCAAGGGCTCGATGCAATTCCCATAGATGAAAATTTTCGTCAAAATTGTGGTTTTGTCTGGATACTGTTTGAATATCTTCTTGTACGGTGTCGTCATTTGGAACCCATGCCGGAGCAATTTTTCTGTGGAAATCTTGCAACCATGTATCTTCTGGATCAATAGGTACTCTGTTGGCTTGTTTGCGGTTTTTAAAACAATTAACTTTTCGCCAGACATCTTTTAATGGTGTTCTTGAGTTTAGTCTTTCGCAAAAATCAATCCAATTCTTCTTTTTTTTCTGTTTGAAGATTTTCTTTGCAACAGCGTCAAGTCGTTTATACTCTATTAAATTTTGCAGCGTTGGATTCTGTTTATAATTAATGAACGCATGTTTTCTACTTTCAGCTGCTAGTTGACACTGATTATTCCACCATGGTTTCGGAATATGGCTTCTGTTTTTTTCGTTAATGGAGGAATATTTTGGAATAGCGATGTTGGCTGCCTGGTTTATATGTGTTAACAATTCTTCGTAGATTAATGGAACTTCCATTGCTTCCAAAGTACTGGCATAAGTCATCCAATTGGCTCTGCTAAGGTTCCATATTCTATGTTTTCTACTGGATGTGGCTTCTGTTGCGGAGAAACTTTGTGATGAAATAATGATTGGCACATGGTCAGATCCATGAGGTTCTAGCAGAGTATTCCAATGGAAATAAGAAGCAATATCTCGGGAACAAATGGTTAAGTCTACAGCAGAAGGTTTTTTGGAAATAGCGAGAGTGGGAGACCCATCGTTTAAATATTCTAAATTACAATATTCTATAGCATCTAGAAGATCTTTACCTAATCTATCATCAACTTCGCAACCCCACGCCAAATTGTGTGCGTTAAAATCGCCTCCTATTATAAATGGTTTTGATATATTTTCTAAAAAATTTATCCATTGTTGAATTGAAACTTTATTATTGGGTTCATTATATAAGGAAATTATATGTAAAGGTTTTCTGAAAGGTGAAATTTTAATGGAAATACACTTATATGTAAACGAATACGTATTTGGAAAAATTATTTCTTCACATTTTATGTTAGATTTCAAAAGGATGGCACATCCGCCATATCCATCAGGGCGGTCAGCTCGAAAACAATTAAATTCTTTAAAATTATAATATTTTCCCGGTTTGAACCAGGTTTCAGATAATAGAGCTATACTGATGTCGTTCTGATGGAGTAAATATTCTAAATTATGTTTATTAGCAACTGCCGAACGACAGTTCCATTGTAATATGTTTATTTTAGTTAGGCCTGCGATTTGATGTTAGATTTTGGTTAAAATGGTTACTAATTAACTGAATTACATCAGATTTTGAAATATTAAAATTATTATTTTGTTTAATTGAATTAATAATTGTAAGAACTGATTCTAAAATGACATTTATTACAGAAGAATAATTAAAAATAATTGAGTAAAATTATAAGTTTAAATGAAGGTAATTTAGATAGTGAATTAGTATTAGTTGGAAGAGCAAGTTCTGGATCACGAAAAAGACAAAAGACAGTTCCAAAGCGTCAACTTCTTAAGGAAAAGAGATACGCTGCTCCTGCTGGTGGTTGTGTGTTCTTAGGTTGCTTACATAAAGATAAAGCTTTTAAATGTTGTGTAGTTCGGCCTAGTGATGCCCGTGCATTTCGGAAGACTCTTTATTCGAAACCTGAAAAACTTTTTCAGGAACAATTAGTTAGTAGGTTCATAATAACAAAAAACGTTCAACGTCGGAGGTCCCGTTATGCTAAAACTATAGTAAATTGATTTGATCAAAACACCACATATCCAAACCTGTTATGTTCATAACCCCACATGTGACATGTGTTTCATGCATAACCCCACATCTAACAACTTTTATATCAAATTTTTAATTTGTTATACCACTTTCTACACAAGTAAGTAGTTTTCTTAGCTCATAAACCAATACTGAATTATAATTATATTACATAAATATGTTGTGGTGAAATAATATAGGTGAATCGGTTTTGTTACTTCCTGAAAAAATAGCCAATGTGGACATGTGGGGTTATGAAAATTATCTCCTCATATTTCCTTCATCTGGGTACCTTCCCATTTGGGAATAAGTGGCAATGAGTAAGTGAACTATCTGGCCAGCAATGCAGTAACCGACCAACATATTGCTACCATAACTCAAATACCTTCACTGATCACAAAGGGGACATCAAAGGCCACATCTACAGAGCGTGGCAAACTACTCGGGATCACATATGGCCAACAAACTCAAAGAATGTCCAAGTCAAGTAGGAACCAACTCATCTTACCAAGTTTTAGAAAAGACCAAGTCATCGTCAACCGACTCCGAATAGGACATACTTTATCGGAGACCGCTCCGACGTGTACCAAGTGCAACTTTCAATTATCAGTTAAACATGTGATTATCGAGTGTCCATTGTACCAGAACGAAAGTGTGTGGCCTTAGTGACCATTTGAAAAGTGTACTTACTGACTTCAAATTTAACAATTTCATTTAAGTTATCTCACAATCACTAAATTATATACCAGTGTCATACCTAAGAAATCATATTTAAGTTTACAGAAATTTTTCTTATTTAGTTTTACAAAAATTAGTAGCAAGGAATGAGTTCAATATGACAATTAACATTGGATGACCTACACATAGTATTCTACGTATTCTCTACCCTTTTATATGGGTTTGAATCCTGGACAATTACGGACGCAACTGAAAAAGATTTGCTAGCATTAAGATGTAATATTATCGAGAGAAGAAGCAATAACGAATTAATGGCTTTGTACAAAGAACCTACCATCACCAGGTTCGTCAAGTCACAAAGAATCAGATGGTTGGGACATGTAGAAAGAATGGCAGGGAATGCTCAAAGTAAATACCGTTAAATCGTTATCGATAAAATATTTCGGAAAGTTGCAGGTGTCACTCAAAAACATTTTAATTAAATACAAATAAGTAAAGAGTAAAGACCAGGGATAGTATTCTACACTGGGTAGTCGCTATTGGTGAAAGCTTTATAGAGTCATTATAACTTTTAGGTTATAAATGGTGGCATACCAAAGAAATCATGTTTTTAATTAAAAAACAAATCTGATTTGATTTTATAAAAACTAGTAGCAAGCAATTAGTACAAGATGGCAATTTAAATTCTATAACCTATTTATTCTTTCAAAAACTTGGTAATTTTAAGCCGTTATGAAACTTTAAAAAGCTAGAGCTTAGTTCTAGATATCTAGGATTAGTATTACAAAATATGATGTGTTCTCGATTTTGTTGCCAGAGGAATTAAATAAAATTCTGATGAACAAAAACAATAAAGAAGAATCTTTCAAGTTCATCATGGAACAAGAAAATAATAATTGACTTAAAGAAACACCAATAAAACACCACACGTATTCCACAGACACTCACAACAAGGGACTCAAAGATGACAATACCATTATGTAAAAGGCTTATCAGAAAACAAGTACAACATCACAACATTTAAAACAAGTAACACTCAGAGATCTATCCTGTCTAACACCAATCCCAAAAAGGCACAAGAGAGATTTAAAAACTCCATCTATAGAATACCATCTGAATGCAGCAATTTATACGTGGGAGAAACTGTGAGACCACTAAATGTTAGGGTAAACGAGCATGAAACATACATCAAGAACAGACACTTAGAGAAATCCCAGATACGCAACAACGCACCTGGAACAACGAGCACATAGTACAAGAGAAAGATGAATTAATAATCATAAAAGAAACAGAAATCAAAAAGAACAATATCAAAGAATCAGCCTTCATCTTACGCAACGAAGGGAAATGTGTAGCAAACCCATCAACAGAATGCAGCAGGCTTTGGTTACCAATACTAAAAGAAAAAGTCAACAACAAGAACATACCAACAATAGCGGAGTAAAGAAAGTCATATAACGAATCATCGACAATCTCACACAGGTACACAATCCACGAAAACACCTCTGTACAAAAAATAAAAAAACTTTTTCTACGACCGTTTAATAACATGCTCATTATTCGCTATTTTTTCATAGATAATAGCACCCATTACTGTACTCGTGAGTAATAGTTCATTACTCACGGGCAGAAGTTACTCACAGGTCATTACTCACGGGCTGAAGTTAGATTCAAGTGGCGCATGCCCTTTTTAATATTAATCGTATATAAACTGTAAATAAAATTACTTAAACTTGTTTATTTAATACAATAATTATTGTAATTTATTTCAATAATTAACTTCGAAAAATTTTTAAAGGAATTTTAACTGTAACAATGTTAGTATATTTTTGACGTTTATATATGGTTTACTAAAATTTTGGACGTTTATCATTTATTTTAGTGGCAAGTGATTGATTTCAGTGACATTAGCGCAATTTGTTTGTAAAATTTAATAAAAAATTTTTGCGCTTTTTAAACTATGGGCCATTCCACGAACATACGCCTGTTTTGGATTACAACGAATATTTTACTGTGCAACATAAGAAGTACGAAAGTAAATGACGCTAATAATTATTCCAATAAACAACAATGTAATTTGCAATTTACTTTCGTTCTTCTTATTTTGCACAGTAAAATAAGTATTCGTTGTCGAAGTAATCCAAAACAGGCGTATGTTCGTGGAATAGGGTATAATATACCTTTTACCATATAAAAATTTAAAGCCCCTATAGGGGCTTTTTAAACTAATATACCTTTTACCAAGCCAAAATTTTTTATTAAATTTTACTTGTAATTAATGGTATACAGCCAGCTACAGGAAATTTTTCCTAGTGGACAATTTGTTTGTGTTAAGGGGGGGGGGGGGGTATGGTATGAAATATTTAATTTTTTTTATTATTTCAAATAAAAGTGCATACTTTCAAGAATACTCTCTGAAAATTTCAAAATATTAGGAGTAAAATTACCAGAGATACAGGGTGTTGAATATCCCTACCTTCGACTCGCGTTGCCGCGGCTTCGCACCAGCACGCTTGAGCGTAGTGAGAAACGTTAAACAACTGTTCGCCTTCTCTATTGTAGATTACTCCGCAATTTAAAAAACATATTCCAATGTTCATCACTTTACGATTTGGCAGACAAATCAGAAGATGAAGATGCAGTTGTCAAAACTTTAAACGCATTTTTCTCAAAACTGCTTTTTCAAATGCGGTGGACATTGTAACTGAAAAACTACTTGACCGATCTACCTGAAATTTTGCATAGATTTTCTTTAGACATTTCGTGAGGTAACAACGTCGAGATCGTTTTGTGCTTATTTTTTGTTCAACACTATTAAATCTGTTGGTTTTCACAAATTTTTTATCAATAATTTCGTATTTTTGACTTCTGAATGATACCAAAAATTCAAAAATCAATAAAAATAAAAAAACTCGACGTTATTGCCTCGTGAAACTCATAAGCTAATTAAATCTTTTTGAATTTTTTGTTTCGTATGATCCAGTGATGAGTTCTGATGTCCACCGCAATATCCATTTTTTTGAGCTGCCTACCAAAATTTGTCGCAAATGGCTTATTTTTCAGTATTTTGGATTAAATTTTTTCTTAAATATTCTTTGAATTGCACTTAATATGTTTATTTAATTTAAAAATAAAATAATTCTACCATAGCTTCGAAAAAAAATCACAAAAATGTGCTTGATATGTTGATTTCAAACCATACCCCCCCTTAATTGGAATTTATAACTAATATAATATTGTGTTTATTTTTCAAGTTATATTGTGTTAAATATATTGTTATATTATCATATTAGGTATATATAGCTAAATGTAAATAAACATTATAACCATATGAAATACGTAATACGTCCACCGACAATAGCCATTTCCTATTTATTAGATTCACTGACAGTAGGTACAAATTTATGCTTATAATTTTTCGGAAACGAATAGAACTTGGATTGACTATTTTTTGTTGTATTTTTACAATAAATAAGAATTTGGTAATAGTAGGCAACCAATTATTCAGCCACGTACTAGGGGTAAATAGCATTTAGGTATTATTGTAAATTATTATAATTTAAATCTCGAGTAGTTGACGATTATATTTTTTACTAATTAAAATAAATAAAGTCGTAGAAAAAGTATAGTATTCTACTCACATGTAATGGCTATTGCTCACTCTGACGAATTACGAAACTCGCCTACGGCTCGTGTCGCAACCTTCATCATCGTGCGTACATTGCTCGTTGAATAATATACTATAATTTACACAATTACATCTACGACACAGAATTACGGTAATCTACGATTACACAACCAAATTAACACAAAAATAACACAAAAAAATGAACAATCAACACTTGAACTTACACAAACTCCAACAACTACCAACTATTTAAATAAAATCGATAACTTGAAATCTACATAAAATGCTTTTCTAAACCCCAGGTCTAATCACGAGAGGGTTTATTATCGATTTCACAGTTTCGATTTTATGTGTAATGTGGTTTGCCAACCACCTTCATTGACAACATACTTGACTACAATTTCATAACTATAACATCAAGTTTAATTTTATATTAATTGATTATTCATCACAGTGGAGTGATTGTAGTTACTGTTCTCAATTTAACAAGCTTTACACTGGATTCTACATAACTAACAGGTAAAATTTTTCAACTTCCTGTGGAACTGTCATTTCTGTCATGTCATCGTTCGGGATTTCCGCTATCATTGCCACTTGCCACCATATAGTCAACATGTGAACAAGTTAATTTGGGGCTCAAATGGTACCTGGAGCATAATACATTGGATATTTTATACATCCATGTTTAAGTTCACATATTTTATCTATGTTTCCATGACGGATCAACTGTAAAGGGTTTTTACCCACATATTTTTGTATTTTGGTGGTTAGCATGTTAGAATCACGTGAGTATAACCTATAAATTTTTAAAACCGTAGTCAAAATTTAAAAACTTTGCATTATCTTATCAGGTTATACGCATTTTAGGTAAGCACTGATGATGATCGGCCATCCGATCGAAAACTAGTTCTGTGATGTAACCCTTTTTAGAGATTTTAACAAATATAGCTTTTATAAAGGATTTTATTCGTTTTTGTAATATATGGTATACAGCCAACTACAGGTAAATTTTTTCCTCGTGGATTTTTACAAAAAAATCAGAATTTGATATCTCTAGGGTAATAATATCATCCTCATACAATTTTTTCAACCACACACTTGCTGTGACCTATTCCATCTACGCTTAGTATATCAATTTTTTTTAAACAAATATATAACCTAATAATCATAGTAGTTATAAAATTATCCCAGAATTTTTAGAGTAATCTTTGTTGAGAACGATTTCCGGAGTGGAATTAGACACGTCAAACATTAGTTAATTAAAAATATAATTTTTATGACACTAATAATTTTGCCTCAATCCCATATAAACTTTGTTAAAACCAATATTATTTAACGATCTTTTTACAGAACTTCTATCCTAGAAGAAATTAGAAAGAATTGTGTCAAACATAAGTTAAATCGACAAAATGAAGCTTCCTTTTAAAACACAAAGTTTCTGCATTTTCCGTATAATATTCAGCTTTTACTGAAATCTTTCTAAAACATTCATTTTAAAATAGTGCCACCATATTCACAGTTATTGGACTAGCAGTGTGTCCAACCCTAGCCGGTTCAGGTCAAATGCAGAAAAACGTTCAACGAGGATTTCAAGCAAGATTTATACATTTTTCGATATCCCCCGTTCCTGACGTTCAAGTGGACACGTTCCGCGAACAAATTTCGATCTCCAGACTCCATTTTTATTTTTCTTATAGGGTGACCATAACCGTTATTGATGGTATATAACGGGGGTTTTTATAGTGTGATATTCGATATAGGTCCATTCGGATATAGCTGATTTCCAGCTAACATTTTTATTTAATTTGGCATCCGGGAAATATATAAGATAAAATTTTATATTAATGTTTGTGAACATGGATACTAAAGAAAGGATTCCATGTGGCTAGTATTAAAGTAGAAAAATAAAAAAAGATGGTTGTAGCATTTAAACCAACAAAGGGGAAAGGAAGCAAACGGTTTTAATCAGACTGGATGTAACGAGACGAAAATATAAGAGATGAAAATACCATGAGATTCTTTGCTAAACGAATAATTTTAACAGAAAATCAGTTAACTAGCGAAATAGCCTAATACAATAAAAAAAATCAAAATGTAATTCCGTACAGGTTGGATTTTTATATCAAAGCTTAGGTGAATACAAAAGATATTTTCAAAAAAGTATCCAAATCATATGAGGGGATCATTGTTTAAATAATTAAAAAGGGGTCATTTTTGTACAATATTTACTTTTTTAACTGCTGAGGTAATTTACATTTTAATGAGGGTCTTTAGGATTTTCTTTACAAAGCTGAAAGATAATTCTTTAACCTAAGACTTACTAAATTAAATTTTACCCCCTATTTATTTAAATAATTACATATAAAATTGAAAAAACAAATTTGCAAAAAATGTTATTTTGAAAATAAATATTATTATTGCCCTATGTTACCAGTATTAGGCAAAAAAACATTGGTTAAAAAATATTTAATATTTAATAATTTATGAGATATTTAATTTGTTTATTAAATGTTACTATATTTTCAATTGCAAAAACGCGGTTGTTACCAAAAGAATATAAATCTGTGTAGAACCTTATTTATTTTTATGTATGTTTTCGATAAATGTATTGATAAATTCAAATTTCAATTTAACTCCCCTCTAAAATGGCATTAAAAAATTGTTCTAATTTATTTATAATTTGTTTTTTTAATAACCTGGCGGGGATTAAACATTTTGAAATGCTGTTCCGATAGTCGGGTTCCTGGGAATTTGTCACTAATTAACAAATTTTTTTGTCGTTTTTTCTTCTTCTTTTTTTTCTTATAGTAAAAGATATAGTTTTGCTTATAGAGGGGGTTTCATTAAGAATGTCCAATCTCTGAGTTGTAGATTGTAGACCTCAAAATATTAAGATTTACAAAATCGCTTAAATAAAATATGGCTCCTTATTGAGTTACAAGGTGTTTTATTTAGAAATTAAAAAAATATTTTTGCTCAGTATTTTAAAACTATTCGACGTACCCTTTTCATACTTGAAAGAAAGTGTACGTACTATACACCTTATGAAATTATGTCAAATACAAGTTTCCGGTTATTATCTACCAGAGGCGTACGACAGGGGACAGTAAATGGTTGACCCTTCCCAAATTCTACGTCACTCGTGAAATTGCAATTTTAGAACAATTTTTAGATTTTCCAATACTCTCTATGTAAATAACATCCTCTTTACTTGTAACGATAAAGTCATTAGTTTTCGAGATATTTGAAGTTAAACATGTAACGGCAAAAGTAGTGCTAACCTCACTAAGTGTATTGGGATATTAAATTCTACCACAGCTTTGTAAAGTGCATTTCTGTCAACACTGTCATAGGCACGTCTAAAATCCACAAACAAATGGTTGCGAAACCCACACTGGCATTTGCCTATTATGCTTTCACAATATCCCGACAGTCGATCGTACAGAATGTAGACCAATATTTTGTAGGTCACGTTTAGTAGGGTAATGCCTCTGTAGTTATCACAAATTGTTTGGTCTGCTCTCTTGTGAATAAGTACAATTATATTATAAGTAAGTACCTACGTTCCAGTCTTCTGGTGATTTCATATGCTTCTAAATCAGTCCTACTAGCCTACTTATACTACAGGTCAGATTTTTTGCGCCATGTTTTAAAAGTTCAGAAGGTATGCCATCTGATGCAGGACCTTTGTTTTCTTTCAATTTTTGTATTTAATGTAAAAAGATTACTCGAGGGTTTTTGGGGTTACCTCCTGAATACGAATATGACATCAAAACCGAATATCCATAGGTTAAACGAACATTTACGATTTGGTTTTATGACGACCAGAAGAGGGATATCTTTATTTACTTTATCAATTACCAAAAAGCTTTTGACAATGTAATACATAATGTGTTAATGCATACGTTACGGGAGATTGGTCTTGATGGAAAAGATATAGTGATCAGACAACAGCCGTACTGGAATAAAAAGGTAGAATTAATGATGTCCAGCAGTCTATATACACAAAAAGCAGAAATAAGTAAGGACGCGAGACAGGGTTTTAACCTCTTCCCATTGCCGTTTAACATTATTGCAGAAAAATATTGCACAGCAGAATGAAAAAGGTATCAACATAAATTGAATCCCTCTAAATAATTTGCGATATGCCGAGGAGATACAGCTATCACAGCACTCACCATAAAAGAATTACAAGAGATAGTAAATAATACAGCAGAATAAAATAGGTACCTATCAAAATAAATTGAATTCCCCTAAATAATTTGCGAGATGTCGAGGATAACAGCTAACACAACAGACACCATAAAAAAATTAAAGAGATAGTAACTAATATTAATATAGTGGGAGATGAATTTGGTTACACATTAACATCACAAAAACGAAATTAATGATAATCAGCAGAAATAAACAACCAACTTATAGAAAAAGTTGAGAAATTTAAATATCTTGGAGATACCTAAAACAGTAAATGCGACTGCAACGAAAAAGTAAAGATAAGAGTATTCAAGAGCTAGAAATAATTTTACCAAAGCTACCTTTACTCAATAACTACCTTTTTTAGCGCAAAACTCCTTTGCGCAGAAATTTGGTGTCTCAGAAAGTTACCAGAATTCTATGGGTTGGCCATATTACAAATGAAAAAGTCTTAAGAAGAACTAATATCCAAAGAAAGCTTCTAAACTTCGTAAAACAGGAATTTATGTACAATATTACGTAGAGCCTAGTAGCTTCTGTTCTATAGCTTATTTTAAATGTAAGATCATATAAATAATTCTCCCACGTACCTTTACCCTTTTCTGTGCGTCTCTACTTCTCACCCTTTTATATCTAATTTATTTTTAAACAGGCTCTTTAATACCTGCGCGATATATTGACAATTGTACCTTTACTATAATTAACCATAAACCAAATATTCAATGAATTGCATTGCAGTGCCCTATCTTTACTGCACAACTCCAAACGTTTCTCGTTTTCAAAAATTAGTCACGTCTTAAACCCATTCGAATCTTTTATATAGGAGCAATATTTTACGAAGTCAATTACTGATATCATCTGCACCAAAGGAAGAAGAACGCACGTGGCGCATGTGTTCAATTGCATTTGAAAAATCGACATGCTCGCTAGACCTACTTTATGTTCTGCACTAAGGAGAAATTTGTATACAGAATGGTCTGGATTTCAGGTTTTATAATAGGGGGAATATGTGAATATTGTTGCTATATTTTAACTATATTATCATTCTCTTTACTTCGCCATAATCTGTTTTATATGCTTCATATACTTCTTCTTCTTATAATAAGACTATGTCCTGTTTTTTCTGTTACAGTCTCTGCTGCGAACCGAAGCTCCAGCTCTCGTACCATCGTGTTTTGAATCTTCCTATGAGTTGCTTTCGTTTTTTGAAAACGTTTCTCAGAATAATTCATCAAAGAACATATAGACGAATTGAGGAAAGAATCTCAAGTACTCAATTCGGTTTTCGCTGTGGCTTTGGAACGCGTGATGCACTATTCGCAACTCAAGTTTTAATTCAAAGATGCAGAGATGTAAATCATGACGTTTTCATGTGCGCGATTGATTTTGAAAAGGCCTTTGATAAAGTTCGCCATGAAAAAATGCTACATATTCTCAAAACTACCGGTCTGGATGGTAGGGACATTAGAATAATCGCAAATTTGTATTGGGGTCAGGCTGCATGTATTAGGGTTGCGAATCAGTGCTCTGAAGAAGTAAAAATCAAGCGCGGAGTTCGACAAGGCTGTATATTGTCACCAATGTTGTTTAATCTTTACGCTGAAACAATCTTAAATGAAGTGTTGGAAAACGCAAAAGAGGGAATACTCATTAATGGTATGCTTATGAACAATATCAGATACGCAGATGACACCTTGTTGCTGACTGGATCAATTGAACATCTTCAAGCGTTATTGAACCGAATGGTGGCATTCTGCGCGATATATGGACTAAAAACTCAACGCAAGAAAAACAAAGTTTATGGTTATTAGTAAACAGGAAGCCGTAAATAATAATAACTATAACGTAACAATCGGTAATGACTCAATTGAACGAGTAAGTAATCTTGTATATCTGGGTACTCATATTAATGAAAGCTGGAACCCTAGTACAGAAATAAAAAGTAGAATTGCCAAAGCAAGAACAAGTCTTATGAAATTTAAGAAAATCCTGTGCAGTCATGATCTAAATTTGGAACTTCGCATAAGAATGGTCCGATGTTATATATTCCCAGTACTACTTTACGGGGTCGAAGCATGGACATTGACAGAATCGCTTTTAAAAAACCTAGAAGCATTTGAAATGTGGGTCTACCGCCGTATCCTGAAGATCAGTTGGGTAGAAAGAGTCACAAACGAAAGGGTTTTGCAACGTTTGAATAAAAGTTGCGAAGTAGTGAACACGGTTAAAAGGCGCAAATTGGAATACTTTGGTCATATAATGCGTCACCCAGAAAAATATGACATACTTCACCTTGTCATGCAAGGTAAAATAATGGGAAAAAGAAGTGTGGGCCGCCGTACAACTTCTTGGCTTAAAAACCTACGCCAATGGTTTGGGAAAACTAGCACTGAACTATTTCGTGCGGCTGTAAATAAGACAATGATTGTTAATATGCTGGGCAACATGAGAGCCAACGATCGACAAGCGGTCTCGGCACCTTAAGAAGAAGATGAGTTGCTTGGTGTTGGGCTTCTGTGTCTTCGCCCATTTCGCCGTACGTTTCAGGGTCCATCCGAGCTACGTGGTCTCTCCACATGCGTCGTCGTGCTCTTGTTCATCTCACTACGTCTTGGACGCTTAGGGTCAATGGGTCTTCGTTTCGTATCCTATTTCTGAGTGTCATACCTTTTATGGATCTGAGGCTTTTCATCTCTGTTGTTCTCTTATTTAAAAAATCATACAGAAGTAAAAACTTCGTTTGTACAATGGTATAAAAAAAGTTTATTAAAAACCATTAAAAGTCATCCAAAAGGATTCGCAAAACGTTTTCGATCTAGATCAGATCATCTTCAGTGCGTTCCGCTTAGTACATGAAACTAGCAACCTTATGAAATTGGTAACATCGAGAAATATGGTTTACATGATACTTATATGATATTGCGAATACTTTGGGATGACTTTTAATGGTTTTTAATAAACTTTTTTTTATACCATTGTACAAACGAACTTTTTACTTCTGTATGAGTTTTTACTACTACTATCGGTTTACAGCGTTCTCCGACGCCTTCCGACTCCTAACCGCCATTCTTCTCTGTTTAACCATAGACCTGGAGGGATTTCTCTTTCCTCTAGTTCTTTTTCAATTCCCTCCCTCCAGCTTCTTCTCGGCCTTCCTCTTTTTCTTCTCCCTTGTGGTGTCCATGCCAAAATCTGTTTAGGGATACTGTCGTCTGGCATTCTCTGTACATGGCCGTACCACACCAGTTGTTTTGTTTTTATGTCATCAATTATTGTATGTGTTACTCCCATCATTTCTCGTATTCTCTCGTTCGGTATCCGATCTCTTCTTGATTTGCCTGCTGCTCTTCTCCAGAAGTCCATTTCTGTTACTAGTAACATTTTCTGAGCTCTTTGTTTCAGTGGCCAAACTTCACTGCCATATGTGATTATACTTTTAAGTATGCTATTGTATATGAGCTGTTTGTTCGCTTTAGATATTGTCTGGTCCCACAGAATGCCGTTCATCATGGATATGGCTTTTCTACCCTGTATGTTTCTGTCTTTTATAGCAGCGTCGAGTGTTCCATCTTGAGTTATCTTCATGCCCAGGTACTTGTATTCATCGCAGTGTTTAATTTCTACCCCATCGTCTAATGTAATGGACTGCTTTGTTCCTCCAATACACATGGCTTCAGTTTTCTTAATGTTGACTTCGAGACCCCATTTGTTATATTCTTCTATTAGCTTCCGCGTCATGTAACTTAAGTCGTCATGATCTTGAGCAATCAGAATTTGGTCATCAGCGAAACATAAAGTGTACAGTGTTGTGTCGTCATTGAGAGGGATTCCCATGCCATTACATTTTCTTTTCCACAGCTTGAGTGCTTGTTCCAGATAAATTTTAAAAAGGGTAGGCGAAATACAACAACCCTGCTTCAATCCTTTCGTGACCTTAAATCCCTCAGACATCCTTAATCCAGTTTTAATTTTTGCAGTCGTTCCATTATACAGACTTTGGATTGCTTTGATAAGACCATGTTTAATGTTGGTTTGATGTAGGGTCGATCATAGTTTCCTGAGGGGCACACTGTCATATGCTTTTTGTAAGTCTACGTATACCAGGTGAACTTCTTTATTGACGGCTGTGTTTTTCTCAATAACTTGCGTAATAGAGTACAGGTGGTCTACTGTGGACCGCCCAACTCTAAAGCCAGCTTGCTCCTCTGCTTCGTAATCTCTATAGTCATTTTCTATCGTGTTCTTAATAAGTTTCCCATACATCCTACTTATTGTGCTGTTTACCGCAATTCCTCTGTAATTTTCACATTGATCCTTGCTGTCCTTTTTGTGGATTGTTGACGTGATAGATAATTTCTATTCTTTTGGTAATTCGGCACCATTTAAGCATTCTTGGAAGAGTTTTCTTAGCTGTTCTTGGAGTTTGTCTGTGCCGGCTTTCACTAATTCTGCAGGGATGTCACCAGGACCAGGGGATTTTCCATTTTTCAGGGATTTGGTTATTTCTTCCATCTCTGATTTACTTATTTGTAATGGTGATGAATTTATATGTATACCTATCGTGTTGTCTTCTATGTTAACAAATTCTGGTCTTTGTTCTGTTAGTAATTTTTTGAAATATTCTTCCCATTTTTCCGTTGTTATTGGTGATATAACGTCTTTTTTCTTATTAGTTCTCATATTTTTAATTAATCTCCAACTCTCTGTACTTCTTCTACCTCCTATGTAAGTGTTGATTTTTTGGCAGTTCTTTTCCCATGATTCGTTCTTTTTTTGAGTTATCTTCTTTCTTACTTTGGCTTGGGCTTCTTTGTAAATCATTTTATCGTTGTCTGTTTTTGTTGATAGGAACGTTTGGTATTTCCGACGTTTATCTGTAATTTCCTTTTCTACTTCTTCATCCTGTATGAATTGTACTGTATGAGTTTTTAATTATGGTATACAGCCAGCTACTGGGATTTTCCCATTGATTTTGTTCTCTTATTTGTTTGGTACGTTTGGTTGTCTCGGCCCTTGTCTCAGCTGCGTATGTCAGTACGGATCTAACATATGCCTTATAAATGCGGACTTTGCTTTCAGTGCTCATATATTTATTCCGCCAGAATATATCCCGCAGGAAACCAGATACACTTGCTACTTTCGTAGCCTCCTGTTTGGCTTCTGTGGCTTCATAAACTATTGTAAAAAATAATGCAGTGTAAAAATTTAGCTATTGATCAAAAAGTACACAAGCAACAGCTGGAGTAAGCAGATAATTTGCTCTAACCAGTTGTTTCCTATTATTCAACTAATATTGAAACAAATTTAAAGAAATACCTCGAATTCCGTAGAAATTTAGTTTTTTATTAAAATATCATCTGCTTCTACTTTTTGTATAGACATGACTCTGTCTGTTTTTTTCAATGTGCCTCTAGTAAGTTCTCGTTCCATCGTTTTAGTGGTCTTCCCACTGATCGTCTTCCTATTAGGGAACCGTCTCTCGCTGTCCTGACTACCCTATTTGTTGTCATTCGGCTTATGTGGTCATTCCATTCTATTCTTCTGTTTCTTACCCAGTTATTAATGTTATACACCTTGCATCTCCGTCGTATATCTGTACTTCTAGCTCTGTCCCATAGAGTCTTACCATCGATTTTTCGAAGGGTTTTCATCTCCGCTGTTTCGAGCCATCTTTTTGTCCTCTCTCTGTCGGGTCGTGTTTCTGCCGCGTATGTCATTATAGGTCGGATGACTGTTTTGTAAATTCTGCCTTTTATTTCTTTTTCGATATTTTTATTTCTCCATATTGTGTCATTCAGACTACCTGCGGCTCTGTTTGCTCTATTCACTTGATCTTCAACTTCTGTTTCGAGCCTTCCGTAGCTAGATAGTGTGATGCCTAGGTATTTAAACTCCATCACTTGTTCTATTATCTGACCTTCCAGCTCCAATTTACATCTTATTGGATCTGCTGTTATAACTATGCATTTTGTCTTTTTTGAAGAAATTAACATGTTGAATTTTCTGGCGATTATGTTGAATTGGTGCAGCATACGTTGTAAATCATCTTCACTTTGAGAGATTAGCATTGCATCGTCCGCATTGCAGATTATTTTAAGTTGTTTTTCTCCCATTTGGTATCCTTTTTTAGGTCTTACTTTTTTTATTATTTCGTCCATGATCAGGCTGAACAATAAAGGACTCAAGGAATCCCCTTGTCTTATCCCATTGCCGGCTTCAATTGGGTCAGTTAGTTCATCTTCCACTTTTACTTTTATTGTGTTGTTCTGGTAGAACATTAACATATCATGATTGACATAATCAAAAGCTTTGCCATAGTCACAAAAATTAGTGGTAGGGCAATGATTATTGTTTATTGCTTGGTAAATCTCATGTAGTACCTCATTGATTAGTTAAAAAGACGAACAGATTTTGTGATAAAATGTTGTCATCAACCAGACAGGACAAAAGTCGGGCTATTATGAGTCTCTCAATTATTTTGGGGAGTACCGGTAGTAAGGAAATAGGTCTATAGCTACAGGAACTAAATTTTTCACTTCCCTTATGAAAAGGAATAATAATGGCTGTCATTAGGCTCTCTGGAAATTTACCTTTTTCAAAGGAATCATTAATAATTAGTGAGACGAGGACTCCCAATATTGTTCAGAAGCTATTTCTCTGTGCCATTTTTGTAATTAACTATTCTAATTGGGAAATAAGCCACAATTTAACTTGAAAAAAATAATTTTATTAACGTTTCGATTTCCAATTCGGACGTCGCTGTCAAAATACAAAATATTAATTTTGATTAACAGCATCATTTATGACTTCCAACATATTTTCTGGCAGATTTGAGAAATTTTTTATGGCTAGTCCGTGAGTACCTACTACAGGAAGATTTGCTTTTGATACTATTGATTGTTTGGATCAGTTCACGTTTATTAATTGGTCTTATAAAAATCATATTATATATTTTAATCATCAAGAATATAGGTCTGGATCCCGCGTATGAAAAAAAAGTTGATTAATAGCAA
This sequence comes from Diabrotica virgifera virgifera, assembly GCF_917563875.1. NCBI lineage: Eukaryota > Metazoa > Arthropoda > Insecta > Coleoptera > Chrysomelidae > Diabrotica > Diabrotica virgifera. The sequence goes on along the minus strand of NC_065444.1, from coordinate 63,027,048 downwards.
GCTGAAAATTTGTTAATAGCTTAGGGGTGTCTAGTCGAACCAACTTTGATATATGGAACAGGAGAAGTTTTAATTGTGGAACAGGTTAAAAATCTGGAACGGTCAGACCACGAAAACGGCACATGTATTTTGTCCGACAGAACAGACTTAAACTCTCCGAACAGAGATTAAACTCTCATGCAAAAATCAGACTGCTATTTATCACCAAATGGGCGTTTTAATGAGTGGAACATGTAGAATATGTCAAATGACAGGAATTATGACAGGTGATAAATAGCAGTGTAATTTTTGCATGAGTTTAATTTCTATTCGGAGAGTTTAAGTCTGTTCTGTCGGACAAAATAAATGTGCCGTTTTCGTGGTCTGACCGTTCCAAATTTTTAACCTGTTCCACAATTAAAACTGCCCCTGTTCCAGTGTTCCCATATATCAAAGTTTATCCGACTAGACACCCTTAAGCTATTAACAAATTTTCAGCTTGCTATTAATCAACTTTTTTTTCATACGCTGGATCCAGATATAGTCCAGGGCGCATCTGTTTTGAGATGGACATTGAGAGGTGACTCAAATTTGTTTGCAGAAATTGCTTGAAAATAACTCAAATAATAATATTTGAGTTATCCTCCCACTCAAAATGGTACGGAACCTTGTTTAAATAATCAAAATGTCAAAATATGAAGGAAAAATTCGATTTTTTTATTGGTTTTTTGATTATAACTTTAAAACTGTTCATTCCTGAGGAAAGTTGTACTGACATAAAAGTTGCGTAATTAAATTTCCTACCATACAGAATTGGTTAAAAATTAAAAAAAAAATAGCAATAATTGCGAAAAAAAACCATACAACAACAAGTATTCGCATTTAACGTTTTTCAACCATTGACGCTACACTTAGAACCTTTATATTTTATCCAGAAAAACTTTATGATATAGTAAAACAACACTGTAAATTTCATTAAGATCGGTTTAATAGATTTTGCAATCCAGCTCTCGCAAAAAAAATTCATTTTTTTTAATGTTGCATGACTGAAAATAAAGCAGATAGCAAGTTGAATTTTTTTTTGCTTATAGAAGTGTAGTGTACCTTTTATTTGCAATTTGCAAAATTAAAGTCGATTAATTACCACGGCGTCAGGAAATTTTTTAAATAATAGCTATTTGTATAACAAGGGAGGAAAGTGCTTCTTTTCCTCCCGAGAATGAAGTTTACTGCCCGACGCGTAGCGGAGGGCAGTAATCATTCAAGGGAGGAAAAGGCACTTTACTCCCATGTTATACATATGGTTTTTCCACCTTCCTCAAATAACAAGTCATTTTATCATTTTTACTTAATTTATTTATGTAACTAACCAACAAAATTTATTAGAACTAAAACTAGCAAGTAGGTACAATATAACTGTCAACTGTCAAATATAAGTCAAATTATTAATGTAAACATTGTTAAATCAGAATAACAATTTACTGTTTTTTACCATTCTGCAAAATACAGAGTGTTTTTAAATAAACGTTAAAATGTATAGATACTTACGTAATAAAAAATAGATATTGTACAGGGCGTCAATAAGTTATATTTCATGAATGAAATACCATGACGTCACTTTTACTTTTCCTCCCTAGGGAGGAAAAATATTTTCCTCCCTAGGGAGGAAAAGTACAACTTTGCTCCCTACAATCAGGTCCGGAAAAGTATACTTTCGGTAGAGGTAGGTGGAAAACATTAATTTTTGGTGCTACGCGTAAGACAGCGGTGTTCGATTCACACAAGTTGATTTCCACCGAAATTTCTTCCAATCTTTATCTAATATATTATTTTCTTATTCTATATTTTCTTGTATTTTAATATTTTAATTCCACAAAAATCAAACTAATTTTATTATTGTTTGTGAAATATTGTTTTAACAATTGCACATGTTTAAAAATAATAAACTTTTATTCTCTTATTTTATTCTATTTTTAACTTATCTTAAGTTAAAATATATGAACAAAGAAAGTTTTTGCTAAAAAAGTGTTATTTCAAAAGATAGAGTATGTGTTTTTATTTTCCAATAAACAAATTTATTTATTTATATCAAAATGTAATAAAAATTAAAATGTATCAATCATTATCAAAGGTCATTGGAATGCCCAATCAGAGCAAACTATCCGCTGTCCTGCGCGTAGCACCAATAATTAATGTTTATTTAAAAAAAATCCTGACGTCGTGGTAGTTAATCGATTTTAATTTTGCAAATTGCAAATGAAAGTAAAAGTACACTTCTATACGCAAAAAAATGTCAACTTGCTATCTGCTTTATTTTCAGTCTTGTAACATTTTGAAAAAATGAATTTTTTTTGCGAAAGCTAGATTGCAAAATTTATTTTGCAAAATCTATTAAACCGATCTTAATGAAACTTACAGTATTGTTTTACTGTATCATATAGTTTTTCTGGGTGAAATATGAAGGTCCTAAGTGTAGCATAAATGGTTGAAAAACGTAAAATGCGAATACTTGTTTTTGTATGGTTTTTTCGCAATTATTGCTATTTTGCAACAAGGGTGACTATTTTTTAAATTTTTAACCAATTCTATATTGTAGGAAATTTAATTACACAACTTTTATGTCAGTACAAATGTTCTCGGGAGTGAATACTTTTAAAGTTATAATCAAAAAACGAAGCAAAAATAGATTTTTTCCTTCATTTTTTGACATTTTAATTATTTAAACAATGTTCCGGACCTTTTTGAGAGGGAGGATAACTCAAATATTATTATATGAGCTATTTTCAAGCAATTTCTGCAAAAAAATTTGAGTCCCTCTCAACGTCCAAATGTACTAATATTTTTACAGATGCGCCCTGATCTAATATATATTTAATATATATACAGGGTGAGGCAGATAAAAGTCCTATTAGAAATATCTCGAGAACTAAAGGCAACAGGATTATGAAAATCGGAATAAAGGGGTTTTGAAGAGTGATCTATTCAATGAAAATATTTCCATCTATTTGCTACTTCCGGTGATACCGGAAGTTTGTTTGTTTGTACCTTTGTTTTTTTTAAATGGGACACCCTGTATATTTTTACATTTTTGGATTCTGCTTGATGTCTGCTTTCTTAAAATATGAGGTTTTGCAATATTATACAGGGTAGTTTAAAAGATAATTACGTTTTTTTCTTAATTTCGTAGCAGCATTCACACACTGTAGAATTGTATTAGTTTGACATCGAAAGCTCTATTTATGTTCAGATGGTTTTTAATATAGTCTATTATTGTTATTAATTATTAGTATAGATAATTTTTTAATTTTAGTATACAGGGTTGGTCGAAACTTGGAATGAGTATTTTCTGAGTTTTCTTAAATGGAACACCCTGTAATTTAGTATTGTAAAGAAATGATATTTTATGGTACGTTTTATTTCTTAAGCATTCCCTACACCTAACTGCTTTAAATTGTGAGTTATGGATGATTCAAGCCAAATATTAATTTTAACTAAAATATACGTGAAATTTTATTAGCTTGGCCGTGAAACTATTCAATCACAAATAATTTTTCGGAAATGAATTCATATTAGTCTAGGCTGATCCTTAAAATTAGCAATAATGGTTGAGCTATCAAAATAACTACGTAATTAAGATTCTTGTTTCAATTAACAAATAAAAGAAGTTAGGTATAGGGAATGCTTAAGAAATAAAAAAGTATCATAAAATATCATTTCATTGCAATACTAAAATATAGGGTGTTCCATTTAAGAAAACTCAGAGAATACTCTTTCCGAGTTTCGACCAACCCTGTATACTAAAATTGAAAAATTAGCTATACTAATAATTCTTAACAATAGTAGACTATATTAAAAACCATTTAAACATAAACAGAGTTTCTGTTGTCAAACTTCTACAATTCTACAGGGTGTGAATGTTGCTACGAAATTTAGAAAAAAACGTAATTATCTTTTAAACTACCCTGTATAATATTACAAAACCCCATATTTTAAGAAAGATGATATCGAGTAGAATCGAAAAATGTAAAAATATACAGGGTGTTCCATTTAAAAAAACGAAGTTATAAGCAACTTCCGGTATGACCGGAAGTAGAAAATAGGTGAAAATATTTTCATTAAATAGATCACTCTTCAAAACCCCTTCACTCCAATTTTCATAATTCTGTTACCTTTAGTTCTCGATATATTTCTAATAGGCCAGTTATCTGCCTCACCCTATATAATACACAAAATGTACATACATGAAAATCTTTAGATAAAAATCGTCATCTAATTACCAGATATTAATATCTCACATTGGTTAATTTTCATCCTTATTTTCCAATAACTCCAAAGTCAAACACTATAAATTTTTATCGCAAAGCCTCCAAACCAGTATAATTGTACATAGAGAACTTAATGAGTTCCCAGCGGATCCCCACTGCTGCGTTGGCTAAAAATTACGATCAGAATTTGTTCAAAACAGAATATGGGAAAAGCCTCGAGCTGATGTTGTTCAGGGGAAAATTGCTTAATTTAAAATTGTACGGTGGCATATCTAATATTTACGAAATGGGTAAAAAATGTTGTGCCGAGGGTAATGAAAAACACACAAAAATATTATGGGTTAATGCAAAAATGATGATGCTGTTACTCAAAACTACCCTATAAAATATTTATGGTAAAGCATCGGGAAATGGAAAAATAAATACGAAGTGCGTTTTTAAATAAGTATATTTAATATAGTCAGCGTCACATCAAATACGTGAGATGCTTAGAAAGTAACTTGATTTTCACAAATATTTATAATTGAATTTATAACGTTCTACAACTAGACCAGTAAGGATCTGCGAAAAAACGTCTATTTTTCGATGTGAGAGGTGGCATTCGGATTTTTGCAGATAAAGTTAAATGACACCTTCAGTAATAATAATTGACTTATGCTCCTTCTCAAATATGCCCGGAATATTAATAAAAAATTAAAATATTTAAAAATTTCGAAAACATCGATTTTGTTCTGCTTTCTTTGCTTATAACTTTAAAACGATTCGTTTTGGAACAAAGTCGTAGAGAAATATAAAATAGAGATAATTAAATTTTGTATGATATACGACTGGTAAAAAGTGTCTTAAGGTATTAACTTTTCTGCAATATAGCAATAAATACAAAATAAGGGGGCAAAATAAGTCTGTTGTTATTCAATATTTTTTAACCACTTTGGTGGCACTTAGAACCTTAGTAATTCGCTTAGGAAATTCTTTGTAACATACTTAAATTGTGTACCAAATTTCATTAAAATCGACCTAATAAATTTTGCATAATAAATTTGCAATCTAAATGTTTTTAAAAAAGTTCAAATTTTTTAAAATCTTTCTGAACAAAAAGTAGACCATTTATAAGTTGGCTATTTTTTTTTACATATAAAGAGGTGCTCTACCTATCTACTACACTTTACAGAATTAAAATCAGATTATTTAAGGGGCCCCAGCAATGTTTTAAATTTATAAACAATTTTTTGGCTTATAAACAAATAGCTTTGTTTAATAACAAAAAAATAAATTTTTAGCAATGCAAATAATTAATGCCCGGTTGCACCAACAGATCTTAAGCTTAAGTCGAGAATATCATAAGAATTAATATAATATAATTATAATATATTACAATAAGAATACCGTAATATAATAATACATATAATTGATAATAAGGTAAGAATTTAAAATTATGGTGCAACGTAAGTGATACTCAAGGAGGCCCTATCTATAAGTAGAGCTTAGCTAAGCTGGAGCTTAAGATCTGTTGGTGCAACCAGGCATAAAACCGGTATAATTTGACTTAAACTTTCAAATGCTGTCAGCAGAATTGCTATTTTATTTTTTAATCAAACGTTATTCGCATTCAAAAATTGCAATTTCTCGATTTTTTGAAAGTTACACCACGTTTATCTCGAAAACTATGCATCCTACGAAAAAACTTGTAAGAACATTTTTTGCAAGAAATACAAAAAAGTGTTTTATTTTGCGAAAAATCGTAATTCTTCAAGTTCTTTGTTTATAACAATCTTATCGACATCCGAATCAACTGTTACCCAAAAAATTCGTGTTCTACGAATCAAAATACATAAAAAAAATTGTGTTCTACGAATCAAAATACATAAAAAAAATTGGGTAAGTCCATCTAAATAAAGGAGCCCGTAGCACCCCCTCCTGGCCACAGCACTAATTTGTTTATAAGCCAAAAAATTGTTTATAACTTTAAAACATTGCTGAGGCTGCTTAAATAATCAGATTTCAATTCTGTAAAGTGCATTAGATAGGTGGAGTACTTCTTTATATGTAAAAAAATTGACAAATCTTTGTATGTTCTAGTTTTTGTTGTGCAAGATTTTAAAAAATTTTAATTTTTTAAAAAAAGTTTAGATTGCAAAATTATTATGCAAAATCTAGTAAGTCAATTTTAATGAAATTTGGTGTACGGTTTTAGCACATTACAAAAATTATCTAAGCGAATTAAGAAGGTTCCAAGTGTAACCTAAGTGATGGAAAATCATTGAAGAAGGACAGGCTTGTTTTGCCCCCTTATTTTATATTTATTGCTATTTTGAAGCAAGGGTGATAAATTAAGACATTTTTAACCAATCGCATCTGATAGAAAATTTAATTATCTTTGTTTTATTCCTATAGGACTTTGTTCTAAAATGAATAGTTTTTAAGTTATAAGCAAAAAAAGTAGAAAAAAAAACGAAATTTTTTATTTTTTTTATTAATGTTCCGGGCATATTTGAGAAGGAGCATAAATCAATTATTATTAACGAAGTTATCACCTAACTTTATCCGCAAAAATCTGAATGCCACCTCTCACATCCACCTAAAAACAGATGCTTACTGGTCTAAACGTCCTTTATGCTAATGCTCCGTTAGAAGCTGTTATCGACTCATAAGGGTTGAACCACACATATCAGCACCAAGTCCGCACCGCGTCCGAGCCAGCATGGCTGCATTTCTGCAAGGCTGGCCAATGGCCATTCCGGCTCGGACGCGGTGCGGATATGTGTGGCCCAACCCTAAAGGCCGGGACACACATATTCGCACCGAGCCCGCACGCATATATGTAAACTGCAGACGCACAAGGCATAGCCAAATATTTCGTAGAAGTTCGGCAAGGATCGGCGTAGTTGCTCTCCGCCCGAGCGTAAACTGGAGACGTGAATGCGTCTTCTACGTATGCAATTAACAGTATATAGCTACAAGTTGTTTTGGTATTAACTGGTGTGACATTTTTATAAGAGTGATAAGTATAAACAATGGAAAGTATTCCAGAAGGTTATGAATATAGCATTATAAACCAAAGTAGTTTTAGAATAAAACTACATTCCAAAGAAGAAGTAGAGGTTAGTATAATTTTGCGGCAATTGTAGTGATAATGGAACGCAAATTTTATATCCGCCGGTTAAAGAGAAGTCTTGAATCTTATGCCGCCGTTTTTACCAGTAATAGTCAATAGTTATTATAGGCGTACAAAAATATACATACATATAAGTTTGGTTTCAAATACTGCTTAAATCTTGACTGTGATACGAAAAAGAGTTTATAATATGTTTATTGTTGTTTTTACTATTGTCATATTTACTGTTCTAAAATAGGCAAAACTTTCTGCTAACTTTATCTGCTAATTTCACATCGGTCATTTTATATAGTATATTTACATGATTCTAAGGGTTTAAACAGTTTAAAAATGACCGAAATTGTCAACGCAACAACGTATTATGTATATTTCAGTCACTGGAACTGTTAAAGATAATAACATTAAAAACACCATCATGTAGCACGAAAAAAGTGACAATACGAAAAAAGTTATTTTAAAATCAAAAAAGTAATAAGTAATGACTTTCCTGAAATTATTATTGATTTTTTCTTTACAGAAATGGGTACAAGATTTAGAACAAAAAACCAAGGTTACCTATAGAATAACCAAAACGTTCTCAGTAGGTTCTGTAAGACCGGTTAATATTTTTAAAAGAATATATCACTGCCATTTCAATACAAGGAAGACACGCAGTCATCCCGAAGCAGAAATACTAACTGTGCTCATCAAATGTTTATAAAAATTGAACGGAAACTAGCTAAGCCGAAGTTGCCAGGCCATAGTAGTCTTATTGCTAACTGGCCATGTGTGATAGAATTCAAAAATGACCATAATCATACTATCCTGTCAGCTGCTGCACTTCGCTATAGACCAATAGGAGACGCAGCCAAAAATCGTTTTCTTGAATTATTCGAGCATGGTCACAATGCCTCTAGTGCCTATCATACATACTGTGTCGAAATGATGGTACATTATGGTGATGCGTATGACAATTACGTTTCAGACAGATGTTTTTTTCCCACCATAAATGACGTTCAAAATCTATGGAAGGCCAACTTTAAAAAATCATACGGAGAGAGATCAGGAAAAAATATGTTAATTTATTTGGAAAAATATTTAGAAGAACAAGAAAAGAATCATGGGATATTATATAAAGTTTCTTGCGTTCAGGATAATTATTCAGTTGCAATATGTACACCTGTCATGCAACGCGTAGCGCGACTATTACCCCAAGCAAATGAAATACTCTTTGTGGATTCTTCAGGTAACTGCGACGTGGAAAATCATAAAGTATACTTTTTCGTGACACAATCTCCTGCTGGTGGGCTGCCTATTGGGTGCATTTTGACAAATAGTCAAAAATTAGAAATGTTTTTGGACGCTGTTAAATCATTGTATGAGATTCTTCCCGTAAATATTACGCCTTCAGTAATTTTAACTGATGATGATCTTGGTGAAAGAAAAGCCCTTCAGACGGTTTGGCCTAATGCAAAAATGTTATTGTGTACCTTTCATGTATTAAAATCATGTTGGAAATGGATTACCATGGCCAAAAATGGAATTTTAAAAGAACATGCTCAACTCCATTACAAGTTATTTAAAGATATTTTAATGTCAAAAAATATGGAAAATGCTGAAATATCTATTATCACATTTTACGAAAAATGCTTGTATCAGAATTTTGCTGATTATGTAGAGTTGTAGAGCGTATGCTTGATCGAATTGAGATGTGGTGTCAACTGTATAAGAATGATCTTATGGTTCGAGGATCTGATACAAACAATTATACTGAAGTAATGTTTCGTCTCTTAAAAGATATTCCACTGGAAAGAACCAAGGCATTTAACTTAACGCAATTAACAGATTTTATAATTACTAGTTTTGAATATTACTTTACCCAGCGAATTATGGATCTTATCTTTAATAGAGTTTCTAAAGCTGTTGCAAAAAAGTATTTTCCAGGCGAAAGGGACAATGAAGATAATAACATTATCAGTCTTGGAAACATGGATTTTAAAGTTAGCAGTTCAAAAGATCAAAAAATTTGGTACGTTGTAGATAATATGTCTGTTTTCAAATGTTCATGTCCGATTGGTTATAATGGACACTATTGCAAACACCAAGGGGCCATTGCGAAAAAACATAATATATTTACGGCAACTAATACCTTATCGCTTTTTTCCAAGCACATTCTTTATGAAATAGCGTTGGGAAAAATTGCAGATTCATCTACTTTTGATACACTGCAAATCAACGAAAATACAGCAAAAAATTTAAACCAGGACAATTTTCCTTGTAATTTTTCTGTCCAAAATCAACAGGATCAAAAGATGATTATTTGTGATGATGCAAATATTAATGCCATGGAATTTAATGATAAGGGTAATATTGATATAGAAGAGATTAAAAATAAATGGGCACAACATTCGAATTTAATTATGTCAAAACTTGAAAGTGAACCTGAATCCTTTGGGCCTGCTATTATGAAATATTTAGAGAACTGTAGTAAATATGCCAAATCAAATCAGTCTTTAATATCAGACATGCATTGTGCTTTTAACTACACAGGAGTTTCATCTAAAAATAAGAAGCAGGCGGTGATAAGAAAAGGGAAAAAATATCCGTACAACCAACATCTGTATCGAGACGTAAAGTTACCATGACAGGTAGAAGAGCATCGATGGCTGGACGAAAACCTAGAACTATCAAAAAACAACAAAAAAGAGCACCACACAAATTACAACTATGTGTAGAAAGTAACATTGGTTTAGGTGATAATAAATTTAGAAAATAAGTACTTAGTGGTTTTTCGCGAATTCGTAAAATTCGATCTTTGTACATAAAGATAATTAAAAACGTTGATAATACGAATATATACTGTGTTTTATTTACATTTTTTAAACAGGCTTAAATAATTGTAGACGTATATTGGCATGCACGATCAATCGTAGTAAACAGCAGACGTATAAAGGATAAGTACGTCTGCACTCTACTACCCGCTAATCGGAAAAAGCCGAATCGTTCGCCCATGCCTTGTGCGTCTGCAGTTTACGGGGAGAGATTAAATGTCCAGCAAACGACGGCACTGTTGCCAGATTTACCTTTTTCCTTTTAGCGGGAATTTTAAAATTAGTCTAATGCCACTTTGGTTTTAAAAGAGAGTTCTGTATTCTTAAATTTACCTTACTTTTACAAGTAATTAGGATTATTTTATTTACATGTAAATATTGAAACAAGTATTGTACTGTGTCATAATTTAAAACTCATGTTGCAGTATTTTGAAAAAAAAAATGAAGCTCAAAAGAAATATACTTATACAGTACAAATTATTTTTTAATGGGAATGGAAATTTACGATTTCAAAGGTGAAAATGTGTTGGGATAGTATAGATGGACAATATTTTATTTTAGTATTAAGTGGTTACATAATTATTCAGAATATTAATAAAATTACTAGTAATTTGACTTAGTTTTAATATGCATTATAATAGTATTAATTCTCATCATAAATCTGGCTAAATAGCTAAGCGCTAAAGCCGCAAAATAAAAAAAATTGAAAAAAACATTCTTAGTGACCTAGCACCTTTACTTTGCCTGGGGGCGAGGCGAGTTAATAAATTCTATTTTCTTATTGCAGTAATTTTATGACGGCTTAAGAAGTTACATAAATGATGTTTTTAGGCTGTGAAATTTTAACCGTAGAAAGACATCTTTATGACTTGTATTTACATGATATAGGGCTTTTCACACAGTCATTTGTTTCGAGCTTCTGTCATGTGTTGTCTAATATTAATATATCTATGTCATATGTTATTGACATTGCCAATGATACAAACCAAAGACGTATGACGTAGATATATTAATATTATGTGACACTTGACCGAAGCTCGAAACAAATGACAATCGATAAAAAGCCCTATTCAATAGGGCATTTCATTCACAGTCATTTGTTTCGAGCTTCTGTCATGTGTCTCATAATATTAATATATTTACGACGTACGTTATTGGTATATACCAATGATACAAACCAAAGACGTATGACGTAGATACATTAATATTATGTGACTCATGACAGAAGCTCGAAACAAATGACAATCGATGAAAAGCCCTATTGGCGTCTGCATATCAGGATCCGGTAATACTATATTATTTATCTATGATCAGGATATTGCTGGGTGTACACAAGTAAACAACACTTTTTTGATTAAAAGGTTTATTTCATTAAATCAAAACTTACATGGATACAATTTAAATAAGATATTTTTTCTATTTAAGGCAATATAATATAAGATATATATTTTAGTATAACTCTCCTACATTAACAAGCTTTAACACATTCAGTGGCCATGACGTATGGGTAGCATCAGGAAGGTTTTACGGAAGGTACTGACGGCACATAAGTTATGTGAGTAGTACTGTGTAACTAAATAAATGATTTAAGTATGTGGTACCAGACAAGTGGAGCTTGTTCGAGATGGGCACCAAACATGTTAATCTGGTCATGCACAGAGACTTATGCTATATGTTATATCTCATATTGCTCACTATTGTAATGAGTGAGCCTGCATACACGAACTATAATATATTATTATGGTTCTGTGTATGCAGGCTCACTCATTACTACTGTAGTGAACAATATGAGATGTAATATTATGAGATATACCTATTATATATTGTGGTATAGCTCTCCATGAGTGCCAAGTTTTAAACTTAACTGATAACAACTAATGGATACCCTTTTATCCAAAATTTTATGAAAATTTTGAATGGTCATATTGGTATTAATTCCACAACCCCTTCCTATAACAATAGGCCCATTGTTGGATGTTATTGCAGTAGTTCTACTGGAAATACTTACTAAAATTGTATGTATCTGCATCACTTACAAGTCTACCCAAAAAGCTATTAATACTCTCTAAACCATCATTAATACATCTTGTATATATAATAGGATTTTTTTCAAAATCAGATATTTTATTAAGATTTACTTACCATGCCCTATCTATGTGCCAGGCACTTAACAGTCTATTAGGAGCAATACCCATTACATTTGACGAGGCATTGTAAAAGGTGTCGCTTATGCCTGATATGAAAACATTTGACTATACATATAATACCAACACAGACATGTATTTAAAAAAATTGGTAAATTAAAGTAGGTATCTTTTCTATTTGAAAATAAGAAAGCAGTACAAAATCCATTCTCAAATTCATCTTTTACTAATACTGTCATAAGTTCAAAGTCATAGGAATTGAGCCCATGAGTTCCATCAATTGCGATAAAGGATTTACCAAACTTAATTAACATTTCCTTTTGGCACAGTATTAAGGAAAATAAGACAAAAATCATAAATGTTAAATTCAGAATGAATATCCATTAGTATGCCCTGTTGTTTGTAAAATAATATTGGACATGAGTCTGTAAGCATTCAACCCAAAAATAAACACTGGTTGCATCATCATTGTACACATATACCCATCTTTCAAATCAATGCAATAAGAGAATTTAATGTTTGTGATATCTTTTCTTGTAAGTAAATTAATTCTTTTTAATTCGCCTCCTATGCTATTATGCTATCCTGAACAGTCTGAAGTTTACTAAAAAAGTAAAATATAGGTATAGGAGAATCAAACACACTAGTTTGAAATTGTAAACTGTAGTAAATATTCATGAGTAATATTTAAAAAAGTGGTTTAGTGGTAACATTCTTGTTTTAAATTATATTGTGTATATCGACGGCGGAAAGGCAGGACCTCATAACTGAAAAATTTGTATAAAATGAGTTACTTCGGTTTTCGCTTTATAATAAGTGTATCAGCACCTATTAAACAGCTTTTAGAGCTGGGAAAGCCTTTTGGAAGCCTTCCGGAAACTTTCCCAGCTGTAATCACTGTTTAATAGCTGCCGATACACTTATTCTAAAGCGAAAACTGAAGTAACTCATGTTATAAAATTTTTTCAGTTACGAAGTCCTACCTTTCCGCCGTCGATATGCAAATATTTTACTTACATTTTTGAAGAAAGTCTCAAAATAAACTTTGAAGAGATATTTATCTGATTTTGGTATTTATGTAAGTGCTCTATATCATCCTCGTGTCCGTAATATGTTTTAAAATAGTTTCAATATTTTTAGATACTATTATTCGACTAGTACACCAAATAAACATTTTGCAGGATCTTTGGGATTTTAAAGCTCTTTCTCTATCTTGTTTTGTAAAATAATTTTTTGAGGATCACATACATATACATTCATAATAAGATGTTTCATGTTCTTGTACTGTTCTCTTCCTGTGCCATCCATACAGTGCAAATCTAAAAACATAACAGGTGATTACATGGGCAGTTATACTACTTACAGCTTACTTTGTATCTAATCTATTATCTAGTATTACTCTATTAGTATCTACCTACATAAAACTATCTTTGAAATCTAAATTTTTGATATCAACATCAACCTTAATACTTAAAAAATAAATAATATGTAATGTGGAAGTTACACATACCTACCTAAAAGTTTTTGAAGTGCAATTTTATCAACTGGAAAAGACTGCAACATAATGAGTTTTAAATTATGACACAGCACAATATTTATTGTTTCAATTTACATGTAAATAAAATAATAATAATCCTAATCACTTGTAAAAGTAAGGTTAAGATTTTTGACTTGACAAAACAGAACTGTCAAATTTAAAACCAAACTGCTATAAAATTTTCAAATTCCCGCTAAAAGGAATCTGGCAACATTGCCGTCGTTTGCTGGACATTTAATCTCTCCCCAGTTTACGTATATGCAGCCCACACCGAGCAGAGACAACAAGGCTGGCCATGTTGTCTCTGCTCGGTGTGGGAGCACTGTGCCAAATTATTGGAAAAAGAAGACATTCGGAATGATGAGATAGACGAAGGTGTGAATATTCCTTTTCATATAATATTTACGAGTACACATCATTTTCTTACTTTGTTTAACCGTTATGTCTATACCCAAGTACCTGATACGGTAGTCTATATCCGTGCTACCCAGGTAGTACCCGGTATTGTTTCGGTAAACTTCGCTTGTACGTTCCGAAAATAACAGACGCTTGGGATCTTTCTTTGTTTGCTATCAGTGTTAATTAGACCGGGCAGTATCGTCGCCCCCGCTAGCGCAATTATTCCGATTCGATTTTTTTGCGCAAACTTACTCAAAAAGAGGTCCTTATAACATATCCACAGGGTGCCGGGCGGTGCCGTGGTCGAAAAAAATTTTTTTTAAACAAATTCACAAAAATAATTTTTTATTTCCAAAATTTTTTTTTTAGATAATCTGGGTCATTCTGAGCAAAAAAGGTCTCTTGTAATTTTTCTCTAAAATTGACTATTGTCGAGTTATACGCGATTAAAAATTTGAAAAATGCGAAAATGGCCATTTTCAAGGCTTCATAACTCCATTAAAAATGATTATTATGAAATTCAAAAAGTGACAAAATCAAGATTAAAATACCTTCTTCAACGTCCTGAAGAGATTTTTGTCATTATTTTATTACAAAGCTGTTATTTTTAGTTATTAACAATTAGCGGTATAGTCCAACTTTATCGTCGCCCCCGTTAGCGGAACTATTTCGATTCGATTTTTTTGCACAAACTTACTCAAAAAGAGGTCTTTATAACATATCCACAGGGTGCCGGGCAATGCCGTGGTCGAAAAATTTTTTAAACAATTTTTTTTTAAACAAATTTACAAAAATAATTTTTTTATTTCCAACAATTTTTTTAGATAATTTGGATAATTCTGAGCAAAAAAGGTTTCTTGTCATTTTTCTCTAAAATTGACTGTTGTCGAGTTATACGTGATTAAAAATTTGAAAAATGCGAAAATGGCCATTTTCAAGGCTTCATGACTCGATCAAAAATGATTATTATGAAATTCAAAAAGTGACAAATTCAAGATTCAAATACTTTCTTCAGCGTTCTGAAGAGATTTTTGTCTTTAATTTATTACAAAGCTGTTATTTTTAGTTATTAACAATTAGCGCTATAGTCTAACTGTATCGTCGCCCCCGTTAGCGGAAAAATTTAGATCAGATTTTTTTGCACAAACTTACTCAAAAAGGGGTCCTCATAACATATCCACAGGGTGCCTTGCGGTGCCGTGGTCGAAAATTTTTTTAAACAAATTCACAAAAATAATTTTTTCATTTCCAACAATTTTTTTTAGATAACTTGGGTCATTCTTAGCAAAAAAGGTCTCTTGTAATTTTTCTCTAAAATTGATTGTTGTCGAGTTATATGCGATTAAAAATTTGAAAAATGCGAAAATGGCCATTTTCAAGGCTTCATAACTCGATTAAAAATGATTATTATGAAATTCAAAAAGTGACAAAATCAAGATTGAAATACTTTCTTCAGCGTCCTAAAGAGATTTTTGTCATTATTTTATTACAAAGCTGTTATTTTTAGTTATTAACAATTAGCGGTATAGTCCAACTGTATCGTCGCCCCGTTAGCGGAACTATTTCGATTAGATTTTTTTTGCACAAACTTACTCAAAAATACGTCCTTATAATATATCCACAGAGTGCCGGCCGGTGGTCGAAAAAATGTTTAAACCATTTTTAGACCACGGCACCGTCCGGCACCCTGTGGATATGCTACAAGGGCCTCTTTTTAAGTAAGTTTGTGCAAAAAAGATCTAATCGAAATAGTTCCGCTAACGGGGGTGACGATACAGTTGGACTATAGTGCTAATTGTTAATAACTAAAAGTAACAGCTTTGTAATAAAATAATGCCAAAAATCTCTTCAGGACGTTGAAGAAGATATTTGAATCTTGATTTTGCCACTTTTTTAATTTCATAATAATAATTTTTAATCCAGTTATGAAGCCTTGAAAATGGCCATTTTCGCATTTTTCAAATTTTTAATCGCGTATAACTCGACAATAGTCAAGTTTAGAGAAAAATGACCAAAGACCGTTTTTACTCACAATGATCCAAATTATCTAAAAAAAATTTTGGAAAATAAAAAAATTATTTTTGTGAATTTGTTTAAAAAAAATTGTTTAAAAAATTTTTCGACCACGGCACCGCCCGGCACCTTGTGGATATGTTATAAAGACCTCTTTTTGAGTAAGTTTGTGCAAAAAAATCGAATCGAAATAGTTCTGCTAACGGGGGCGACGATACAGTTGGACTATACCGCTAATTGTTAATAACTAAAAATAACAGCTTTGTAATAAAATAATGACAAAAATGTCTTCAGGACGTTGAAGAAGGTATTTGAATCTTGATTTTGTCACTTTTTGAATTTCATAATAATCATTTTTAATGGAGTTATGAAGCCTTGAAAATGGCCATTTTCGCATTTTTCAAATTTTTAATCGCATATAACTCGACAACAGTCAATTTTAGAGAAAAATGACAAGAGACCTTTTTTGCTCAGAATGACCCAAATTATCTAAAAAAAATTGTTGGAAATAAAAAATTATTTTTGTGAATTTGTTTAAAAAAAATTCCAATACAGAAGTAAAAACAGAAGATAAAAAAAATTGTTTAAAAAATTTTTCGACCACGGCACCGCCCGGCACCCTCTGGATATGTTATAAGGACCTCTTTTTGAGTAAGTTTGTGCAAAAAAATCGAATCGGAATAATTGCGCTAGCGGGGGCGACGATACTGCCCGGTCTAAATTTAACTGTGCTTACAAGTTGTTGTGTGTTTTTTACTATATGTGTGTTTTATGTTGTAATTGTAATAATGGCAAGAAGAGAAGTGAATGCTAGCTAATTTAAAAGGTAAGTTATTACGGTTTATTTTTACAATGTTTTATATATGGATCAATCAATTTCAACAGAAGTACTTGCAACAATTTATAGACGATATAGATGAGGAAGAAAAATATCGAAAACCAGGAATCAGATGAGGACTATGTTCCGCAAAGCGAACCGGATGGAGATAAAGCTTCTGACGTAGAGGACGTGTTTACTGATATCAATAATAAGATTGAAATCGATACCGACGGCAGCGCTAGTAGTGATGAAGATTTTGACGATTTTCAAGGAAGTTCTTCCCAAAGTGATGTTCTGGTTGCAAAAGATAAAACGATTTGGCAACGAAAACCGTTTACTGCAAGTCGAACACTAAAACGTAACCTTTTGCGTGATAAAACGGGCCCAGTACGTTCTACTAAAACTCTTTCGATTAGAGATACATTCAAATGTGTTTTCAGTGACGTAATTTGTGACATAATTATACGCGAAACCAATCGAAAAGCTAATGGCGTTTGTGAAAAGTATAATGCTGAAAACCCCGACAAACATCGAAAAGTTTGGAAGTCATCACAACAGAAGAATTTGATGCATACTTAGGTATTCTTATTACAGCAGAAGTACGGCATTCAAATTTAAAGCACTCGAAAGATTTATGGAAAACAGACTCTTATCCTTTGTACCGAGCATAAATCGCTTTTGGAGCTTCAGTAGATTCTTACGATTTGACAATGACCAAACACGTGCAGAACGTTTGTAAAATGATAAAGCTTCAGCTGTTACAGATATATTCCATCTTCTCAATGATAATTTATACAGAGAATAATCCACAGAGTTCTACTGAAACTAGTAAACGTAGAATTGTTCTACCAGACTTAGGGAAACAACTAGTGATGCCTGAAATTTCTGCTAGATCTAAAGTACCAAATGTGTATCGAAATTATTCATCAAGGTCAGGAATTAAGTGTATGTTAGGAAAACCTCTACTTACAGATTCAAGTAATACAGCAGAGCCATTACCACTTCGAGATTCCACTGGACGCCTCAAAATTATTGGAAATTGCTACATTTGTATGTTTTAAGCGAAAAAGCGGCTAAGAAAAACACGAAAATCATGTAATGTTTGTAATCGTCCACTATGTAACGAACACTCAGTAAATATAAGTAAGTGTGGACAATGCGTTTGAAATGTAACGTTTATTTATGTTTTTATATCACTTTTAATATAAAAAAAACTAGACATAGCTTCATGATTTACTAAACAGTAGTACCCGGGTGCCACGGGTGTGGACGTAATGGTGAAAAAACTTTGACAGGTATTTTTAATATATTATATAGGGTGAGGCAGATAACTGGCCTATTAGAAATATTTAGAGAACTAAAGGCAACAGAATCATGAAAATTGGAATGAAGGGGTTTTGAAAGGTGATCTATTTAATGAAATTGCTTAAAATTTCGTTTTTTTTTAATGGGACACCCTGTATATTTTTACATTTTTAGATTCTACTCGATGTCTTCTTTCTTAAAATATGCGGTTTTGTAATGTTATACAGGGTAGTTTAAAAGCTAATTACGTTTTTTTATTAATTTCGTAGCAAATTTCACACCCTGTAGAATTGTAGTAGTTGAATATCAAAAACTCTATTTATGTTAAAATGATTTTTAATATAGTCTACTATTATTAAAAATTATTAGTATAGCTAAATGTTAAATTTTAGTATACAGGGTTGGTCGAAACTCGGAATGAAGATTTTCTGAATTTTCTTAAATGGAACACCCTGTATTTTAGTATTGCAATGAAAAGACATTTTATGGTACTTTTTTATTTCTTAAGCGTTCCCTATACCTAAATGGTTTCATTTGTGCTTAATTGTTAATCGCGCCAAGAATGTTAACTACGTAGGTATTTTGATAGCTCAACCATTATTGGCAATTTTAAAGATCCGAGGTCAATGGTCACAAATTTTCATTTTTTTGTCTGCCTATTAGCCCAATAAATGACCGTTTTGGAGTGTAATTTCCAGGGGCAACTCCGAATTGCATGAAAATTTGAATTTAGGTTCTACTTACGCTCCACTTGAGTTGAAGTTGAAGCTGAGTTGAAGTTGAATTTGTGCCGTTGGTTCCTTTTACTTGGGGGTTACATTTACCCCTTCCCGGGGGTGAAAAACGCGTGTTTAAAATAAGGCCGGAAATGGATAAATTAACTAATTTTAAGCACCTTTTGTTCTATACAGTTTTTTATGTAAGTCGATACTTTTTGAGTTATTCGCGATTTAAAATGTTGATTTTTCGACAAAAAAACTACGTTTTCAGTCCGTTTTTCCCAAATAACTCAAAAAGTAAATATTTTATCGAAAAAAATATTTTTAGCAAAAGTGTAGCCTATAAAAAAAAACGAAAAAATATGATGTACCAGTAAAGTCTACAAATTGAGTGAAAGCAAAGTTGTAGCTCATGAAAAATACGTTCTTATTCGTCTAATTCCAAATCAAATAATTCAACGCGAAATCACCGAAGAAAGAAGCGTGTTTCGGGAAAACCTTCTTAACATTTTTAAAGTATCGAAAAAAAGCTTATTATTTGTTTTTTACAAAAGTTTACAGCATCAAAAATAAACGAGTTACACTGAGAAAAAAAATTGGCACCTTTTTTTGGTAAAAAAAATCGTGAACACCTCCCTCTATTTAGCACCCTAAATAAAATTAATGGTTTGGCTTTACCATCTATTTTAACTGTATGTGTATTGTTTATATTATGATCTGTAAGTTTGATTGGTTTAAAGCGCTTATTTTTGAATTCATTTGGTTTTATAGTAAAAAAAATTTCTAAAAATGTTTGAAAATTTTCATTTTTTTAAAATAACTTAAAAAGTATTGGTGATAAGAGAAATCGTAAAGAGTAAAAAAATGTAGGTTTTGCTATTATAAATATGCTAGTTTCATTTTGTTTCTCCGTAAGGCAACAATTGGTTAAGATATGGCTGTTCAAAATTTGCATACACTCGTGATTAGTGACCCACTCAAGCTTTCTCAATTATAACCCTTTCAAAAAACACTTTAAGCCGGTGAGACTGACAGATCATATAAAAAATAGATAGGTAAGTATATTGTTTGTAAAGCGGTAGCGATTAATTTCATTTGGGGAGCTAAACACGGCGAGATTTTCATGATTTTTTACAAAAAAAAAGAGGGCCAACTTTATTTTGAGCGTAACTCGCTTATCTTTAATGCTAAAACTTCTATTAACAATTAAAACAAAGCTTTTTATAAACACTTTAAAAAGGATTAAACGGAGTTTTTCTCGAAAAGTG
Organism: Diabrotica virgifera virgifera; assembly: GCF_917563875.1. Lineage (NCBI taxonomy): Eukaryota > Metazoa > Arthropoda > Insecta > Coleoptera > Chrysomelidae > Diabrotica > Diabrotica virgifera. The sequence continues at coordinate 63,006,674 of NC_065444.1, read as the reverse complement.
CTTAATTTTTCGGTGATTTCACCTTGAAATATTCGACTTGGGATTAGACGAATAAGAACGTATTTTTCATGAGCTACAACTTCGTTTTTATTTGATTTATAGACTTTACTGATACACAATTTTTTTGGATTTTTTATAAGCTACACTTTTGCTAAGGATATTTTTTTCGATAAAATATTTACTTTTTGAGTTATTTGCGAAAAAACCGTCTGAAAACGTAGTTTTTTTTTTGTCGAAAAATCAACATTTGCAATGGCAAATAACTCGAAAAGTATTGACTTACGTAAAAAACTCTATAGAACAAAAGTTGCTTAAAATCAGTCAATTTATCCATTTCCGGTCTTATCTTGAACGTATGTTTTTTCACCCCCGAGAAGGGGTGAGTGTCACCCCCCAAGTAAAAGCAACCAACGGCACAATTTCAACTTTGAAGTGGAGGGTAAGTAGAACCTAAATCCAAATTTTCATGCAATTCGGAGTTGCCCCTGAAAATTACACGGTATCGCCGAATTTCCCGTCCATTTACTGGGCTATATGTCTGTCTCGGTAACAGTGGGAGCTACCGGAAAATGGACGAGAGAAATTTGTTGATCGTGAAATTGTCTACAAAAAAGACTGAACGTTTGTCCCCTACGAAGCAATGTTCTCGAGTTAGTGCCATTTGATGTCGTATTAAAGTCGTATTTGAAGGGCCCGTAGTCATACAACTCCAAAAAAAAAGTCGTATTTTTAAATATATGCACATATTTCCACATCACTTCTGTCACTCGGAGCTTTTTTTAATGTTGTTCCCTGAGCAGGAAGGGATAATTCACGATATATTTCGATCGAAGAAATTTAACCACTTAATGCACACATTAATTCATTAATTTCGAGGTTACTTACTGTAAATGAATGGTCAAATTTGGTCAAAATTCAACAAAAGATAACAATAAACAATTAACACCTAATAATATACAGACATCTTTAATAAATATAAATAAAAACGTTATTTAAATATATCACAATTTTTTTTCTAACAAATAAAACAGGCACAGAATTGTTGGCTGTCTTTCGCCACCCCCCTCCCCCGCCACCACAGCCCCTTGCCAACACCCCCAGCATAGGCATAGTCCACCTTTTCATCAGTTTAGCAAAAATTGAGCAAGAAGGTATGATAACGCAGAATTCCTTGTATCGGTATAATTTAGTAGACTGTTACCGGGACCTGGTGAGGGAGCACGCCAAATAGAATTCTATTTTAGTGACGTCACGTTGCCGAGCCACCGTCGATTCTCCCATTTTGAAATTCTATTTTGTGACGTCAGCAAAATAGAATTCTATTTGGCGTGCTCTGGACCCTAGGCTCTGATTCTAATTCAAATTTCGACTCAAAACAAGTCGCAATCAATATGGCGACGTTGAAATGCGACTGTGCCAGCCTTGTGGATTTTAGTTGAACTAACGAAATGATGTTATGAAATAGCGACTTATCGAAATTAATTGCAACTCCAAAAAAGTGGTTGATATTATAATTTCGAGTCGAAATTATTGTGACACGGACATGAATGAATGGCCGAAAGCGAGGTTAGGTTTAGTTTAGGAGATGTGTTTTGTTTGTTTCTTGCAAGGAAAACTAAAGCAAAAGGTATTATATGGCTGGGTTTTATGAAAATTTGCTAGTTTTGGAGGAAGTAGATAGAATAGTATTAAATTAGAAATATAATAATTGACAATTTCCACAACGTGAGTAATTATCAACACAATGAAAGATGTAAGGTAATAATCTGTGAAAAATAATATAAAACAAGGAAAATTATGTACCAGCCATTTTATTACTGGACATGCTGGAATCAAATCTTGAGATTTCATATATTAGTAATATAGCTATGCAAAGTCCTCAGAAAGTGTGCTATTTGGTTTATAAACAAATTAGCGCTCCGATTTTTTTTTCAATTATTGCTCTGTAACTCAGAAGATTTTAACGTTAAACCAAAAACACTCACATAAAAATTCACTGTAATTTAATTCTGCACATAGATATTTTTTTCCGATTTCCTTCGGCGGAAATTTTCCTCGAAAAATTCGGGTTCTCCAAATAAAATCTTTAATTTTCAACTAAAATTTTATGGAAGCAATTATTTATCAATAATTAAATAACTTGGTGACATAAATCTTTTTTGTTACGAGTGTCTTGAAGATATGAACATTTGTATGTGCAAAGAGGACCGGAATAAATAGGTGATGGTTCAAAGATTGGAATCCTGTTGTTTATAACTCTATCGCAAATTTGACCGGTTATACCTGGAATCACTCCTCGCAATTTATTTTTTTTTCTTCGAAAAGGACACAGAAGCCGTGCCCTTTTCAACAGAGTTAACTTAATTTAATTTAATCTAATATTTTCTGAGGGGTTCTATTTGTTTATAAGCCAAAAAATTGTTTCTTTATAACATTACTGAGACCGCTCAAATAGTCCAATTAAAATTCTGTAAAGTACGTTGAATAGGTATAGTGCTTTTTTATACGAAAATCATAGTTATTCTGGTGTATCACAATCTTTATGGTTATTATTTCGACCGAAATTTTTTAATTAACATTTTAATTATTGCTAAACTATTGGTTAGATTATCGCCGGCCTCCTGATATAATAATCTACTATAAAAAATCTTTAATGTCATGAATTTATTTAATTATTGATAAATAATTACTTCCCTAAAATTTTAATTGAGAATTGCAAATTTTTTTGGGAAAACTTGGATTTTCTGAGTAAAATTTTTGAAGGAAATCGGAAAAAAATAACTTTGTGCACCACTAAATTAAGGTGAATTTTTATTTAAGTGTTTTTGGTTTAAAGAAAAAATCTTAGGAGTTACAGAGCACTAAATAAAAAAAATATTTAGGAGTGCTAATTTGTTTATAAATAAAATAACACACGTTCTGCGGACTTGTCATACCCGATATTACTAATACAGTGGAACCTCGATTATCCGTCAGGGCACCGGACCAAGGGTATGACGGATAATCGAAAAGACGGTTAACAGAATATTAACTGAATTATGGTGACACGCAGATATTGACAGTAATTATTGTGCTGTACGTTTTTATTTTCGGCTTGCGATTCTAAAAATAGAACTCTAAAAGCACGGTATCATTTATCATTACCTATTTAAATTGAGATTTAATCCAGAGCCCTGATTTACATAAAAAAATGCTCAAACAAAATGAGTTGATGACTAAATTTTTACTTATGTGGTCAATATAACTTATGTATGGATCCTGACGGTTAACAGAGGTGACGGTTAATAGAGAGACGGATAATCGAGGTTCCGCTGTACATATATCCATTCGATTTTAGCAATAAAATAGCTGGTAAATAACTTTTCCCAAAAGTGGCAATTTTTTGATAATTTTCCCAGACAATCAACAAATGTTGCGGTGGTTGCGTAGCCAATAAATCCAATAAACCGGAGCGCCAACCCAAATTTTGAGCAGTGTCAAAATGATAACGTTAATATCCCCAGTTGTAACTAATATCGAAATGAATAAGAATCGCTATAAATTGCGACCATCATGGCGGAGTCGAAATTAAATTGCAACCTCGAAATGAGTTAGAATCAGGCCCCTGATGATGCTGTGCAAATTGAGCGAAATGAGCGAAACCGGTCGTCGGAGTAATACAATAAATGATTGTGAGTACGTCTGTCTTTTATTTTCATTCATCATGAACTCACATATGACACTTAGGCAAGCCGCACACCAAAGAAACATGCAACGAAAAACATGAAACATGAAACGTAAAACATGTTTCATGAAAATAAAACACTGCTAAACAAATCTCAAAGTCCGCCTACCAATGAAATGAGTGTGATTCATGCTCATGACACATTTTTATTATCGAAGACTTTCATAAGGCAAGCCGCACACCAAAGAAACATGAAACGAAAACCATGAAACATGAAACGTGAAACATGTTTCATGGAAATAAAATACTGCTAAACAAATCTCAAAGTCCGCCTACCAATGAATCGAGTGTGATTCATGCTCATGACACATTTTTATTTTCGGAGAGTTTAATAAATGGCCGGACGTATATTTGTTTAGCAGTGTTTTATTTCCATGAAACGTAATTTACGTTTCATGTTTCTTTGATGTGCGGCCTGCCTCAATGGCCGGACGTATATTTGTTTGAAGTGTTTTATTTCCATGAAACGTAATTTACGTTTCATGTTTCTTTGATGTGCGGCCTGCTGTACAGTTAAAAATATCACAAATAATAAATTCGTTATGAACCAAAAACAGCCATAAAATGTTTAAATAGCGCTGTACTACTGTCGAACGTGTGAGGCACGGGCAAGTCCCAAATTTTCCGTTAAGCCGCTCCGTGGCAGACACGGGATAGTGCATTAATTTGTTGATAGAACAATATTTTAAATCAATATTATGAAAATTGTAACAGCAAGAAAATTACATTATTTATCACCAAATTCTATCTACATGGTCAATCGTTTACACCGGTACATCTATAACTTCCTCCCAATAAAGTAATTTCTATCTATTGTTTTATCTCTATCAAAATAATGTTGTATTACACAGATGTTATTTCCTGCCATTTATTTATTTCATTTACGTATTACTCGTTACATACGCTGTCACGAAAGGTGCCAGTTTGTTTAGATCAATTTTGTTGATTTAGTAATAAAGCGCAAAGCGACGCTTTCGATCGCAAAGGCCCTTCTGGATTAAAAATCACCATTAAATCGGTTATCGTTAATGGAAGGGTCGCAAGCATCGAGCGATTGTGTCACACACTCTCTCCATTTTCCCCGTTTCCGGTCCACACAGGTCCCTACTTCGATCTCCTGGCTACCTACCGGATGTTGTGTATCATATTGGCGAAATATGCCATAAGCCGAAAATTATGGTAACAATTTCCAGAGGGTAATACGAGGCATGGGAAGAGATGTCTCGATTGTTAACATATTGGTAACATAATATATATTGATGATAGGGTTGGAAAGTGTCTAGTATTTTGTTGTGGTTGATGTAGGTCCATTAGTGATAAGAACATAGTCATTTCATGATTTTAAATCGGTAGAATTTACATCTGTTTAGAATATTTATTTATTTATTGATCATTGGATAAACCATTTTACAAAATACAAGTAGACTAAGTTCGTAGTCAATTTTTAGCATATGAATGGATAATCATAGCGAAGTTTGCCTATGCTACCTTGTTGGCCACCCGCCTTTGATGAGCTGGAGCAACTTTATATTTTCGCATACCGAAACTTCAAAACTGGCCTTTTCTACCTATTTTATTGGGCTAGAGCCATTTTTACAAAAATTTGCCAGTGGTCACTGTACTTACAAGCCAACGAACGGCACCTAGAGTCGACTTTCAAGACATTTCAAGACTTTTAAAAAGGAAAAAACCTGATAACAAAAATTTTAACACAAAATGACTACTAAGATAGAAGAAAGGAAACGAAACAACACAAGCAATCCAGCTAAACCCAAAAAAAGGGACTCAAGGTTGACAACAATACAATATTATGTCAAGACTTCTTCCTTATCTATTACAGACCACGTTTGAGGTTTAAATTCCCTGGTAAGGAGTTTGATATTCTGGAATAAATCCCTCGGTTCATTTCGACAGCCAAATGGACACACCACAAAAATTGACCATGTTATAATTGACAGAAGGCATTTTACAAACCTAATGGACGTCAGAAGTTACAGAGGCGCAAATATTGACTCAGACCATTTCATGGTAGGGGCCAAGTTACGACAAAGAATTTCCCAAGAAAGAAAGGGGCACTAGACAAGTAAAATACAATTTACATATGCTAAAAAATGAAAACATAGAGAAACAGTTCCAGTCACATATAAAAGAAACCCTAGAACACACCTGGGCAGTCGACCAGTCAAGCACGGAAATGAGGAACAACTGCAAGGAGTCTCTGAAATTAGCAGCCGAAAGCACATTAGGAATATCCCGAACCCAAGAAAGAAACGACTGGTTCGACCAAGACTGCAAAAAAATAACAGATGAGAAGAACGAGGCATTTAGGACCATGCAACAACGGAAAACTAGGACAACAATAGATAGATACAAAAACTTAAGGAGAGAGGAAAAACGCATACACCGAAAAAAGAAACGAGACTCGGAAAATGACATATTAGAACGGCTCGAGAGCCATATGAGTCACGGAGAAACAAGAAAGTTCTATCATCAAATAAATATTATTAGAAAAGAATTCAAACCGAGAATCAACTATTGTAATGATAAGGAAGGTAACTTACTTACCAACAAAGAGGATATCTTGTTACGATGGGTAGAGCACTTTCGAGAGTTACTGGAAGGGGAAACTACTAACAATATAGAGCTGGAATACCGAAATGAGGAACTCGTGGAACCTTCCTCGGTAGAAGAAGTGAAAATATCTATAGAAAAACTAAGAAACCACAAATCCCCAGGCAGCGATGGCATCCCAGCAGAGTTATTTAAGCACGGTGGAGAGCAGCTCACCAAGGTGATGCGAGAAATTGTTTATAAAATTTGGTCTGAGGAGCAAATGCCTGAAGAATGGAGCTTAGGTTTAATATGCCCGTTACACAAAAAGGGAAACACAACTGGAATGCAATAATTACCGCGGAATAACTCTCCTAAATACAGCATACAAGATATTATCAAACATTTTGCACGAGAGATTGAAGCCTTATACAGAAACGTTTCTAGGAGAATATCAGGCAGGATTCAGGCGTGGACGTTCAACCATTAACCAGATTTTTACACTACGACAGATCCTGGAAAAAGCGCAAGAGTTTAACATAGATATGTACCATATTTTGGTCGATTTTAAAGCTGCTTATGACAGTGTATTAAGACCAAGTCTCTACAACGCTATGAATGAGTTAGGAATTCCAAAAAAACTCATATGCATGATAAAAGTGACAATGGCGAAGATGATATCAGCAGTAAAAATTCAAAACGACTCGTCAACCCCATTTGAAATACATAGGGGGTTAAGGCAGGGAGATGCGCTGGCGTGTCAACTTTTTAATGTAGCATTAGAAAAAGTCGTACGAGACGCTAATATAGATAGCAGGGGAACAATATTCAATAGATCTATACAAATTCTAGCATATGCAGACGACGTGGACATTATAACAAGATCCAGAGCGAGAACTGCGGAAATCCTAACCGAGCTAGTAGCAGCAGCAGAACAAATGGGGTTACATATAAATCGAAATAAAACAAAATTCATGGCGACTAACACAAACACAAGAGCTGGAAATGTTGACGCAGATCTAATCATCAATGACCAAAACTTCGAAGCGGTCAAAGAGTTCATATATCTCGGGACATCGGTTAACCCCAATAATAACACATCAGAGGAAATAAAAAGACGAATAATAATTGCAAACAGGTGTTATCATAGTCTATCAAAGTACTTAGCTAACAAACGTCTGTCTCAAAAAACTCGTATAAGGCTGTATAGAACATTGATAGTCCCGTTCTCACATATGGATCAGAGGCATGGACGCTAACTAAAACAGATGAATCCGCTCTGTCGATTTTTGAAAGAAAGGTGCTACGTAAGATATTCGGAGCGGTCTGTGAGAACGGAATATGGAGGCGTAGATATAACTTTGAACTGCAGAATACCTACAAGCATACGTTTGGTGGAAAAGATATTATCACTATAATTAAGCGAAACCGCCTGCAGTGGGCAGGACATGTAGCCCGGGCTCCTGAATCGAACATGATAAAAAAGATTCTAACAGCGCAACCCGTGGGAATGAGAAGACGGGGTAGACCAAAGCTGAGGGGGATGGACGGGGTAATACAGGATGCCGAGAAGATCGGAGTCGGCAACTGGAAAATGCAAGCAAGGGACAGAACAGAATGGCGTAGAAAGCTTGAGAAGGTCGAGGCCCTCTAAGGGCTGTAGCACCAATATGATGATGATGATCATTTCGACAGCCATGTTCCTCTATCTCTCTGCATATTTGAGAGATGTAATCAGCTTTGTCTTTGCGGCACTGTTTATGATTTCTCTCGATAACGCTCTGTATTGATCGTTTGTTCCGTATCTAGTTTTATGTTCTTTTCTGCGTTGAATCACAGTCCACGTATTATCGGATATCCATGGCTTACGGCCAGTGGAAACCGCTGCCTGACAGTCTTCTGCAGCCTCGATTACCTTATCTTTGAGATAGATCCAAGTGCTCTCAGGGTCACTATCTACTTGGTCTAAAGAAAGAGCGTCTTCTAGGTTGTGTTGGAAGTCATTGATTTTTTATGGATTTAGAGACATGACTTTTCTCTGGGGTCTTCTTTTGGGGACTTTAAAACAAAGTCGAACGTTTAATACCAGGAGCTGATGATCGCTTCCACAGTCTGCGCCAGGATATGTTTAACAGTTGATGGCCGACGACTTCCATCTTGATCTTATTAGGATGTAGTCTATTTGATTCCTTGTTCGTCCATCTGGGCTGCGCCATGTGTGTAATCTCCGTGGATGATGTTGATATAACGTGTTGGTAATTGTAAGATGTTGTTCTACACAGAACTCCACTAAACGGTCGCCATTCCCATTTCTCTGTCCCAGTCCATTTTCGCCCAGCACTCCTTCAATATTTTCATTAGATGACCCCACTTTGGCGTTAAAATCTCCTAAAATTATGATGAGTTCACGATTCGGAATAGCGCGAACAGTTTCTTCTAGACGACCATACAACCTGTTGATGTCTTCTTCTTGTGCAGCTGTTGTAGGAGCGTATACCTGGACAAGGTGTAGGGTATTGGTGGATATTATCATTTTAAGGGATATTATCCTGTCATAAATAGTATTATATCCAATTACGCAGTCGTTAACTTTAGAGGGTACAATTATTGCGACTCCATTTTGTAATTTTGTTATCTGGGCCTGAAAAATAGACGACGTTGCCAGCAGTTGTTTTAAAATGCCCTTTACCTCTCCAGTGAGTTTCTGAGAGTCCCAGTACCGAAAGATTGTGGTCTGAAATTTCTTTTTAAATTATGTGTAACTTTCTAGGGTTTTGGATCAGTCCCTGGACGTTCCATGTACCAATTCGCTGACATTTTCTTAAATTAAATGAAAATTTGGATTCAGTCGCACAATTTCTGCCAGGTGCCTGGTCCCTCACACCTTGGCAGCTGGTAGCAAATTTCAAACCATCCCACCCGGAACCGAGATGGCGCCGAGCGTGAGTCAGGTCGCAACACATTCCATCTTCACTTACTGAAATTGTCATCGTTATGGGAAGAAATTCTCTTGGGAAAATAGTGCAGTTGTTTCCCTTTGCCTTCTGCACCGCTGTATATGTGCCGTTTCTGTGGCTATCATTCTCGCCGCAAGGTCAGTTTTGTAACAGCCAGCTGCCACTGTCCAACCTCACTAATGTGTCCAACTATCACCCTCACATTGTCTGGCTACCCTCACTTACTTTAGTCTGCAGACCAATGCAGTTGTCCGGGATTTGGCACGTGAGCCATAAGTGAGAGCTGAGTGCCTTATGAGGACCAGTTATCAAAAAACAATCTCCCGTCGCGGACGTTTGGTGTGGTCGTTCCAATAAAAGGTACTACCTCTATAACACACTCAACTTACAACCCAAATAGACAGGATACATCCAGTCTCAATATTTGTTGACTGATATAATATAACAACAATTGGTGGTTATACACGCCTTTTCAACAAGTTCCTGGCTTTTATGACGATTTCCGGAGTGGAAATCGAAATGTCAAGTATTTCTAGGTCAAATATTTAATTGGCATTAGGTACAACCTAACTGTGGGTTATCCCATATAAACATAACATTTAATGTAAATGTGCCAGAAGTCAATTTTAGAACTCGATATATTTACGTTCGGAATCTTAGTTCTGGAAGCTATCTAATGGCGTGTAAACACCAACGTGGAACATCCTCCATTTTGGGACGTTGTTATGACGTGACGACAGGCCGACGTTTAATTAAAACATTATACGGGGACACGTATCAGTTTCCTGATTTATAGTATGACGCCGTAGAAACGGTTGTTGGAAGCAATTTCGTCCGAAATTGAACGGGTTAAAACGATTAAAATTTGTGTCAATTTTACTGGAAAATTCTCGCGTATTTACGAGCTAGCTACACACTAGCATTTTATTAAATTGCCGTGACGCAGATGAATAAAGTGTCAGCAAATTGTTATCTATTTTGTAGTGTTGGCATTTTTATTAAAAAGCGGAAAATGCATCCGTTTTCGGCTCTACATACTCCGATGATGCATTGATGTGATTTGCAGATTCAATGTCACTGAATTGCCACAATATAATATGAAGTAAGTATTGCGAATAGCTTTGAAATGTACACATTTTGAAAAATTTACAACATACATAATCTTTATTTCTTTTACCGGCTGACGACAGTGTCGAAAAACAAATTTTACATTTCTGAAATAAATATAAACACCTATATCTACATACAGCATAATTAAAATCTAAAAATAAATTATAACTCTTTTATCGGGGGGCTGCAGTATAAGTTCTTCTCCATCCTCTTCTGTTGTTTGTCAAAGTTTTTGCTTGCCTGCTGTGGGAGCACGCAAAATATAATTCTATTTTAGTGACGTCACGTTGCCTAGCAACCGTCGATTCTCCCATTATGAAATTCTATTTTGTGACGTCAGCAAAACAGAATTCTATTTGGCGTGCTCTGGGCTCTGAAGTCTATATTTCTTTTTGTTAAAGCCTTCTCTATGGTGTTGTTCCATATTAGCTGAGGTCTGCCTCTTTTTCTTTTGCCTTGCGCATTACACTTCCAGACTTTTTTGGGAGTTTCTCATTTGCCATTCGATTCAGGTGGCCAAACAATCGCAGCTGATTTTCTTCAACTCTATCCAGAACTGCTTTTGTTTGCAAGCGCTTTCTGATTTTCTCGTTTCTGATGCGATCCCTCCTGGATACTCCAAGTACTCTCCTTAGGTTTTGAAGCGTAAATGCCTGCTCAGATAAGGGCCAGGAGTTAACAAAGACTACTTGAATACTGAGGTCGAAATGGGGCCAAAGAAGAAGAAGCAGACACTCAAACCTTTGCGAACGGTGCTGCAGTGGTTAGGTATGTTGTTAGAGCGAGCGGTTGTTAGAGTGTTGTTGTGGAGAGCGAGCGTGAATTCGTCATAAGGAATGAGGGGGCTTTAATAAGAACTAACTACCATTACCAAATAAACAAAGGATACTTACACAGATTGGAGGACCTTCCTACTATTTAAAAAAGACGCCGTTTGGAAAAAAATCCTCCGATTCACTATTGGGTACTTACTGGACATATGTTCGTACTTACGGGTACCAATTGGGATGACATTCATACGACATTCCTCTTTTGGGTTTAATTGGGCAACTTTCAACATCCTTTTTGGCTTCTATGCCACTTTCTCTTTTCTTTTTACTAAAACTCAATTACACTTGTATTAGAAATCTGGTTATTAATTTTCCAAAGGGTTACAGAAACAAAAAGTATTTACTCTATCAAAATGTTTATTTAAACCTCAAAAAAACTTTTTATTTTTTTTTTAAATAATAAAAAGATTTTTTTGAAGTTTAAATTAACATTTTGATAGAGTACATACTTTTTATTTCTGTAACCCTTTGGAAAACTATTAACCAGATTTCTAATACATATGTAATGTTGAGTTTAGTAAAAAAGAAAAAAAAAGTGGCATAGACGCCCAAAAAGGTATTGAAAGTTGCCCAATTAGACCCAAAAGAGGAATCTCATATGAATGTCACCCCAATTGGTATTCGAAAGTAGAGAGATATGTCCAGTAAGTACCCAGTAGTGAATCGGATGATTTTTTTCCAAACGGCGGCTTTTTAAATTGTAGGAAGGTCCTCGAGTCTGTGTAAGTATCCTTTGTTTATTTGGTAATGGTAGTTTAGCTCTTCTAAAACCCTCCCATTCCTTAAAACGAACCCGCTAGCCTGCTCTCCGAACAACCACTGCAGCGCCGCTCTAAAAGAAGGTTTGAGTGTCTGCTTTTTATTCTTTAGCCCCAGGAGCGTCATTTGAAATTTTGATTGGGGGGGGGCAAGCATTATATATACAATACATTATATATGATGTAATGATGAAAATTGATGTATTCTTTGTAAGTTTCAATCATTTTCAGGGTCAGGGGGGCAAATGCCCCCCCCCCCTGCCCCTATCAAATGACGCCCCTGTTTAGCCCCATTTCGACCCCCAGTATCCATGTAGTTAATTTTATCCCTGACCCAGGCATTTAAAACGCTTCAGTATTTTATCTCCACAGCCTGTATTCTCGAAGCATTTCGTTGGTTTATTAATGATTCACTGTTATAGGTTAGTGTCGGCACGTAGATGGAATTAAAGACCTTCAACTTCGTCTGTCTGGTGATTTCCTTTTTATTGAGCAGAGCCTTCCCAAAAGCATGAAAAAGTCTCTCGGTGTTTCTGATTCTGCTGTCTACTTCTGTTTCAATATTTCCATTTTCGTTAATGAACCCTCCTAAGTATTTGAACCATGGCACTTGTTCAATTATTTCGTCGTCTATTCTGATTTGGAAATCTTATTGATGCGTTATACTCATCACTTGTGTTTTCCTGGCATTTATTATTAGTCCTCTGTCTCTGAATACTTCAGACAAGTGGACAATGCATCCGTTTCCAGCTCTACAAACTCCGATGATGCATTGATTTGATCTGCAGATTCAATGTCACTGAATTGCCACAATATATATGAAGTAAGTATTGCGAATAGCTTTAAAATGTATTGGTAGGGGAGCAAAGTATGCTAAATTTGCAGTCACTCGAGCGTTATGGGGACCTATTAGGTTTTGATTATTAGGTCCTAAAATCAAAAAAAGTGAAGTAAAATTTTCCATTTTAGGGGGCGCTTTCCATTTTCAACGAAAACTTTTCGTTTATAAATTCGCAAAAGTGTGTGTGTTATTGCGTTGCCGCTCCTGAAATATCTAGAGGCAACCTAGCGATGGATTCTTATGTAGTTTTGTCTTCTGAATCCAAATCTGAAAACGGTATTTCGCTATCTCTAACCATCTTCGAGATATCCGATCTCAAAGTCGTCATTGTGACGTCACAAACCTGCTTTAAATTGTCATTTTCTTCCGACATAGAAACGTCAACTCTACTTTGTTTTCGTTTGACGCAACTAAACGTCAACATAAAATTTAAATGTCAGAAAACAAATTTTATTTATTAATGTTAATGTAATGTTAAATTACAGTTCACTATTTTCAAGGAAAACTGTTTATTTTGTATTTATTTATTTTTATTAGATATAAAATGTATATTATACGAGGTATGTCATAAAATATGAAGTTCGATCAAGATTAAAGTATCTGTATTTTTCACAATATTGAAAAGTGTTATTATAAAGTTGTTTGGAGTTAAAAACTATGTTCTAATATGCAATTACTTGTACATCCTTCTAAAGATAACAAAAAATATTTGAAAATTTTTCTCAAATTACGGATACCAATATCATTTTCATTCATAACTCTTTTATTATTAATTTTACGAAGAAAAGTTATTCTTCATAAAAAGATCTGCATGGTCTAAAATCTAAGATGCAGTCATCATGTAAATTTTATTCGTCATGTCAAAAAATATGAATTTCGCTCGAGAGTAGAGTGCCTTTATAGTTCACAATATTTAAATTAGGATATAATTGCATATTAAAACATAGCATTTAATACTAAACAACTTTTCATAATAGAAATTTTCCGTGTTATGAATTTAAATACGTAAATAAACAGAGTTTTCGTTATGATAATGCTCGCATTTTCAGCTTGTTTAATTTAACTTTCCATTTCCAACAATCGTTTCTCCGATTAAAGCGCCATCTATCCATAATTCGAAAAAATGTCTCGAATAAAAGTTGCTTATTTTTACGTAAAGAATCCAAATGTTCAATAAAAATTTGGGGGTCCTATTTAAGATTTGAAAGTAACCCCCACCCCACCTCCGTGGGGGGTCGTGTTTGGTACCATTCGATAGATTTTTCAAAAACATTTTGAAAGTGTATTTTGCAGTTTTTCGATCTGATGTTCATTTTGCGAAATATCGCGGGGTTTTTATTTAAAATTTTAAATTTACCCCCACCCCTCTCCGTGGGGGTCATGTTTAGTACCATTCGATAGATTTTGGAAAAATATTGAAGACGTATTTTTTAGTTTTTCGATCTGACGTTCATTTCGCGAAATATTCGCTTTTTTTGTGAAACTTTTTGACTCACCCATTTCCTTACGCCCCGCTCAAATCGCCAGATTTTTAAATATATACTCTTTTGCATGTATGTACTTAACTTACCTTATCTTAATCTAACAATTTCGAGTATTTTTAAGGATTTATTTTTTTTCGGTCCCCTTTAACGAACTTCCCTGTGTTAAGATATATGGTAGAGGTACATCTGCAGGGTACCAGGTTTCTCCCATATGATAATCTGACGCGCTCGAGTAACTGCAAAAATCACCGCTTGGGCTTCCCTACCATATAGACATTTTGGAAAATTTACAATTTGTTGTAAATATGAAATATGCTCACTGGAACATGAAATTTGTTTTAACGATCCACCTTTTTTCCTTTTCACTTTGTATTTAGTTTGGGATAAATGATAAATTAGAGAGAAAAAGGTAGTAGTCCACAGTACATCGTCCTTTTTTGAAAATGATTACAAAAGTTTGAAAAATGGTTTTAATTGCTTCGTCCGAGCGAGTCTACCACTTTCTGAAAAATTTCAGAGGGCAGATTGGACGTGTTTTCGTACGCCCCACGCCTAAACCTGTAGCTCTAGCGCGGTTAGGTTTTGTTATTAGAAAACTATACGAATCAAAAGATTATACGCTAAAATGAAATAAATTATTTTTGTCGGACAATCATCGAGTCCGACACCCGCAAGGTGTCACAATAGCGCGGTACAGTTTTGTTATTACAAAACTCTTAATTTTCAAAAATGTATAAACATTCTCAATTTCTTTGCAAAACGAAAATGCAGCAGCTGCATAATACTCTGGTTAAAGCGGAGAGTGCAGGAAGAGTCTATACCGGTTTCGGAGATCTTTTTCCCCTCATCAGTAAGCCCATATCCTCTTCTCTCCGCTTTAACCATTTACCATAGCTTAGGGCCTTCCCGAATTGCAAAGAAAGAAATGTCACGGATGAACTAGGGCCATCTACCGGAAAACAAACTAAGTTATCAATCGAAGCAGCGCAGAAAACGACAATAAATATCACCTCCGTACCACCAGATTGACAACAGGTGGAATACTTTCTTTGGTTACACCTCCTGAGACTTTTACAATTTATAAGTCATACAGGTGCCGAGAAAATTAAGATGAGAGAATTTTAAATAATTCACAACTCATCTACTCAGCATGGTAAAGCTCCAACAAGAAAGATTCCATAATACTCAAAAGAGTAAATGAATTAAAAATGTATAAACATTCTCAATTTCTTTGCAAAACGAAAATGCAGCAGCTGCATAATACTCTGGTTAAAGCGGAGAGTGCAGGAAGAGTCTATACCGGTTTCGGAGATCTTTTTCCCCTCATCAGTAAACCCATATCCTCTTCTCTCCGCTTTAACCATTTACCATAGCTTAGGGCCTTCCCGAATTGCAAAGAAAATGGTAAATGGTTAAAGCGGAGAGAAGAGGATATGGGTTTACTGATGAGGGGAAAAAGATCTCCGAAACCGGTATAGACTCTTCCTGCACTCTCCGCTTTAACCAGAGTATTATGCAGCTGCTGCATTTTCGTTTTGCAAAGAAATTGAGAATGTTTATACATTTTTAATTCATTTACTCTTTTGAGTATTATGGAATCTTTCTTGTTGGAGCTTTACCATGCTGAGTAGATGAGTTGTGAATTATTTAAAATTCTCTCATCTTAATTTTCTCGGCACCTGTATGACTTATAAATTGTAAAAGTCTCAGGAGGTGTAACCAAAGAAAGTATTCCACCTGTTGTCAATCTGGTGGTACGGAGGCGATATTTATTGTCGTTTTCTGCGCTGCTTCGATTGATAACTTAGTTTGTTTTCCGGTAGATGGCCCTAGTTCATCCGTGACATTTCTTTCTTTGCAATTCGGGAAGGCCCTAAGCTATGGTAAATGGTTAAAGCGGAGAGAAGAGGATATGGGTTTACTGATGAGGGGAAAAAGATCTCCGAAACCGGTATAGACTCTTCCTGCACTCTCCGCTTTAACCAGAGTATTATGCAGCTGCTGCATTTTCGTTTTGCAAAGAAATTGAGAATGTTTATACATTTTTAATTCATTTACTCTTTTGAGTATTATGGAATCTTTCTTGTTGGAGCTTTACCATGCTGAGTAGATGAGTTGTGAATTATTTAAAATTCTCTCATCTTAATTTTCTCGGCACCTGTATGACTTATAAATTGTAAAAGTCTCAGGAGGTGTAACCAAAGAAAGTATTCCACCTGTTGTCAATCTGGTGGTACGGAGGCGATATTTATTGTCGTTTTCTGCGCTGCTTCGATTGATAACTTAGTTTCTTAATTTTCAATTGAAAGTACCTATAATTAATTACTAAACATTGTCGATCTCTTGTCCGACAAATTTATAGCCTCGATTCTTAAGTCCGACAACGTTAATATGTTAATTACGGTAGGTTATATTTTGCGATTACAAATTTTTGAACACGAATAACAAGTGATACATTGGAGGGTCCTTTATCCAAATATTTCACTGTCCGACAAAAATTGGATATCAGATAGCCAGTCCGACAAATTAATTTCAAAACTTTTATACCGTAACCGCCAAGCTACTAAACGCACTGGTAAATTAAGCTAATACTCTCCTGGACCCTTCACTTGTTGCACTGTTTACTTTTATGTCTAGTGACGGCTATAACGTCAGAAAATGTATAGAAACCGAATATAAACACAGAAATTCTTCTAGTTCAAGAAGTTCCCTTTCTGTGTTTTCTGATTTTGTCCTTCAGTGTGTTATTTTGTCTTTCTTTTTCAGTCTCTTATATTCTTCTTCTGTTTGTCTGACGTGATTTTTTCTCTCTTTGATATTCTTTATTATATCATTCTGTTGTCGCTTTTTGTCTTTTCTCGATGTCCATTATCTCTTTCTATATAAAGATGCGGCTTCTTGTATAAAAATGGAGGATCTTTAATATATGCAAATTATGCAGTCGAGAAGGAAAATAGCTAATACATCAAAATCGAATATTCCTTACTAGCAATATTATATCATTAGACTTGGATCCCGCGTATGAAAAAAAAGTTGATTAATAGCAAGTTGAAAATTTGTTAATAGCTTAACGGTGTCTAGTCGGACAAACTTTGATGTAAGGGAAAACTGGAACAGGGGAAGTTTTAATTGTGGAACAGTTTAAAAATTTGGAACGTCAGCTTACGAAAACGTTCCATGTATTTTGTCGGACAGAGCTTCCAATTAATTTGTTACCAATTCATTAAACTCTCATGCAAAAATCAGACTGGTGTTTATCACCAACTGGGCATTTTAATGAGTGGAAAACGAAGAACCTGTCAAATGACAGGAATCATGTTGGTTGAAGTTGAATGTTGAAGTTGGTTAAGCGATGATACTGTTCTTAGATCACCATAGTTATCTAATGTTGTATGTTCAATTTTAACTCCGACAAAATAAATGGGACGTTTTCGTAATCTGATGTTCCAAATTTTTAAACTGTTCCACAATTAAAACTTCCCCTTCCAGTGTTCCCATACATCAAAGTTTGTCCGACTAGACACCCTTAAGCTTATAACAAATTTTAAACTTGCTATTAATCAACTTTTTATTTATACGCGGGATCCAGGTCTACATTTTTTTGTGTGCTTTTTATGTTTTTATTTTTCGAATGTTTTGCGAGCAGTGAAGGCATGTCTAGTGCCTTTATGTATTGTCATATTTAACTCTTGTAATAAAGATAAGATTTACAGCAAATAAAGCAGTGGCTGAAGTTAATACTGCCTTTTAAATAGACTTCTAAAATCGATTCCACATCATCCCTCGGACAATGTAATATGTATATATTCTATTCGCAGTTTAGAGTTTAGGATGCTGTAATCTCATTTGAGATAAGCCATTTAGTTTCGGACCACCACTGACTCAAGATCGGAAACATCTTCGGTAACGAAGTGACCGAGGCGATAGAAAGGAAAGAACCAATCGACGGAAGCTAGAAAAGCAGGAGATAATTGGAGAGAACGGTCGAGAGCGTCAGGAAGGCACATCTTCCTGTCGCTATCCCCAAAATTTAACCCGTTTATTACGGAATCAAATATCACGTTCGTTGGCAGAAACACATAAATCAGGAAACTGATACGCTCGCTTTTAATGTTTTAATTAAATGTCGACTTGTCGTGACACAATGACGAGGATCTAATGTGGCGGAAGGGAAATAATCACTTTCCGGCTTTTAGGTTGTTACTTTTGGATTTGTGGACGAAACAGACATTTCATTTGTTTCAACGAAAAAAAAATCTGTTCATTTTTATATTCTTATTATAAGTATATGTATATGTTTTTACAATAAATTAGCGGATTTCACCGATACCTACTTTATAAGAATTCTTTTCGTCAATAATAATTAGGGAGTCACGCGGGGCAGGAATTGTGCTGTCCCGTGTTCCGCACTTTTTCATCTGTCCCGTCTCTCTGCTATTTTCCTTTTGGATACTCGACATCGCGGTGTGCAAGTACCTACTTGGAGGGGATACGAGAAACGATCGTGCGCGAATAGGAGAGAAATATTGCAACTTTCTTAAATAATTCATATTATCAATTGAAATTGTCAAATTGACGTACATTTCATACCTACTGTCATTGAAGAAGGAAAACTATATATTGCTCCACAATATTGATATGATATGCAATTATTATATAAGCTTAAATTTAATTAATTGTTAAAGATAAAAAAGATCAAGGCAGGTTTTGTTTATATTTGATTCAGAGTTGGACTACCATCTCCATATAGCTATTTCAGCATCCTTATGCCTCATCAGTGAAGCTCAGAAGTCTCAACTCTGAAGGAAATACAAACAATTCTGCCAATTTAAGGCAAACCATCGCAATGCAATGAACCCACCTCTGAGACGCAATTTAGCGACATCTCTCGTATTACGAGGAAAACAACGAAAAGCCCCAGATACAAAGTTTACTACCTTTTAAACAATTAGAATAATTGAAATAAAAATATAATAAACAATATTTTAAATCTAAGACTTTTCGTTAATAAACTGCTTTCTGGCTGCATCCCGTATCTCCGGATTTTACAATATATAATCACAAGAGACGACAAAAGTAGGAGAAAGCAAATAGAGGAGGCTTAGGCCACGCATTTACTTTCCCTTCATCAAGGAAAAGGACCGAAAGACAGTTTCTAAATACTCAAACTGAGCAAAAATGAAAAAGATAAAAAAGATCAAGGCAGGTTTTGTTTATATTTGATTCAGAGTTGGACCACCATCTCCATATAGCTATTTCAGCATCCTTATGCCTCATCAGTGAAGCTCAGAAGTCTCAACTCTGAAGGAAATACAAACAATTCTGCCAATTTAAGGCAAACCATCGCAATGCAATGAACCCACCTCTGAGACTAAATTTAGCGACACCTCTCGTATTACGAGGAAAACAACGAAAAGCCTCAGATACAAAGTTTACTACCTTTTAAACAATTAGAATAATTGAAATAAAAATATAATAAACAATATTTTAAATCTAAGACTTTTCGTTAATAAACTGCTTTCTGGCTGCATCCCGTATCTACGGATTTTACAATATATAATCACAAGAGACGACGAAAGTAGGAGAAAACAAATAGAGGAGGCTTAGGCCACGCATTTACCTTCCCTTCGTCAAGGAAAAGGACCGAAAGACAGTTTCTAAATGCTCAAACTGAGTAAAAATGAAAAAGATAAAAAAGATCAAGGCAGGTTTTGTTTATATTTGATTCAGAGTTGGACCACCATCTCCATATAGCTATTTCAGCATCCTTATGCCTCATCAGTGAAGCTCAGAAGCTTAATTATTTGTATTTTGCTTGCAGTACTGTATTTTAATAACTAATTTTATTTACTACATACAATTGTTTATTTTTGATTAACATAACCTGAATCTTACTTTGTCTTCTTACTATTTTTTTGGACTATGGCCTTGACAATTATCCAGTAACCAGGACTAATATAATTGGCCAATATAATTAAAAGTGCGAAAAAACTTCCTGAGCGTAGAAACCAGGTGTCGCTTTGCCGAACTTGCACGGTCCCAATACGTACCCCAATAACTAATACGAGCTACTGATATTAAAATGCTACAATAAAATTAGTCCAGGAACCGAAACTTTTTACCTCGCAATTTTTACAGAATGGATCGATTTGCTTAAAAATTTGAGAATAAGTAGTGGATAGTCCAAGGATCAAAATCTATATGACGCCAAAAGCGCTTTTAGCATAGGGGCAGTTGTCACCCCATCTTGGGGGTGGACATTTTTTATTATATTTTGACCGCAAAAGTTGATAAAAACATTCATTTTAAGCAAAAACTGGTCTATAAATTTTTTTGATAAAATTAATATTTTTCGATTTATTCGCTATCGAAAGTGTTAGTTTTATATCGAAAAAATTAATGTTTTTCGATATTATACTCATTTACGATTCACTCAATTTTTGCCGTAGAAAAATTTTTTTCAAACCAAGTTCTTGCGAATTAAATAACCTACAATTTCATATTTTTTAAACATTTTTTCGTGTCTCTGATGCTAATCTTTATATTCTGAAGAAAATGGCATTTTTTACCTAACTACAAAAAATCGTTATTTGCTTTTAACTCCAGTTTTTTTAAAACTAATCATTCTAAGCCAGTCAAACTTCTGGAATCTATTACTAATACATAAATAAAGAAGTATGAATAAGGCCAATGACTAAAAACACCGCTAACTTACATTATTAAGCTTTTATTTTTTATCCTAGAAAGTTTGGTAAAAAAGAATTTTGTAGGTTTCTACAAGATCTATAAGGCTATTAATATTAAATCCTTTTAAAATCCTCAGTCGCAAAAAAGGTGACTGTAAAAGGGTTGGTATAGGTGGTTCTTGCATGGTATTACAAGTTTTAATTGTCAATAGCTCACTCAGTTTTTGCCATAGAAAAAAATTTTGCTAACCCGTTCTTGGGAATTAAATAAGCGGCAATTTTAGATTTACATATTTTTTAGTATCTCTGATGCTAATTTTTCTATTCTGAAGAAAAGGGCATTTTTTCCCAAACTACAAAAATTCGTTATTCGCTTTTAACTCCATTTTTTTTAAACTAATCATTCTAAACCGGTCAAACCTCTAGACCAGCGTTTCCCAAATGGTGGGTCGCGACCCGGTACCGGGCCACAAAAGCAAAATGCCGGGTCGCCTCGCCGTTTCACATGAACATCTTCTTTTAGACTGCGAAGTGCGTTGACTATCAAAAGGGAATGTTTAAAAAAACTTTAATTGAATTAATTGAATAATTGAAGGAAGAAATTTCAATATTCTTAGAACAACATGCACCAACGGCTAGGGATGCAATATTTCAATTTAAAGACAGTTTTCATGATGTCAATCAATTAATCAAGGTAGCCTATATTTGTTATATTTTTGACTTCTTCAACAATTTAAATATGATATTACAAGGTAGTACAAGAGAAGGTGGAAGCTGCAACAAAAAAATATTTGCTTAATTTGTGGACACGTAGCTCGGAAGCAGAAAATTACAAATCTAACAGAACTACAAAAACAGTATAATGTGAATTCATTGCCGAATGTTATTTCAGCGGCTTTCAAAGAACATCTTCCAGGACTGGAGGCAAATCTGAAGGAATATTTTCCCCCATCCACAGCAACAAAGCATGGATAAGCAATATATTTACAGTGGACGTAGAATCCAAGATAGGACTTGCGGATTTAGATATTGAGTCAATAATTGAACTGTCGTGTGATAGGGTACTCAAAGACATATTTGACAAAATTCCACTGATATATTTTTAGCTGTCCTGCCGCCAGAAGTACCCAGTTTTAGCAGAAAAAGCGGTAAAATCTCTAAATCCTTTCGTTAAGACCTGTAAGTGTGAGGCAGGTTCAACACTGGTTTTCCTCAAAAATAAATATAGGAACCGTTTGGAAGTCGAACCGGGCAGCCTAAGGATAAAATTAACATCTTTTTCTCCAAACGTGAAATTTTCAGTTAACCAGAAACAACTGCATACTTCTCATTAATAAAGTATTTGATTTTTATTTTGTTTTGTTACATTTTTGTTTGAGCTAATGATTTTTATTAATATATAAAACTATAGTAGATATTTAAATATGTTTCCTTGTATACGCATGCCAGGATATGCAGAAAAATTAGTGGGTCACGAAGGATAACCACAAAAATAACCGGGCCACGGAAAAATAAGTTTGGGAAACGCTGCTCTAGACCCTATTAATAATACATAAATATAGAAAACCAAATAAGGTCAATGACTAATTTTAATCAGGGTGGTAATTAGGGGGAAGTTCCCGATCACTTTTTCGCTGAAAAAAATAGGGACTGACATTCTTTTCATAATAAGTCACTTAATTTTTGAACTAGAGACTTTTTTTATTTCTGTAGAGAGATATTTTTAAATACTTTAAATTAGTTGGAACAAGTTATCATCGAAAAATGCACAGTTTTCCCGTCCTTTCAGTTTGAAACTACAATATTTAGCATTTGACGAAGAAGAGCTAACATATTAATAAAGTATAGCTCAATTACTGTTGGTCTTAAAGAAAATAAAAAAAATGTTTTGTTTATTTTTTCAAAAGGTACATTTTTGTTAAGCAAAGTTGTTTTGATAAAACGAAAACTTTTTGAGTTATTAGCAAAAAACTGATTAAAAACATTGATTTTTTTCGATATAAAACTAATACTTTCGATAGCGAATACATCGAAAACTATTAATTTTATCAAACGAATGTATAGAACGTTTTTTGCTTAGAATGAATGTTTTACCAACTTTTGCGGTCAAAATAAAATAAAAAATTTCCACCCCCGAGATGGGGTGGCAACCACCCCCATGGTAAAAGCGCCCTTCGGCCTCATATAGATTTTGATCCTTGGACTATCTACTACTTGTTCTCAAATTTTCAAGCAAATCGATCTATCTTGTAAAAATTGCGAGGTTTTGTCCTATTTTAAACTTCATTACTTGATGAACAAGCTCCTACAAAAAACTAATCAAATGGGAGATCCTCGTAATGGCATCTCCTAAATATTAGTAATATGTACTGGAAAAATTAAAAATACTCACAAGTATCAAACTAAAAGACAGAACGATAAAAATTACGATGAATCAGCTACGTCTGATAAGATGAATCACGTAAGGTAAACGAGCTGCAATAATGGATGGTTAAAAGTAGCTATTTGGAATTACAGCGAATTAGGGTGAAACGAACACGAAAAGATTTCTCAAAAATCGCTTTGTAATTTTGTTTCCTACTATGATCGCTTATTGATGATGCATTTCAACTCGCATTTACAACTTACAATAAATACAATCCAAGTGTATGCGCCCACTGCAAAAAAGAAACTTCTAGGATTATATTAGAAATATCTCCTTCTTCTTGTAGTGCCTATCCATTTCGGATGTTGGCGACCACCATGGCAATCTGTACTTTGTACACTGCTGCTCTACAAAGATTTGTAGTGGTTGTCTTGAACCACATACGTAGATTTTTCAGCCAGGAAATCCTTCGCCTTCCTGGTCCTCGCTTTCCTTCTACTTTTTTCTGCAAGATTAGTTGGAGCAGTCCATATCTTTAACTGTTCGTCATGATGTGACCGAGGTATTCGATTTTGGCTGTGTTTATTTTGATTAACAGCTCTTTTTCTTTATGCATTCTCAGCAAAACTTTCTGATTAGTAATGTGGCCGGTATGAGATATCTTCAGGATTCGACAATAAAGCCACATTTCGAAAGCCTAAATTTTCTTGCAGGTGGCATCTCACTGTGGTCATGAACCTTTAAAAGCTTATATTATTGTCCATACACTTCGGAATTACTTTCCTGCTTAAGGGCTTTACTCCAGGGAAATAAGGCAAAAATATACCATGTTCGGGACACTTAAGCAGCCAGGTTGCAAATGGGTTTTTTGGGTACTATATACCTAATACATTATACATACAAAAATGCCCGTCACAGTTCGGACGAGAAATTTAGTTATTAACAAATAAGTGTCAAAAATGGCAGTTTTTTCGTTTAAATCGCTACGGGTAAAAATAGGGTAATTAAATATCTTATTTATACTGTTATTCTTTTAGTAGATGAGCCAAGGTTTAAAATGGCAGTTTTTGAATTTCGGTTAGATCATTTGTAGCTTCAGAAATTGCAAAGTAAGACTAAAATTTCGAAAATAAAAAAATTTATATAACTTTTGTGAAAATGACCGTAAGACTTTCATCTTGCATGAAAAGTTGAGACAAACAGTCCATATAATGCACAAAAAATTTTAAGACGATTCGTCAATTAGTTTAAATTTTATTCAATTTGTTTATCCCAATGAGCTTTTTTTCGCAATATTATTGTTCAGAAAATAGTAATGATATAGCAATTATCTGAAAACCACATGAAAGAAGAAAAGTCATACTTTCAAAGTATTTTAAAAAAATCATTAAAAATTCATTTTTATCATTCCGAAAACATTTTACTAAAGTAGGGTTATTTTTAATTCATAAACAATTTGAATAACTTTGTTAATATTGACTGTAGATTGACTTTGGGAATTGAAAATAATAAAAAATAAAAAATTGCTGGTATTTTTATACGAATTTTCAAAAAAACACTTTTTGCCTAGGTTAATTACAGTCAAAATTGGCCACTTTTTTAATTTAATTGACAGCTACTTTGTTTATATCAATTAAGCAACCCAACTAGCGCCATTTCCAAGTTGAAGGTATATAGTTTATGTGTAAAAGTTTGAGTAAACTTTAAACTTCAACAGAGTTGTTAATAAAGCTTTAAAAATAACATTCTAACGAAATCGATTTGTGGTCGGTGGAAATGAATTATTAAAATCCGTGCACTCAACAAATGAAACTGATTCTTCAAAAATATGCTGCGATTAATATCTCCAGAGCCTGTTGATGGATTTTGATCATAATTTTTTTAAATTGTATGTACTCGTAGTCTTGTAGAGTACGTTATGTACGTAAATCCCCACCTAACATTTCAAAATGTTAGGGGGAGTTCCCCTTATCTCTCAGGGATATGAAAAATAGATTACGACCGATTTTAAGACCTACCGAATATAATTTCATAAAAATCGGTCAAGCGGTCTCGGAGGAGTATGACAACTAACACTGTGACTGGAGAATTTTATAGATGTAAATATATAGATGGGTATTAACAAATACAGGTTGGTGATGGAAAAGTGTAAATTAAGGGTTGTATACACCATATAAAATTAAAATAGACAATTTTGTCCAAAAAAATAAAAAAAAATGTCAGGGGGCAATAAAAAAATATAACTTATGGGTATGAAAAATAGATTAAAACCTATTCTCAGTCCCATAGGATATACTTGTAAAATTTCATAAAAATCGGCCAAGCCGTTTCGGAGTAGTATGGTAACTAACACTGTTACAGGAAAATTTTATGTATATTGAAGTGATTGTGAATTAAATAATAAAAGTGGATAACTTTGACCGTAATTAACCTAGGCGAAATGTTTTTTTTTAATTTGTGTAAAAATACCAGCTTTTGAAATTACAAGGTAAATTTACTCTACAGTCAATATTAACATAGCTATTCAAATTGTTTACAAGCCAAAAATGACTCTACTTTAGTAAAATGTTTTCGTAGTAACAACAATTACTTTTTAATGATTTTCTTCAATAATTTTAAAACAAGACTATTGTTCTTTCATGTGGTTTTCACAGAATTTCTGTATAATTATTATTTTCTGAACAATAACATTACAAAAAAAAGCTTTTTGGGATAAACAAATTGAATAAAATTTAAACTAATTGACGAATCGTCTTAAAAATTTTTGTGCAGTATATGGACTCTTTGACTCAACTTTTTGTAAAATATAGAAGTCGTAAGGTCACTTTCGCGAAAGTTATAGCAAATTTTTTATTTTCGAAATTTTAGTTTTATTTTGCAATTTTCGAAGCAACAAATGATCGGACCAAAATTAAAAAACTGCCGTTTTAAACATCGGCTCATCTACCAAAAGAAGAATACTATAAATAAGATATTTAATTATCCTATTTTTACCTGTAGCGATTTAAACGAAAAAACTGCCATTTTTGACCCTTATTTGTTAATAACTAAAACTCTCGTCCGAACTGTGACGGGCATTTTTGTATGTATAATGTATTAGGTATATAGTACCCAAAAAACCCATTTGCAACCTGGCTGCTCAAGTGTCCCG